>NC_046308.1:13828930-14131960 GCF_004115265.2 Rhinolophus ferrumequinum | reverse complement strand
GCTGGGGAGGGCAGTGTGCTAGTACATAAACGAAATTTAAATTTTCTATAGTAACGCCAGTAGATAATGTTGAAAACTGAAATGTCAATGAATAGCAGTATACCAAATATGAAAGTAAACAGAACTGCTGAGATTAAGAGGCTGCCTGGGGGTGGGGGGTAGAGGGGAAAGGACATATAGAGGTGCTTTTGACACCAACCTTGCAATACTATGTGACTTCTTAAATGATGTACATGTATTACGTTAATATAAAAATGAAATAAATATACTAAAGGCTACATTTGGTTAGATTTACAATGAGTTCACAGACTCCCAGGGCAGAGGTCGTGTGTGGAAACAGGTTCCTTGAGGAGCTAGGCATTATATGGGTACTGTTCCCGTGGAGGGCCTGAGAGACATGTGGCTTGGGGAGGCCAAAATAAGAGCCTCACGTGTACAGATCCAATTCCTGTGACAACCTAAAGGGACACTTCTGATTCTCTGCCATGCCAGACTTTGTCTGAAACAAATGGCCATTGGTTATGTCTAGGAACATTGTGGTTTATAGGGATTTTGCTATCACTAGACTTGACCCCGATATTCCTGCCTCAGGGCCAGCTGAGGAGTGAGGGTGTCTGTGTCTGCAGAGACCATGCTAGGCTCCCAGTGATAACTCCTGGGGTGAGAGTAAGGCCCCAGATGGGTCCAGAATCCAGATCAGTATAAAGGGGTTCAATGTACACGCGATGACCCAACGCCATGGAGGCCGAGATGAGCCCAAGGGCAGCTGGGTGGCCTAAGCATTACAGAAAAGCCTCTTAGGGGTCCCTCGGACCAAAGGGGACAAGCTCCACAGTGAACTCAATAACTCTCCCAAGAGCTCGGTGAGGTCGGAACTGCACCCACTTTTGCAGAGGGGGAAAATGAGGGAGGCAGGTAGGTCTGGGGCCTCACTGCGCCTATGGGAAGGAAGGGTGATGCCTACTTGTAGGGCTGCCTGGCACTCTTCCACCAGGCCCTGGACCAGGTAGTACTTGGCTTCTGCCAGCAGCTCCTCGATCTCCCGGCGGCTCTCGGGCAAGGGGACGGCCCCATCACGAAGGTAGTTGAGGATCGTACCAAAGTGCTTCCCACAGCGGTCGATTAGGATCCAGCCTGTAGAGGAAGGGAGGGGAAGTTACATGGACACAGCCCTCTTGAAAGGCGCTGAGAGGACTTGGGGAGTCTCCAGGCTCCCTCCACCTCCCGGGGAGAGCAGGAACCACAGAGAGCGCCACCAGCTGCCCTATCACAACCTCCGGGCCCTGCTGGCTGGAGACCACCACACCCCAGACTCATCTAGTCTCAGACTCTTTTGGACGCCAAGGCCCTTGAGACCTAACAGCATGTTTCTAAAGAACCCTCAAAAATCCCTTCGACGAGAACATCCCAAGGGGCCTTAGAGCACCGCACCTGGATTAATTGTGTCTAAATGATCCCAACGATGGGAAAAGGCCTCTGGAGTGAAAAATACGTACCCCCTCTTTCTACAAGGCTTTTTTCAGACTCTCAAAACAGAGCCATTTGTAAGGAAGCAGAAGGCTCACCCCCGCAGACTGACACCTGTCTCCAGGGGGTGACCCCACTCCCCAGCACCACAGGAAGTTCCCACCACGGTCAGTCCCCTAACACGCACTTACTGGCTAGTGGCAGCCATCAGAGATAAAATGGTGAGAGACAGACCCTGCCCTCAAGCAGTTCCGGGTAACATGGGGAAATGGAACTTGCTTTTATTAAAAATACCCATATGGAAAAATGCCCAACTGCGGACCAGAACCAGGCACCGAGAAAAATTCTTGGGGGTGGGGCCAGGAAGACAAGCCCTTCCACTTCTCAGGGTCCCTTCCAGTGTCCGCCCTTGCCTGCTATCCCAGCACTAGAGGTGGGATGGGTTTTCAAAATTCCTCTACTGAAACGCAAATGTCCCTGGCAGTGGTATTTGGGGGAGGAAACAGGACTGGAGCCTGGGCAGAGAAGATGGTACCGAAAAGGGAAGTAGGAATGGGACGAAGACACAGTATGTCTGGACGGAAAACGGGAAGCGCTAAGAAAGAAGCCAGAGAGACATGAAGTCGCAGCCGTCCTTGCCAGCAGCGCATCCTCGGGCAAGGGCTTGCCCAGGTCTCCCGTCCAACATGCCAGCTGGGAAAACAGCAGCACGGGCAAGTGAGGAGGATTAAACAGGAATCAGTTATCTTATGCCCCTGCTGTCTCGCTTCCTTTGCTCCCAATTCAGGGAGAAGGGGCCCATATTTCCACTCCTAACACCCCCGGGCCCTGCCCCATGTCCTCCTCAGCACCCCAGGCCCTGGATCAACAGCGGAAGCCAAAAAAACCAAGAGCGGGGAACATACCTTTTTTGGATCCAGAGTCACCAGTCCGCTCACTTCCCCCAAGCCCCTCGTCCCCCAAACCCAGCCCCGCCAAGAGCTCTCTCTTGGTTTTAGTGGACTAGTTGGGATTCTTTGCAACGTTCACCAGGAGAGGGGATAACTAGGCTATTTCCACGCTCCCCTCCAGCAGCCTGGAGTCAAATCTTGGTTTCAAGAAAGGAAGAGGTAAATCATATCCCCTGACGGTGACTGCTGGACATTGTCCTACTGCTTCTTTCTACATTTGAGACAACAAAGAATGGACTCAGGATCTGTAATGCAGCCCAGATGCCTAGGGGAGGCTTTGAACAGGCAGGATAAACAAGTACAAGTGGGCTGGGCTGACGGCTGACCAGAGAACTGTGCCCTACCCGCTGTGGGCTGGGGGTGAGGGGTCTTCCTTCTCTGGCCAAGAGTGGCCAGGCAGGGATATAGGCCCGGGGCTGCATGAGCCTCTGACGTTGCAAGCAAAGCCTAAAATGCAGATTTCTTTGTGAAATCTCCTGATTTTTAAAGAATGGTAAACTAATTTTTTAAAAAGACAGTTATTATCCCACCATAGGGCACCCAAACACATCTGCAGGCTACATTGGGCCCACATGTCACCAGCTTGCAACCTCTGTGCTACCCTGGAACTAGTGCTTTTCTTCCGACGAGCTGACAAGGTGTGGAAAGAAAGACAGTGTTATGTTTCCAACAATTGTTTTGGAGGGAGCCTCACTCCCCTGCCTTTTCCCCAGATGAACACAAGGCTCAGAGAAGCTCAGTGACATTCCGAAAGTTGGGGAGGCAGGACTAGACCACAAAGAAGAAACTTAGGAAAACTCTTTTCACTGGTATTGAGAAGACAAGTAGAAGAACTTCAGTCTTTAACAGAAATGGCAACCAATTCAACCTAGCTGCTCTGGGAAGAAACCGTCCACGTTCTTCTACCTTTGACGCATGGACAATTCAGCTGCTTGGAAAGAGCGAAAGCCCCTGAAATCAATTACCCAAGTGACAGCCCAGAGTTTCCATAAACGAATAGGCGGACTGGACCGTGACACTGGGCTCCAGCTCAAGAATGCCTGCCGTCAGGAAATGCTTGTGGTGAAGGAATCATACTTTGGACAAATAAGGGCAAAGGAGCCAGGCGCACTCTCCATGAGGCTTCAATTAGCATTTTGACTTTGAAATATTTTCGTTGCTTTCAAAGCAGGAATCTCTCCCTTTGAAACAGCTCAAATGCCTCGCACGTAGAAAAGCAAATGGAAGTCAAGCAGCCGCTTGCTCGCTGGTGGGGCGTCTTTCCTGCAGCCACAGAGCACACGGGCTCTTTAGAAAGGCTGTACAAGTCAGGACGGCCGGGGGTCTGCAGTCCATTCAACAAGGCTGGAGAGAACAGGCAGGGCACAGACGGAGGGCTCTGGGACAACTGGAGACGCAGCATGGCACAGGGTGAAGAGCATGGGCCTGTGTTCGAAACCCAGCTCTGCGTTCTTGCTGGAGGATGTTAGTGTTTCACTTAACCTCTCTGGTACAGCCGTTTCCTCTTCTAAAAAAGGTGCCTCACAGCGATGGCATGCAGGTCTGATGAGAGAATGTACGGGAGGCACATACCATGCCTCCCCGAAAATAAGACCTAGCCGGACCATCAGCTCTAATGCATCTCTTGGAGCAAAACTTACTGTAAGTCTTATTCTACTTATATGAGACCAGGTCTTATATTAATTTTTGCTCCAAAAGACGCATTAGAGCTGATGGTCCGGCCAGGCCTTATTTTCGGAGAAACATGGTAGCAGAACACTGGGTCTACTGGCAGCTCTCAAATTAGGTCCCTGAGCAGGAGCGCTTTGCACATTTCATCACCATTGTCTGAGAACAAAGCAGCAGCATGTTCCAGTCCCCAGATGGGAGCTTGTGAGACTTTCAGGGTGGCTCAGAGGCTTCCCTCTGGGGTTGGGGGGGACTCGGCCGCCAGGTTCACCTCCTCCCCACCCCGCCAGCATAACATGGACTTACTTCCTCTCTCCTTTGCCCCGTCCCCACTTCCAGGGAGCTTTCGCTGCCCTCTCTTCTCCATACTGAGGTTTTTATATTTTTGCGCTTCTCAAACTTGCCTGATCATAAATTCCCCGAGGTGCTTGAAGCTGCTTCCTTCCGAATCAGAATCTCTGGGGCAGGGTGTCTAAGCCTCGGCACTACTGACGTTTTGGACTGGATAATTCACTACAGACTGGATAATTCTTTACTATGGCGGCCTGTCCTGGGGGTTGTAGGTTATTTAGAAGCATCCCTGGCCCTTACCCACTAGACACCAGTAGCACTCCCACCCCCAAATCGTGACAACCAGAAATGTCTCTGGATAATGCCAAATGCCCCCTGGTTGAATACCACAGAGGAAGATCACAGACCAAAATGGAAAACAAACAACGTAAAGATTGAGGTATCAAGACACCACTGAAAAACCTAGGACAGGTCAGACTTCTGTTGCTTATATGTTTACAACACAAAACCATAAAGAAATTGGATCCAGAATATATCTTTCAAAGCAAAAGGGGAAATGGGAAAAGATGTAAGAAAGATGCAATCAAGCAGCTAAATGATAAAAACACAAATGACCAATGAACACAAACAGATGCTCAACGCACTAGAAACCGGTAAATGTTAAATAAAAAACAGAGTACCACACCACAACCACCAAACTGGCAACAATTAAAAAGGTTTGACAGTGCCCAGTGCCAGCAAAAATTCAGACCTCTGAGGGGAGTGTAAACGGACAGAAATGCTAGTATCTAGTCAATCCTCTCCTGGGAATAAACCCAGCTCCCGATGCTGCAGCCCCCGAGGCAGCTGGCTGGGGTCCAGAACGCCTCCATTTACCAAAGGAAAAATATGATTTTCTGGGTGTGCCATGAAGTGACAAAGGCTGGGAAGTGCTGCGCTCGAGGAGCTCACACAAGCCAGGGAGCGTATTCAAGGATGATGACATCCCTACTGGTAGACAGTGGGAGCCACCTACAGAACTATCAACAGAATATGGATCCAAACACTGCAGTATATTCCTAGAATGGAACACTCCAGAGCAGGGAACTGTCTGAGCTACAGCTATTTATTCATGGCTTGATCTCACCAGCATAATGCTAAGTAAAGCAAAACCAAAAAGGCTACAGACGACATAACAGCCATTTATACAATGTTTAAAAACACACCGACAATACGTTGTTTAGTGGTATCAACAGTTGTAGTAATTCACGGAAAGATCCAAACTAGTGGTTCTCAACCATGACTACACATCAGAATCCCCCGGAGAGCTCTTACAAGGCCAAAGGCCCCGAGTACATCTGCCCGAGGGCACTGGCTGGTGGTGGCGGGTGGGGGACTTGGTGCCACCAAGGTTGAAATCCACCTAGTGACCCCAAAGTCAGTCCAGGGCTTACCTCTGGAAGGGAGAGCAGCAAACAGAGAAGGTAGAGAGAGGACCCATCAGTCCAGGGTGATGTTTTATTCCTTGTCTGGGGGGGCGGGGTGCAGGAGAGTTTGTTACAGTACCCACAATTTTAAAGCTCTTAATGTATTTCAGACTCTTACAAACGGCAGGAGGCCCAGCGATCTCAGAGAAACCCCCGGCTACTGCAATTTTCCCACATATTACCCTGACTTCCCCACTGGTTTTCTAGGAAACATGCCGATAAGAAGATAAACGGCTCTCTCCTTTCATCTGGTTTACACACTCTCTCATTCCAAAAACATTAGCAAGACACCAGACATCACTGGGGGTGGGGGATGCGGGGTGGGGAACCACAGCAAGCAACAGGGTGACGCAGACCCCGACCAGCGAGGGCTCCACAGAACTCTTCCTCAGAAAGGTGCCCCTAACGCCATGACCACTGTTGACAATGGCAACGTGACAAGGGCTCGCATGAAAATGCCAACAGCGTAGGAACTGAATGTTTCTGGGAAGGAGCCTGGCCAAGGCCTGCTCACTGCCCCATGTCCTCAGCTTCTCAGCGCAGCACACTCCTCCCTCAAGGCCAAGAACACAGTCTCTCCCCTCCCCTCCCCTCCCCTCCCCTCCCCTCCCCTCCCCGCTGCTAAGACCTGCCTCTCCGCCCCTCCCCCCAGCGCTCAGCCCCCCACCTCCACACCTCACCCCAGGCAGGAACACAGGCCACAGGGAACAGTCCCCACTTCCTGAGTCTCCCAAAGTGTCAGACACTCTATGAGTGCGTTCTAAAGGCTTCATTTAATCCCCTGGAGAGCGTTAGCATTCCCAACTTTGAAGGGAGGAAACAGGCTCAGAGGAAAAAAAGCCGCTCACCCACTGTCACATTACCAGTGACGAGCAACTAAGTGGCAATTAGCACAAGGCTCAATATATAGAAATCGCTCCACGACCGTCAGCTGTGCCGGTTACCATGTGACAGAGCAGGACTCAAACCCGGGCCCATCTCACTCCGACGCCCAAGTCCTCCTCTGTGTAGGAATTCCACGCACACGGCACAAAACTAAAATGGGAAAAACGGTATGGAGCATAAGAGTCGGCCAGCCACCACGGACGCCTGGCCCCCTCCCCAGAAACAACCAGCTTCTCAGGCGTCCTTTAGCGACTTCTAGCAACAGAATACACACACTGTTCTTTGGCCAGCAGGCTCTGCTGCTACATTCACTCTCCTGGTTGAGCCACACCTGGTGTTTCCACCTGTTTGTGGCAAACTTCTCTGCAGTTGACAGCCTTCTGGCCTGAGGCCCAGGGTGAAGCTGTGAGATGCAGGAAACTGTCCCAAATTGTACACCTCATATAGGCCACAGGTCAGGCCGTGCAGAGTGCTCACCAATAAGGTAGCTCTGCCCGGCGCGGCGCTGGCTGGAAGACCAGACAGCCAGGCTGGCAGGCCGGGCCTTCACAGGGGCATCAGCACGAAGCCAGTGGTTGGACCCTAAGGCTGCCACACTCAGGCGGCCTGGTCTGGGTGCTGGGCCCACTTCACATCACAGACAGCAGATGGTAAGAGCCAGCAAGTCCTGGGTGCAATAGCTTTTGAAAAAGCATCTCACACGGGATGTGGATTTCTCACTTATCAAACTGTAACCACGGGACAGCACTCACCCCTCAAAGAGTTCAGGTGAGGCAGAAATGAAATAACACCCATAAAATGCCATACGGTGAGCCTTTCATAAGGACGTGGATGGGGCTGGAGCTCCCGGGAAATGAAAACAGCCAGGTTTGGAGTGTCTGCGACAGCACTGCTTCCCCGGAGATGCTGGGTTTTCCAGGAAGCCACGAGGAAAGACATCCGCCGGCAGAGTTCAGAGTCCTCAGCAGGCCCCCTGGTGCCACTCCCATGTGTCCCCCGCTTGGGTGATGGGGAAGCTTGAGGAGCATTAGGCCACCAAGGCGAGGGCTTCCAAGGAGATGAGGCTTCCTCTTTGCTTTTGAAGCAACTCAGTGCTTTTCCTGAGCCCCACCAGAGGCTGGGGAGGGCAGAAGAAAAGCCACAACAATCCTGGGTTCTCAGATAAAGTCTGTTTCCTTCTGCAGCTGGGGTGCTATTGTCTCGTTTCCACAAATACTCCAGGCAAGGCTGGGTGTGGCACAGCAAAGGGGCTCCTCCCACTCGTAAAAGGCTTGGGTTTTTTTTTTCTGAGTAAGGCACAGACGGCAGTTCTGGAAGGCCGCGATCACGGGAAGCCCAGAGAAGTGGAACTGCAGCCCTACAGCCCGGCCACCTCCAGGACACAGAGTGAGGCACCCCAACTAGTGACAGCACAAGCTTCGGCCCTCTTAGGACCACCTGGCTTAGGGCCTCCAAACCCACCTGCTGTGTCAAAAAGTGCCCATTTTCTCAGGAACCACTGTCCCTGGAACGGCAGTGACATCAGCAGAGGTCCGCCTCAGAAACAGGTACATAGGATCAAGCCAGGCTCTGGTCTGACCTGGTCTTAAGCAATCTCAGGCCAAGGAATGAAGGATGAGGCTGTTTTTAACCCTCATGTGACCTCCCCGGCAAACCTAGCCAGGTAAAGACGTTCCCCCTTGCCAGGTGCTCTGACTGTTCCAGGTGGGTAGGAAGTAGTTATGGAAAGTAAGATAACTTTAAACAATTCTTTGCCTTTTACTAACATGACTTTCCATAAAGAAGAAAAATACACTAAATATACATACATTGAATACCTACTATGTGCCAAGAAGACCCACGAGGCGGGTATCACTATGCCCGTTTCACCAGATGGGGAATATGAGTTGTCAACAGCTTAAACAACTCAATTAGGATCAACAGCTACTACAGGGGGAGCTGTGACTCAAATCCAGGGCTGTGCGTCTTTGTCAGGACCCCACCCCAGGACGAGGGTCCAGAGAAAGCACTTCTGACTCTCACTTGAGTTTCACTATGAAGTCATAGAATTATCACTACAAAAACAGGAAGGGAACCAGCTAGGGTAGCTAGTCTAGCTTCCATCTTACAGCACTGAAGTTTGGAGTGGGGAAGTGACTTTCTCAAAGTCACACAGCAAATCTACAACTAAGTCAGGACTGTGAGTCCCTGTCCAGCCTGATTCCCACTTGACTTCAGGTCTCAGCTTAAAAGTCACTTCCTCCAGGAAGCCGTCCTTGACTACTAGATCCAGCCTCCCTGTTACTTACTCACAGGGTTCCCTACACACAATGATGGCACTGAGCACAACCAGAAATCTGTAGCTGTGTGGCCACTGCACATTCCGTGTTGGTCTCCTGCAGCAGAATGAAGCTGTCGACCACAAGCATGTGCCCTGTGCCTGGAGGGTGACCTTACCTTCACTGTCGGTGAGCACCTCCATGCGCCCGCTGAACATGGCTTTCAGCATGGTGTCCTGCTTGGTCAGTGTCTGCATGGTGGTGTAGTAGAGGGCGCCGCCCACATTCAGCTTCACGTACTTGGAGCTGGGGCTCGTGCCCTTGAAGGACGTGGTGCGGGTGGCAGCCGCTGGCACCGCTGAGCTCACCACACTTTCTCCTGACATCTCTTCCTGCCAGTGGAAAAGACACAAGGTCACTGGGGTTACAGCACCAGGTCTGGTTGACTTCCTTCTGCCACTGGGCTGAATCTCGCTTTCAGATGTGTTTTGCTTAGTTCAAGCATATACTGCATTTAAAAAAAAACTTCACTCCCAACGTTGACAACTCAGGAGAGTTCACAGAAAAATCTGGATTTCTGGCTTCTCTTAAAATCAGAGGACAACTTGGCCAGCAGGCCAACGACTGGTGAAAGCCGGGGTATCTGGCAAGGGGCATGTATGTATTCACCAATCTACCCCAAACTCCACCCAGATCGCCTCATATACTGACCTCTCCTGCTGACCTTGTGGGTACAAGTTTGCCACTAACCCCTGTGTTACGAGGACTTCCATTATGCCCACTACCTGTACAAACGAATGCCCTGGTTATATCCTAAAGCAGCCTAAGGCACAGCCCAGGTCTGTTTCCTTATTGTCATGTACCATAAGACAGCTAAAAGTGCCACCTTTCGGCTGGAATTACAGATGAAATAAGCTTTTATGAAGTTAAGTAGGATCCCAGCTACCTCTTCTAATACTTCCCATAGAAAGTATTCTGAGAACTAAACAACAAACATAAAAACTCTTGGCAGCAATTAGAGCAAAATTAGAGACTTCCTATATTAGTGCTACCCTAAAGGGCAAGATCTGATGACAGTCTCGTAGTAGCAGCTAACTCTCCTATACATATCAAAGGAATGGATGTAGTGTCATGATTTAAACAGGTGCAGGAAAGGAGACTGGTACCTGGCATGTGTGCACTCAAAGAAAACATTTCTTTCTTTTTTTAAGGAGGGCGCAGCTCACAGTGGCCCATGTGGGGATCAAACCAGCAACCTTGGTGTTATGAGCACCACGCTCTAACCAACTGAGCTAACAGCCACCCCCAAGAAAACATTTCTTGAATGAATAGGTGGATTTTTACAGCTGGAGAAGATGCCCAAGAGTGGGCTGAATCTTTATTGAACGTGAGACAGCAGCTCAAATGCTCTGAGAGGCCCCACAGTTCTCCCTTAAGGTATCAAGGAAATAAACCCAGCTTTGTCTGACTGGTGGTTCTGGCTGGCGGGCACTGACAGCATGAAGTCTTTTCTAGATCTCCACAATGACTACATCTTACATCTATAGTTGTTAAAACACATGTTAGTTTTTCCAATGGGATAAGGGACTGATGGGTGGCAACCTGCCTTCAGTCCGTAAGAGCAGAGGCAACGGACAACCCTCTTGATCTCAGTGGCCCCAAAAGAGTGTGGCTGAAATCACCCACTGGGAGTCTCACGTTAGAGTCTTGTAGAGAAACAGAGAAAGAATGGCCGCCTGGAAGGACCAGGGTTCCCTCAAGTAACTGTCTCTGCCTCATCCAGTAAAAAACAAACGGCACAAGAAGGTAAGTTTTCAAAAGCTCAGGCTTAGCTCACCTGGAGTCTCTGTGCCTGATGCCAAACATATAAGAGGCCCAGAGGATGTGGGGACCCCTCCCTTCTCGCTCAGTCCCCAGAGACCAGACACTAACAATTATCACCAACCATTTCCCTCAGAAAAACTCTATTCATGGGATGACAGAAGTAATTTATGGGAATAAAGAGCTGCTAAAAACTTGGAAGGGGGGGGTGCGAGGAGTCAGTTAAGGAAATTTGTTCCAAAATGGAAATACCCTTTTAAGCACTCTTTTCAGATCTAAATTTATACCAAAAAATAAATGTTTTGGGAAAATGCTCTCACATTTTGTAAGGTGCTGACAATAAAACAGGCAAAAAAAGTCATCAAGTATACTTCACGTACTTTTTTTGCTCTCCAATACCTTCGAAAAGATAATTTGCGTACAATAAGGTGTATTTTCTGTGTACTGTCTGATGAGTTTTGGTCAATAGGTGCATCTGTGTAGCCCCCCACTCCAATCAGAGACAGAATATTTCTGTGGCGCCAGAGAGTTCCTCCAAGCCCCTTTCCCAGTCCTCCCTCCAAGAAGATACTGCTGCTTTCATTTCTACCACCATCTACAACCACTGAAAATCCAAACAATGCTGGAAGACAACCATCATGATTTCTATTTTGTGCATGCAGATACCCCGGCTCAGAGTTTATAGGCACTTCCCAAAGTGAGCTTGTGACAGACGTGGCTCGGTGACAGAGCAAATTAAGGACGTGGCCAAGTCCTGCTGGGCCTTGAGCCCCTGATTTTATCAGTGGTCATGCTTAGCATATAGAGAGCTATGACACATAAATTGAGAAAGGAGGACCCCACTGCTTTCTTTAAGTACAAAAAAAAAAACCCACAAAAAAAACCTCTGAGAAAAGATGGAAGGCAATGCGTGGTTATGAGCTTGGGTTTGGACGTCAGACCTGAATTGAAGCCCCCAGCCTTGCCATTTATCAGCCGTGGGAGCCTGGGTGAGTCATCTGTCTAAGTCCAGTCCAGTCTATCAAATGGGGACAATGGTGGTGTCTCCCCCCACCCCCCAGGGAGGCCACAGAGCACTGAGCACAGCCCCTGGCTCAGAGCAAACACTCAAACATGAAACACTCAAATGATGACTAGTTGAGAACGCGCTCAAAGTCTCAAATTATCTTCTCTTTGGAGACTGGTTCCAGCTCCCTTGACTTCTGACTGCATGACTAAGAGGTAAAGGCAGAAACCATCCTGATCTAGCTAGAGGCTCCAGAAGAGACAAAGAAAGCTCTGATCCTCTCCGGAGCCCACTCCTCCAAAGGCCAGTCATATTAATACTAAGAGGCCCTTGAAAAAAAGGTTCTGGCTGTGTTCATGTCCCGGAGCCCGAGTGACAGTGAGCTGAGGACACAAAGCAGAAGACAATAAGCCTCTCACAACAAACCTCTCTACAGAGGATGCCCCCCGCCCCCATTGCTACAGGGATCCTGCTTTTCAGCTTGTTTCAAAGGTTTGATTTAATTTTTCATGAGGCTGGGGAGGGGAGGTAGGAGAGCGCGAAACTGGTGACGAGAAACAGTGAGGTAATTAATACTGGAGGTATCGCTTACCGAGTCCGTTCCATCAGAAAAGAGGTTTATTCCAGATGCATGAGCAAGGCAGCTCTCTTTTCCAGCTCCCCTCAGTATACTGTTGCTGATTCTAAACAGTGGCCCTCCACTTGGTCGCACATCAAATTCCCCCGAGAGCTTACAATAATACTGAGGCCTGGGGTTCTCCTAGCCACGAACTTTTTCATATAACTGGTCTGGGGGAGTGGCACGGGCAACAGAATTTTAAAAATTCCTCCAAGTAATTCCAACGTGCAGCCAGAATTGCAACCCACTGTTCTAAAGAGTTCTGGATGCTTTAATTAGGCTACGACCGTGTTTCCCCCAAAATAAGACCTAGCCAGACAATCAGCTCTAATACGTCTTTTGGAGCAAAAATTAATATAAGACCCAGTCCTATATTATATTACATTACATTATAGCCGGTATTATGTTACATTATATTATGTTACATTACATTATATTATACCCGGTCTTATGTTATAGCAAAATAAGACCGGGTCTTATATTAATTTTTGCTCCAAAAGACGCATTAAAGCTGATTGTCCGGCTCGGTCTTATCTTCGGGGAAACATGGAATTAACTTCATGGTCTTGGAGACGCTCCCTCACCTCTTGCTCTATTGGCGCAGTGGATTCCGGACCATACATGAAAAACAAACCACAGCATCACAAACAAAAGCAAGCCTCTCTACTTCACAGCTTCCAAACCACAGACAGGAAGCAACTATATATACGCTTAAAAAATAAAAGTCAGCCGATGGGGGAAAACTGTTGACTTGAAAGGAGACGTAGGCAAGTACAATAAGAAGAAAGGTACCAAATCCCTCACCCCTAGATGTTTTCTATACAACTCTGTGGAACGGTCTCCCTTGTGTGTGTAAGTGGGGGAAATATGTGTGTGGAATGTTAGATTGAGTTTGGCAAACCTGGACTGCAGTTCAGTTCCACTACTTCCTGTGTGATGTTCACACTAGTGATTTAACCCAGTCTCAGTTTCCTAACTTGTAAAACGAAGGTAAAGTCATGATCTTCATAATAACCCCCAGGGAATGAATGTTAAAGTACTTGGCACCTGGTTCTTAGTGTAGGTTACCTTCTGCTCCTCAAGCTTTTCTTAAGACCAAGATTCTCCAGCCTTGGCTGTACTAGAATCTCTTGAGCATGTCTAAAAAGTACTAATGCCTGGGCTTCACCCCAGAACAACTAATCAAATTTGGGGAGGGGGAGAGAAGGTTGTGGCAGCTCAGAAACTACTATTTGAAAAGTTCTTCAGGTGATTCTAATGTGTGACCAGAGCTGAAAGCCACAAAGCTGTTTCTTTAACCAGTTAGATCTAACAGTCACTGCCTTGTGGCTAATTATAAAAAAGTCTGTCATTCCATTTCAATCAAACTAAATTCAATTATCCACATAAGTGTAGCATGATTTTGCATCCAAAACCTATAGGACTAGTACTGCTATATCCAAGTGTTCTACCAAATTATATTCTCTTCCTGTGTTTAGCACACGATTGACCTATTTCTCTCAATGGTCTAGTGAGGAAACTGTTGTCACCTATCCCACTTTTTAGGGGAGAAAATTAAGAATCAGAACTATTAGGGTACTCTGACTCCCAAGCTCATGCCCTTTTCATCACATAGACAAAATCAAGAAATCATTGCTCTAATCCCCTGCAGGGCTTGTTAAAACAGATTGCTGGGCCCCACCCCAGACTGATTCCGTAGTCTATGGTAGGGGTTGAGAATTTGGCCATTTCTTATAAGGTCTGGGGACCATAATCTGAGAGCCACTGGTGGTCCTGATTTTACACAAAATGGAGCAGACCGAAGTCAGACACTGGCTGACTCATTTTTTTTCAATAGTGTCTTTGGGACTGATCTTCCTTAAAGATTGCACTTTCCGGGGAAGAGACATGGGCAAACTAGTAAAAAAAGAGGGTCTGGGCTGAACTTTGCTCATTCCCACCCCCGGACAAAGTTCAAGAAACAGACCCATGAAGGCTCCCAAGCACACATTAACTTCCCACAGCTAGGAGACTGCATGTGAGCCATCCCCAGCTCCTTAGGTGTGGCCACCTCCAGCCTCAACGGAAGTGACCATATAGGTAGGTACCAAGGCGCCAGTTAAGACGCTGGACTCCGTGGCGCAAGTGCCTGAACTCAGGCCTCTGGCATCCCTTCGGGGAGTTCCAAGCACGCCAAGCACACCCGCCTGCCCACTCCCTCTATTTTCCCTCCACTCGCCTGTGTGTTCAGACGCACCTGGGAGGCCCCCTTCGCCATTTCCCCGAAATCCAGCGACTTCTGCAACAACTTCCCAAACTTTCCATCCCAAGGAATCCCACTTCGCTCTCTCATAACCTACCTATTCTCCTTCACAACTCCCCCAAATCTCATTTTCCACCCCAAATGTCCGTCTTCAGTGACATCTCTTTGTTCTCTTTACAATTACCAATTCCCATTTCCAACAAGCACTCAAGACTCAGGGACACCCCCCTCCCACCACACACATATCTACTCCCCAAACCCAAATGCCTTTGCCTCTGTGCCCAACAACCAGGGACCCCGCAATTCTCCACCCAAAGCCCTACCCCCACCCCCGGCCTCGCCCCCATCCAATCCCCCAACCGCCTATCGTCTATCGCGACAGCCCCCATCGCACCCTCTCCGATCGGTCCCTTCCCCCTCTACTCTGCCTCTGCCCCGCTCTCTCCGCCGCCCAGAGCCCCCATCGGTGGGCACCGCCCTCCTTACCATGAAAAGTCGGAGAACGCTGGAGCCTCCAAACCCGGACTGACGGAGGCAGGAAACACCCAGCTAGCGTGAGCCAGTGGTTGGGGGGGGCGCGGGGGCGGGGCCGGGGCAGGAACTTCCTCTGTCCCTACCCCACTTCCGCCCCGCAGAGGGCGCCTTCCTAAAAGATCCGTTGTAGTGCTTGAGGTCGGCGCATTCCTTCCCACCTGCTTGGCTGGAGTGGGTTGCATCTCCTCTCTGCTGGAGCAGGCGTGTATCCCGCTCCTGAATGCCCCGCTTTTTCAGCTTCCAGAGAGGACGACAAGCTACAGGGATATTGTCGTTCCCGGTTGGAGAAGCTCTGGGGAACTATCAGTGCCCGGAACTGGATAGTTGCTTCCCGGCGGAGCTCTGAGAACGAACACCCCGGGGCAAGATGGCGGTCGGGTCTCTGTCGCTGCCCCGGGTCTGGCAGAGCTCAGAGGTATTGGGCTGAGACGACAATAGCTGCGGCTCCGACCCCGAGCGCGGGGGCCTCGAGCGGATAAAGGTCTACGGCCTGCGGGTAGCGAGTGGGAACAGGGTCGTGGGTTCACCGAATGGTGGGGCCGGGGACTTTAAGGGAGGTGGCCTTGGGGCCGGGTCGCTGCTTCACCTGGTCGGAGGGGCTGCTTCAGTAGCGTCTGGCTTTCGCGTTTCGGGGAGGGGTGGGGGGGGATGGGTGTCTCTTCGTAGCCTTTTCTATCTCTTTTCATCTCGGGGCCTTTATAAACAGACTAACGCTGGGTGGAAAAGATTTGTTATTGTTGATGCCGAGGAAAGAGGCGGGGTCTTAGGAATCACCGAAACCGGAATTGGAATCCTGTGTTCTGGCTTTGTGACCGCGGATGAGCTCCCTCACCTCTCAGAGCCTCAGTTTCCTCCTCTGTAAAGTGGAGTAATTAGCTCGGTTCACAGAGTGTGTTGTATAATGCCAAGTTGTAGTACCGTGCTTGACACCCAGCTCAGTAAAGGCCTCTGGTGTTAATCATACAAATGAAGAAAAGCTTTTTTTATAATTTGAGTAACTTAGCCCCATGGCAGCCTTGCATTCGCAGCTTTTCTTTGCTGTTTGTGAGTGAGGGAGTCTCTGGGTCTTGTGTGTTTCACTTACAAATAAATAATAGCTTTGGAATTAGAACTGAGTTCAAATTCTGGAGCCTAGCGACCTCTGACAAGTCATGTCCCTTCTCTACATCTCTTTTTCTCCCTCGGAAGTTGGGGTTGATAATAGCACGCTCCTAGAGGGTGGTGGTCATGAAACCTAGCTGCCAGCTGTTCCCCCATATAGGGAGAATCCTTTGGGGCTCAGTTGGTATTTATGGTACTTCACCTTTGAACGATACGTTTTGGATTCTCTTGCTCTTTCATAGTTCTCTGTGGAGTTGGCCTTCTCCAGAAAAGACTGATTTTGAGCAGGTCTCACGTGAATGTAGAAGTAGAGGAGAGTCTGAGCCCTGTCTCTTCGTATGAAAAACCCTCTCCTCTGACGCTTGCTAACGGTCTAACCTGGGCTGTGGGAGATACTAAATGATCTCACAGGGTTGCTGTTCTTATTAGAGGAGATCATTTAGAAAGGACCTGGCCCATAGTGGGTACTCAAACAACATGTTTTCCTTTGGCTTTTCATATGATCATAGTTATCACGGATTCCTTGTTTCCTGATCTTCCCACGTATGTCACTGTTGTTTCCCTAATGATTGTAAGCTTTTTAAGGACAATACAGTAAAGCTCACTTATGTGCTTTCTGCTTTCAGATCCTCCTTATTAGGATTTTCCCACTTAATGCAAATTATGCCATGAGGACTAAATTGAGGTAGAAGAAGAGCAAATGTTTCATGTGATCCTTTTAGCATTCCTAGGAGGTAGGTACATTACAGATAAGGAAACTGAGGTCTAGAGAGGATAAGTAACTTGGTCAAATGAGGTAGAATCAGAACTAAAAAGAACCAAGGACTACGTTGTCTGATCCAAGGTTGTGTCTGTTACATACAGCCTTTTTTTTTTTTTTGATTCTCCATAGCATTTAGCAGAGTAAGCACTTAGTAAATACTTCACGATATGTTTTGTTTTATTGATGGATTGTGGTAAACACAATACAGGTAGAGACTGTGAATAAGAAAGAGTTAGAAAAAACTGCATAGTATAGACTATCATATAGTGTAAACAGAAGCCAACGTATAGCGTCTCTGAGGGGAAGGTAATCTCAAGGAAGGATCTTATCCTGAGAGGCCACCTGGGAGAAGTGAACGTTTTGAGATACAGCAGGTTCTTGAATAACACTTTGTTCAAAATCATTTCATTATAACATTGATGAGATGCCGTAGGAACTTAACTCAATTAGCCTGTGGTAAAACTGGTTTCCTTATATGTCATTTTGCCCCAGTTCCAAGAACCTATAGACTGTTAACTGAGTACTCACTATAGTCTAATTCTTACAGGTACTTAGTCACCGTTTACGTGCAGCCTCTTATTTTTCCACTGAGAATAGGCTCCCTCTTCTCCATCCCTATAAATGAGGGACCATCTACATGTTAAAGAAAGAGCATAGCATTGGGTACATGGCTTGGGGCCCTGCTCTTTTGCAGTTCGCAGGAGCTTGAAGCTATTATCCAATCTGAAGAGAGCCAGGGGTTCATAGCCCAAGTCACAGGACTGATGAATCTTAGTGTATTTAGGGATAGGGGGAAAAAGCTAATGGGTAAGGACTATAAGGGTCCCCGCATTTTTTCCTACCTAAAGAACCTTAGTGGCTGTACGGATAGGAGCCTCTGCCAAAGACTTTAAAAACAAAATCCTTGTGTCTAGAAAAATAACACCTCAGACTTACTGACTGTGTGCTCTGTCAGCCACCGCAGTAGGTACTTGATGCACATTATCTCATTTAGTCCTCATAACCATCCTCTGAGCCAATTAACAAGAAGACAGAAAGGCTCGGAGAGCCTCCAGTACGTGGCAGAGCTAGGTACTGGCTCCAGAGCACAAGTGCCTCTAAGTACCACGTTGCCTCTCCGGGTGCTTTCTGTGAAAAGCTTAGAAGCTAGAGACCACCAGTTAGACGGGCGGCTGGTTGCTCATTGATTAGAGTGTGGTGCTAATAACAGCAAGGTAGCCGGTTCCATCCTCGCGTGGTCCACTGAGACCACCAGTTAGAGAAACAAACTTTCCCACAATTCCACTCTCTCAAAACAACTGCTCTTACTTAACATGTTGGTGTATTTTTTTTTTGCAGTTTTGTACCTATGTGTGCATATGCATTTTTCATTTTCGTTATGTAATCGGGATCATATTGGTTCACAGCCAGCCCTTTTTTCCTTTCTTGGGTGTAAACATTTTTCCGTATTGTTAAAAATGTCAAACATTATTTTCAGTGGCTTTTTAACGTTTCACCTTGTCTGTTATTCTTGCTTACCATCACAAAGCATGTAAAACTTTCATTCAGTAACATCTTTGGGATTACAGTTGACCCTTGAACAGTGCGGGGGTTAGGGCCACCACCCCCATTGTGCAGTTGAAAATCCACATACAACTTTTGATTCCCCAAAAACTTAACTACTAATAGCCTACTGTTGACTGGAGGCTTTACTGTGTGTAATGTGTGTAAACGTAAACGATTTACACACATTTTGTATGTTACACATAATATACTGCGATCTTACAATAAAGTAAGCTAGAGAAAAGAAAATGTTAAGAAAATCGTAAAGAAGAGAAGATACATTTACAGTATTCATTGAAAAAAATTTGTGTATAAGTGGACCCACAGAGATCAAACCTGTGTTGTTCAAGGGTCCCCTGTATTTTCAACCTATTCCCTTTAAACCGTGTGGGCTGGGGAGATCAAGTCTATCGTTTAGACCAAACAGTAACTAAAGAGACACAGTGCTGTCTTTTTAAAGCCAGAGACACTGTATTTATTGCTTTTACCCAGGAAGATACATGATGTCCTACCTATAAAACTTAACCCTAAATCTGGATTTTTTTTTCCTTCTGCTTTTGCCAGAAAAGACAAGCTCCTCTGAAGCGAGAAGCTGCCCTTGGCCATGAGTCCTGTGCAAGATCATTAATGATTACCTGGCATTTCTGCGACATAGGCAGGTCCTCAGGTGAGCTCTCTGGACTTCTGCTGGGGCAGAAAGAGTGAATGATTCAGAAGACTGCTACCTTTTCCCCTTCAGTCATCTTTCCCTCCCTCCTGTTGTCAGGTGGACTTTGATAATTTGTTTCGAGAATTCTTGATGAGAGGCCCACTTGATGGAAAAAGCCTTGTGTTTGGTAGATATGAAGCAGTGTTGAAAAGGGGCCACAGAGATCCCTCAATTTGTCAAAATGGGAAGAGCCCCGCATGAGCCTTTTTTCTTCTTCGTAATGTTTCCATATGGGTGCTGCTTTGAGTGAAGTAACCTAGTGAAGAGATTGTTTTCCAGGAGTCTGGATGGATGAATAATTCATTTCAGTGCTTTTGTCAGCTAGGCTGCCTATGTATTTTGGCTAGAAGGACAAAGGTATCAAGCATCTGAAGAAATCTCAGAATGGAAGATTCCATGGGCCAGTACTGTGCGCTCTAGGCCGCTAGCCAAAGCCATCCCTTTGGGAAAAGACATGTACTGGTGATAAAATGTGATGGATAATTTAGAGCCTCCATCCAAAAAGTGCCAGGCAACGGATGGGAGCAGTTCTGCCCTAAAATCTTCATCGGTCCTTGGTGGGGTCGAAACAGTAAATCTTCACCGGTCCTTGGTGGGGTGGAAACAGTAAGGACCACGGAGTAAGTTACACGTAAAACCAAACGTATTTATTTAATGGATCGTCTTGCATTCAGGAATCATGGACCTTTGGCTTTTTTAGTGTTAAAATGACCCTTTAAAAAATGAAAAGCTTTTTTTGTGCTGGCAAAGGTAGGTGCTAGTAAATATTTGTTGAGTGAACGAATGAGTAAAATAACAGTGACAGTAGATGTTCATGTTTAGTTTTTCCCTTAAGTCGTTAGTTGGCAAAATAAAAGTGGCCTGCTTGGTGTAGGCTTCCTAAAGATCGTGGACTGCTCCAGAAAATTCAAAAATATCTAGAAACCTTTGACTTAGAGGATGCCTGGCTTGCATTAGAGCTTTATGGATGGGATCGAGTCATGCTTTGTTCATTCATTAAACAATTACAGAACCCGTACCCTATGCCAGGCGGTGTGTTCTTTCTCTTAAGAAAATGTAATTATTTAATACAGGAAACAGCATCACTGGTCTGGGTGAGTCGCATGGAAAGAGCTGATAGGAAGTTGGGACTTGTGCCAGGAGAGCTATTAGCACTTTGGAAGGTGCTGGAGGGCCCTGAGTAGCTCTCTGCTGCCGCCCACATCCCCGCCTTTGCTCTTGAGCCCCTTTGTGTGCATGTTTTTCATATAATGATCTATACCAGCTACCCGCCATTTTCCTTGCAGGGTTTATGCAAGTTTGCAAACATGTTCACCGTCTCTCAGACCTCGAGAGCGTGGTTCATCGACAGGGCCCGTCAGGCTCGAGAGGAAAGGCTGGTGCAGAAGGAACGGGAGCGGGCAGCCATTGGGATTCAGGCCCGTGTCCGGAGTTTCCTCTGTCGGAGTCGACTGCAGAGAGAAATCAGGTGGGTGCCAGGAACTCCTCAGTACATTTTCTTTTGCTTCCAATTCATAGCAAGAAAAGATAGTGTTTTCTTTTGCAGTTCTTAAAAAGCCTTCCAGCTGCTGGGAGCTCCTAATTGAATGTCTTTTTTTACCCTTCCCTCTCCAGGAGAGAGATCGATGAGTTTTTTAAAGCAGACGACTCTGGGTCCAGTAAAAGAAGTGCACTTTGTATTTTTAAGATTGCCAGGAAACTGCTGTTCTTGTTCAGAATTAAGGAGGATAATGAGGTAAAATAATAATGACAAACATGCATTGTACTTACTGTCTTCCAGGTCTTTTTATAAGTGTTTTATAAATATTAAGTCATTTAGTCTTTACAGCAACGCTGAGATAGCTTCTGTTTCTCCCACATCCTGCCCTTTTGTCTTCTTGGGGCCTGTTTTGTAGGGATTATGCCCAGTGCTTCTGGGCATGCGCATGGTTCTTCTCACATCAACTATGATATTGGACTCAGATGTATACAGGAGCCAGGCAGTTTAAGTAAATGAGTGAAAGAAGCCATTTATGAGACAAAACATAATACCAGTCATAACTGACAGCCGTGGCGAGGACATCAGGGAGTGATGGATGGGGTCTGTGGCGTGCCCATCCAAAGCCAGTGACCTCCGCTCACCTTCGGCCAGAGGTGGTGTTTTTTAAAGAGATGCTAGAGATCTTTATGCTCAGTTTTCTAATTTGTAAAAATTGGTTATCTAATTTGACCTTTCTTTTAAATCCTGCAAACCAAACAAAACATGCTGATTGTACTTTAAGGATGAGAATGATTAGCCCAGAAAATGCAATTCTGAGAAGCAGCTAGTTATCTGTAATAGTACTGACAGTACCATTGAGGAGTGCCGGGTGATCAGGGGTTAAGGGTTTGTCATTGCCAAGCTTTACCCTGTGCCAGACCCTCTGCAGGGCACTGAGGACCCAGAAGGAAACAAGATGGCTAGGGTCTCCACGCAGGTGAGCTCGGAGCCTAGCAGGAGAGGGAGGAGTACACTGGCATTGACCACACGGTCATAGAGCTGAGGGTGGGCAGGCTTGGTGAGGTAACCCCTGCTCACAGAGGAGGAAACCGCAGCTCCAAAGATGGGGCAGGCGCCCAGGGCCACACCCCTTTTAAAGGTGGATATTGCCTTTATAGGGTGGATTTTAAAGGGTCGATATTGCCAGAGTGTAACCTGGTTTCCAGCTTCTACTTTTCTTCCTTTTGTATTTCAAGATAAAAAGGATGATTCGACGGCCTATGAGGCAAAAGTCAGCATCCATGATGCTTCCAAGGTGGGAAATGGGAGAGCATGATTTAGGAGACAACTGCTGGTCCCCAGGAGTCCAAGCCCAGTTTGCCAGATCGATTTTGTTTTTCAAAAGGAGCCCCAATCTGGACTTTTATATGAAATATACCAGTTTCTAAAAACATCTGTAGGGCTCATCCATCCTGTAGGCCACCAGTTTGAGAGCCTTTTTTTTTTGGCTTGTCTGATCCTCCGTTTCCACATCTGTAAGAGGAATTTAAAATGATTAAACATTTGAGTCTTCTGGCATAATTGCCTACATATGGTGCCCACCAAACATTTTGCTTCTTTCCTGTTTTCTCTTGTGGGAATTTATAACCCCCATTCTACCTCTTTGCAGAGATTTGAGAAGTTGTGTCGCTGTATCCTTAGCAGCATGGATGCTGAGAATGAACCCAAGGTATGTGAGATGGGAGCTGGAAGTCTCCCACGTGCTCCAAACCCACCTATTTGGCTCCGAAAGTTCCTGTTGAATGCTACGACTTTGTTAATTCACACACACATGCAAATGAGTAATAGATCGGAAATATGAACAAGTACAACAGATTGCCTAGTTTCTTCGTTACCCAAGAAGCTATGTTCTGCCCTTGCCTGTTATTCAGGGTGGTAAATTTCCTTCGTAGGTTATTTCATCTTTGGGTTTGGTGTTAAAATAAGCCCTGTCGGCTGCCTGTTCATCCGTCCGTCCTCACGGCCTTACCTGGTATGGGGCCTCGCTCAGTGGCCCCATTCCAGTAGCTGGAACGTACGTAACTTGACCCCCGTAAGTGCCCATTATATTTCTCTCTCTCCTGCTTGTAGGTGTGGTATGTGTCCCTGGCTCTTTCCAAGGACCTCACCCTCTTATGGATTAAACAGATCAAGGACATAATGTGGTATTGCTGTGAGTTTCTCAAGCAGCTCAAGGTAAACAAACAAATATACCCTTTCATTTGGGGACTGTAGTATATGTTTTCAGAGGCCTCATGATCCCCTCATAGGTGATACCTTCGGAGATCTATCAGTTAGAGTTTAATAAAAGAGTTATTAGGGCCCCTAATCTGTGAGAAATAGAGTGACATACTTTGACTTACAAGTTTGAACATTGACCTGTGCTTGCCATAATCTCAATGACAGGGAAGCTGGTGTCTTCCCTCCCATATTTCTGATGTTAGGGATACCTTATAGTTATGTCATTATGCCATCAGGCCTCCTTGTAGAAGTACAGAAACCCAGCATGAGCGTAGCTAGTAATACACGCAAGGGAAGCAAGAAAGAGACTATTTTGTCATAGGACGTATTCTGGAACATGGCAGCTGGGGATGACTAGAGCCACGGGCTTCTAGATTGTCCCCCTCATTCTTTTCTCTCATCTCTAGTGCCTTTTCAAGTCACCTTGTCCTCTTCTGCTGTAGTTATGGCAGCCAGTGGTTCTGGCCTCACATCCTTACTCTGTTTTGACCAAAGAGTAAAGAGAGGGCTCCCCAACCAGTTCAGAAATCTGAAGGGACTCACAAAGGCCCAGTGGGATCCTGGTCTCAACCTTTAACTGGTCACAGTGGGGAGAGGCATGAATGGTGTATTGCCACTGGCCCTACCTGGTCCTGTGCCCACCCTTGTGTTATGAGAAGGTGGGCAGAGGCATGAGGAAATGCAAACAGCAGCCACTCCCACTTTACACATAGGGAGAGAGAAGTTTCAGGGGCAGAGGCTTGGTAAGGACCCAGGTACTCTCCTTCCCTAAGAATAAGACCTAGCCGGACGATCAGCTCTAATGCATCTTTTGGAGCAAAAATTAATATGAGACCTGGTCTTATTTTACTATAATACAAGACCCGGTCTTATTTAGTATAATATAATATAAGACTGGATCTCATTAATTTTTGCTCCAAAAGACACATTAGAGCTGATTGTCTGGCTAGGTCTTATTTTTGGGGAAACACGGTAGCAGCTGAGCAGTGGAGTGAGTACCAGCAGAGCTGTCTGTGATCCATTCCCAGCCATGTCTGGAAGCACTGGTGAGTGGCTGTCTCGGCCTAGACCCGGCAGCCAGCCATGCCCAGCTTGTCAGGTGGGGCCTGTGCCCCAGAACGGTGATCTTCACACCCTGTTCCTTGGAGCGCTGAGGTTCCACCAAAGTGCCTCAGGGCAAATAGGCAGGTTCTTCCCCTACCTTCTCTTCAGCCAGACAGAGCCTCTTTTATCTGCTCTCTGTATCTGCATTCCACAGCAGGTTTCTCTTTGAGAAGAGACTCTTCTACTTTGAAAAAAAAAATCTTTTAATTTTATGTGAAGAAATACACATTAAGAGAAAAGAACACTGGATCTGGAGCCTGGAAGATAGGAATTTAGTCCCGATTTTGCGGCTGATTTCCCATGTGGCCTTGGACAAGTCCCTTCCCCTCTTATTCTCTGTGAGCTTAGGGGTTTGAACGAGGTGGCCTCCGGGTTCCCTTCTAGGTGTACGTGCCAGAAGGTCTCTGAGCCTAGAGAGGAGTCAGGCCTTTTCCCAACCTGCTCTTGTGCAACGACCAATAACCGTGATCACAATAGTCAGTATTACATAGACTTATCTGTGTGCCAGGTGCTGTTCTCAGTGCCTTTATATACACGAGTCCGTTTGTTCCTCACCACAACCCTGTGAAGAAAACAGTGTTTTTGTTCCTAGTCAACAGGTGAGGACACTTAGGTACAGATGTTAAGAAACTTACCCAAGATCACACAGCTACCGTGTTTCCCCGAAAATAAGCCCTACCCAGAAAATAAGTCCTAGCATGATTTTTCAGGAGGATGTCCCCTGAACGTAAGCCCGAATGCATCTTTTGGAGCAAAAACTATTATAAGACCCGGTCTTATTTTTGGGGAAACACGGTAGTAAGTGGTTAAAGCCAGAAGTCTGAGCCCAGAGTCCCTGGCACGCTCCACTGGGGCTCCAGTGTATACACATGCGTAGATTCATAAATGCAGATAAAACCAGCAAGCCAGTGCTGGCCGACTCGTTTTCCAGGAATTCTCAAGTTTGCAGGCGCAGTATTGCAGAAGCGATGGTCAGTTACTAGTGTGCCGAAGTCCCTGTCATTTAACTCCTGCAGTGGTCATTCCCCAAAAGAAAAAGAACAGAGACTTACTTATAACCCTGACTCGTGTGTTTGAGCGTGAGTGCACGCAGAAAAGTTATGAAGTGGTTGCTTCAGTGTCTGCGACTGGAGGGTGTGTGTCTTACTCTTACTGTCTTCTTTGTTTCCAGCCTGAAATCTTACAAGACTCCAAACTCGTCACACTGTACCTCACAATGCTTGTCACCTTCACAGACACTTCAACATGGAAAATTCTCCGGGGAAAAGGTCTGTGGGACTTGCTTCAGAGTCTTCCCTAAGTAGCAGAGCTTGGGGATCTTTTTGCCTTTTTAGGAAGCATGTTCACTGCCATGAGCCTCCGGGAATGCCCTGAGACCACACAAATGAAGGTACCCTTGGCACTTCCCATCAGATGGCAGTGTGGTGTCCAGAATGTATCCAGTATTCTGTGTTATATTATACTCGCTCTCGTCTTGGAATTTATGTTTCAAGGCACAGTTCCTCTGAGCTCATTTTTGTAACTCCCATAGCCCCTCAGCCTCCGAGTCATACTATTTGCTTATTAAGCCTTGTCATTTCATTTGGCAAATCATTAGGCAGAAAATAATTCTATTTTGGCCATAAAATTTGTATTGTAATGCTACCTCCTTCCTGGAGTGTTGTACTTAGCCTTATGCTCGTCCTACATTCACTTCATCCATTCAACAAACAGCCTACTGTGTGCCAGGTATGTGCAGGCATTAGAGATACAGAAAAGGTCACTGCCCTCCAGGGTCTTTACATGCTGAACTACTGTAACGTGCCTGCCCTTCCTCACAGAACTCAGTCTGGTGGGGAAGACAGACATTAAAGAGAAGTCGCCAGTATCCGGTGCTCGGAAGGAAGAGAACAAGAGAATTGAGAGTGTTCGGTGGGGGTGGGTATGGCCTTGCTCCGTCTGGGGCTCAGGCCTTCCTGAAGAAGTGATGTCTGAGCTCAGTTGGAGGGAGGGTAAGAGTTCACAGACTGATGACGAGGGGCAAAACTTTGAAAGCAGAGGAAACTGCATGTGCAAAGGTTCCAGGGTAGGAAGGAGGTTTGAAGACCTTTCCTGGACTCGGGGAGGATTTAAACTGTGAGAAGTTCTGCACCCTGCTAGGGAGCTTGTGTCCCTGTGGAAGAGGAGGCAGCGGCAGAGAATAGAAAGTGCCAGGCCCTCGGAGGGGATTGGCAAAGGTGCTCAGGAGCTCGGAGGCCGGGGACGTTACTTCTGGCCAGGGGAACGATAGGGCTCGTCACCTGAGAGGTGACACTTGAGCCGGGCCTTCCAGGAGAGATAGAATTCAGGATATGCAGCACCTCCCTGCACTCTGCTACCAGACCTGAGGAGACCAGGAAGGCAAGCCAGAGAGGATCTTGTTTCCTGGGGCCTTGGTCCTGGGGCATGATTTTCTGTTCTGCCTCAGCCGATCACATTCTGGCCAGAGATCCTGTTTTTCTCAGATTGTTTTCTTCATTTAGGTGAGAGTCTTCGACCAGCCATGAACCACATTTGTGCAAATATAATGGGACATCTCAACCAGCATGGGTTCTATTCGGTGCTACAGGTCTGTGACCCCACCCCTAAAACGTGACCTCATTTCTCCACATCTGAACTTAAATTTGCATGTTCAGTGTTGGGATATTTTGTGCCCTCCTCACAGAAACAGTGTTCGCAGGAAGAGTTTGATGCTTAGTGTCGTCTCCTCCCTTCCTCTGCCTCGGGTCACTTGCGGTTTGTGTAAGGACAGTGGGGAGGACAGTGGCACTGGGGTCCCTGTAATGTGCTGTAGTTTTGGCTACAGGTGTAATCCAGTCTTTTGAACTTTAAACTCGGGAAGGAGGCCTCAGGGTTTGTTCCCTCAGGTTCCTTCTTGGTTGGTGTCTGGAATTCTCAGTCTAGCTCTGTGTCCTCAGACTGCCTTCTGTCCACAGTGCACCTTTTGTGCCAGTTCACACAGCCACGGAATGGTCAGAAGCAGTTTCAGAGTACTTTAGAATTCTTAAATTTGAGAAGTTAACATTGATTTAGCCCTCTTTTCTGCCTGGCACTGAGATGGGTTCTTTCTTGATTGGGCTTTGTTTTCTCCACTCAACAACCCTGGGAGGTGGTGTGACAGCCAAAGGTGCTGTTGTCAACAGCTCATCACAGTGAGGAAGCTTTTGCTCGAAGCCATAACTCGGAACTCTTTTTAAAATAATAGGCTGTCTTGAAATTTTTAAGTCTGGTATTTTTATCAGCTGCTCATTTTTTTAAACTGTTTATTATTTTAAAACATTAAACGTACCATGTAAAGTAGAGAGAGAGTGGTAAAATGAATCTCTGTACCCATTGCTTTCTCTCCTGTCGTTTTATAAAAACATTCCAATGCAATTTTTTATCTGAAGTACTCATTTTACTGTCACGCTTCTTTTTTTTTTTTTCCCCCCAACATACCAATGAATACAGAGTTGGCATCGTTCCCTGACGAGTTAAAATGTTCTTTTCAGGTTCTGTTAACCCGTGGCCTGGCGAGACCCCGGCCCTGTCTGTCCAAAGGCACTTTAACTGCAGCCTTTTCTCTCGCGTTGCGGTAAGTCGGAGACCATAGCTGAGGGGTCGGCATGCTTCTGAGGGCTTCCTCCTCTTGCTTGTCTTTCCTCTTGTTACTCATGTTACGTATGGGCTTGCCCACTTGGTCAGAATTTACGGCAAGTGTTGTTCTTGGGGAAAGGGACTCATCTGTGACTGTTCTTTATCTCATTTTCCGTCTGTACCCCTGGATATTTTTGCATCGTAAATATATGAGGGAAGCTATTCAAAATGATTTGCTTTCAGTCAGCCAGGGCCCAAGATCAAATCCTTTTTCCTTTTGAGCTTTTAGTTGATAAAATAAAGGAAACCCAAGAGCTGGCGGATGGCCAGCAAAGGGCAGGGTAAAAGGACGGACTAGTGTTATGAATATGGGTGTAACATGTTAGAATGTGGGGGACCAGAAAAGCTGTGGTATCTGCCATCAGTAAGAGATGTACATAAGAAGCTAAATATTTCCTAATAGAAATTATACCCGCAATTCTGAAAGTCACCAAGTATAAAAAGCTATGCTTGTTAATAGGTCCAGAACATTCTTCAGTTGTTGAGAGGAACACTCGGGGAGATGTTAATAGGATAACTTGATAATCTTCATCCCCAAGAGAGTAATAATGGGAAAGAAGGAGAGTCACTGTCAGCTCGGTAAAGCTCCCTGCTCTCTGCCCTGTCCCGCTAATCCACAGTGCACCTCACTGCTGAAAGCTCGGGCAAGTCCCACAGTAGCAAGACCCTTGGGGTCTGTGTAACCTGATGTGGGCTCAGACACATCGGAACATGGAATACCTTCGTCCGTGTTTAGATGGTGGAGCACATCTCTTCATAACCCATGGAATCGTTTTCTGTGGAATACCAGTTTGGAAAATGACGGTCTAGAGCATGGATTGGCAGACTTTTTCTGTGAAGGGCCAGCTGGCTAATATTTTCAGTTCCGTGGGCCCTGCAGCTTTCTGTCACAACTACCCTGCCATCGGAGCACAAAGCAGCCGTAGACAATACACAAATGAGTCTGGTTGTGTTGCAATAAAATTTTATTTATAAAAATTGGCAGTGGCCAGAATTTGGCCTGTGGGCCAGTTTGCCAGCCCCTGGTCTAAACTGTGCTTTTGATTAACCACTGGCTACATGGGGCTGTTTAAACAGAAAGGTATTAAAATTAAGTAAAATTAAGAATTCGGTTCCTTGGTTGCATTAGCCGCATTTCAAGTGCTCAGGGGCCACACGTGATTAATGGCAACCGTGTTGGATTGAAAATATGGAATGTTTCCATCATCACAGAAGGTTCCGTTGGACAAGGCTGGTCTAGCGCAGCATTGTGCAATAGAAATAAAGAGACCTACACGAAAAAGTTGGAAGAAGGGTTAGCCCCGTGGCTCAGGTGGTTGGAGCGCGGTGCTCCTAACGCCGAGGTCGCTGGTTCGATTCCCACGTGGGCCAGTGAGCTGTGCCCTCTACAGCTCAGATTGTGAACAATGGCTCTCCCTGGTGCTGGGCTGACGTGAGCAGCTAGAGGTTGGCGTGAGCTGCCGTGAGCTGCTGTGTGCTGTCAGAAGCAGCCGGCAGCCACTGTGAGTGGCCGGCAGCTGGTGAGAGCTGCCGTGAGCTGCTGTGAGCGTCCGACCAACGACCGGTGACCGACTGTCACAGCCGGGGGGAGCACAAGCTCGTAATACCAGCATGGGCCAGGGAGCTGTACCCTACACAACTAGACTGGGAAACAACGGCTTGAACCAGAGTGGGGATGGGCTTGAACCAGAGTGGGGATGGGGGTGCGAGGTGGAAGAAAGGGGGGGAAAATCGAAAGAAAGGGAAAATTAAGTTTAACATTTTATTTAAACCAATATATTGAAAATATTTATCATGTTTACATGTAATCAATTAAATGATCTATTTTAATTAAAAATTTTAACTTATTAATTTCACTTTTGATACTGAGTCTTCAAGAACTGGTATATATTTTTACACTTAGAGTGTATCTGAATTTGGACTAGCCACATTTTAAGGGTTCGGAAGCGATACGTGTCCAGTGGCTACTGTATTGGACAGCGAAGCTCTGAAGGATAGACCCTCATCACAGAGGAGCAGGGTCCAATCAGTTACACAGTAATTAGTTATAGGAGAACAAATTAGGAAACAATCATGCCTTCATTTCGCACTTTGAGAGAAGTTACATAGAGGTGTACTTAATGAGTCATAACATCTGGGTACAAATGGCTTTTCCTCGTAGCAGGTTTACTGAATCTCCCTTTCCTGAGTCACCTAGGGCAGCTTGTTCCAGCAGCATTGCCCAGTCTCCTCTGTCAGAGCCAAGGAAGGGTCCACACGCAGCTGCCTAAGCTCTGCAGCACAAGAGCAGCTCTGCCTCCTCGTTGCCTGAGAACGCAAGTCTTTTTTTCCGTTCCAGCACCCCTTCCCTGCCATGATGTGGTTTTAATTTGGTGTGATTCACCAAGAAGGTCACATCTGATCATTTCTACCACATTTCTTCTCCTTTAAGAATATAACAGCATCCATTGTTTTAGGTTTTTTCCTCTATATATGTTAGAATCCATTGACTCACTTAAGGCCAGGTTGTTCTAAAGTCTTTTTCTTAAACAGTGCCCCTTTCCCTGCCTCTGAATATTTATATGTAATTGAACATGACCAGGACCTTTTTAAACAAGACATTCAGTGGCTTTGCCACTCAGGGATATATTATTAAAAGTGTATAAAATCACAAGTGATGCATTTAGACATGGTCACCGAATCCTACACATGGCTAACATTCATGGGCCACACATTGTTTTAAGACTTCTACATGCGTTAACTGACCCCTCACCACATTCTCTTATCTCTCTCCATTTTATAGAAGACGAAGCTAAAGCCCAGAGAGGTTAAGCCACTTGTCCTTGGTCACACAGCAGAAAGTGGCAGGACCAGGAATTAAACCCAGGCCATCTGACTCCAGAGCCCACAGTTGTTACTCCTCATTCTTTATACTTGCTTCACATATTGGACACCTTTTTGTATTCTAAGAACATTCTATATTTTTTGAAATAATGGCACATGGGAACTTTCCCACACTTGCCCTGTTCCATTTATTATCTGGGCCCCTTGTTTGCCCAGGTACATGTACCTGCCAGCCCCAGTTTCTGTTTTTCCCTTTGTGCCTGTCAGCTCCATAGTTGCAGGATGAGCTCTCTGGAAGCTGGGACTATACATTAAACCTTTCTTTTACATCCGTCCCCCTGCTGTTTTTGAGAGTGGATTTGTGCCCTATTAAATGTATAACTAGCAGTACGTTTGTAGAATTTGTCACCCTAGGAGGCTTAGTGCCACCACTACACATCGGCTAAAGAAAGATTTTGATGACCTCATGCTGCGGAAATAGATACTAAGAAACTGAGGGAACAGTATTTGGTGTGTATGTGTGGTCTGTTAAGACTGGCCCTGCAAGACAACCCTGCATCCTGTGGCATCGTCCAGTGCCCCATTCCAATTGGTCAAGCTGTGTTGTTTGCGGGTATGGCTCAGGGTGGAATCCTTGGGTTCCTGTGAGAGCCCCCAGAGAAACCCCTGATGATGGAGTTGTCCCTTTGGAAATGGGAAGTGATGAGTTAAGTTTCAGTGGCTTCTGTTGGGGTGTGCCCTTCCTTTGTCTAGAGAATTGTATACTCCTGATTTAAACCTCTTCCCAACCTGCAGAAAATAATTATTTTTCTGGAGAATTCTTTTGTCCATCTCAGCTCAGTGAGTTTAGCTTGATTGGCCAGCCTCCTCTCTAGCCAAGTTGTTGATGACGGCACTGATATTTTGAGCATGTCAACCTTGTTAAAGTTTTCTTGCCCCAGGAATGGTACTCTTGAAAATAAAAGTTATAATATAAATTCTGATCGTCTAAATACTAGTCACATTGCTATTAGAGCACATTAGCTAGAAGAGATCATTTTCCTCCTATAAGTTGTTCCAACTTTTTTTCCCCTGCATTCCTGTGTTTTCTCCTAAGAGTTTTACAGTTTTAGTTATGAAACGAGCGTTTAGGTCTGTGACCAATTTTGAGTTAATTTTTCACTATGGTGTGAAGTAGGGGTCATTATCTTATTTAATTAATGTTTCTCTCTTTTTTGGATTATGGAAGCAATACATGCTTATTGTAGAAAACCTGGAAAAAACAGAAAAGTATAAGGCACAAAAATGTTTCTCCTGATTCTACAACCCAGAGATAACATTGTTAACATTTTTTTAACTGTCGTGGTCTTTTAAAAATTTATACACGTTTATGTGTTTATATATACATATTTAAACACTAATATTATAATACAGTTGTCCCTTGAACAACATGGATTTGAACTACGTGGGTCCACTCATACATGAATTTTTTTCCTTTTTTTTCTTTCCTGAGCTATTCTTTACAGTATTCTTTTGGGAGTTGTGGCTAATTCCATTTTCATTCTAACTGGTGTCTGGTTTTCTGTGTGTATGGCTTTTGGTGTGTCATTTCCAGTTTTTAGGACTGCTTTTAAATAAAATCAAAACCTTCACTCTACCATAGTCGATCAGAATTTTTGTACTATTATTGACATTTGCAATTTCTGGAAGAGAAATATTTTAGCAGAGAGACAAAAAGGCAGAAATGTCATTCAAGTAGTTTATGAGAAGTTGCAATTTAAATGATACACTCAATGCGCATGTTGAATGTATCAAACTCCTGCTGAAAACTCAACTAAAATGACAATAGGGAATAAATAGGTTTTCAAACTCACAAAGTCATAGAAAACATAAAAGAGCATTAGCAGTAGAGAGAAGACAACGTTTTGGAAACTAAAGCATATGAATGCCTAGCAGTCCAGTGTAGGCTGGAAGCAAATAGCCTGCAGGGGTAGTAGCAAGCCAGTTCTATGTCGCAGGCCCTGAAAATACGGGGAATCCGAAACACTGAGTAAAGCTGGAAATTGGCCGAGTCCTTGAAATCTACATCAACAACCGTTAGGCTTCCTAGACTCCCTGGTGTCCCTCCCAGCCCATGGAACCTCCTTGGCATAAGGCAAATGTTTACCTTCTGAAAACACTGAACCATGGTGGGTATGAGCTCTAGGACACCAGGCACCGCTGACAGGAAGGGTGAGAATCCACACTCAACAGAGGGATTCACTGACCTTAAATGTTGAAGAATGAGATTCTTTAGTCATCTCCCCTTCGGCCAAAGCAGGACCCTGGACGCTTCTTCTCTAGAAAACACAGATCAGCCTAGAGAAAACACCTCCAGATTCTGAACTTTTGAGGTTCCCTACCCTTATGATGAGGTCTTGACAAACCCCATACACATTCTGAAGCGTCAAGAAATAGTAATACTTCAACATTGTGAGGAAAATATATTTTTGACCTAGGAATTTGCTCAAACACTTAAGTGTGAAGAATGAAGACGTTTTCAGAATTTCAAGTTTTCAAAACTTTCTTCTTCTTGGCCTTCTTTCTCATAAAGCCAGTGTTGGAGGGGGGCAGAATATGCCACCCTAAAATATACCTCTTTGGCATAAGGATTATTTTGAGCTGAAGACACTTGAAAAACAACAAATGCAGAGAGAGGCTTTCTCTGAACTCCCCTCATCGGCCTAAAGACAACTTCCAAAAGGAACTCTACTGTCATGAATCCCCTCCAAGAGTCTCATCAATCAAGGAAGATTGGCTCATCACAGGAGAGACGACTAGAAATCCACACCACACCCAGACAAACTTTGTCCCAGTTTTTTTCAATAAATGCAGTTGGCCCTCCATATCTGCAGATTTTGTCTCTGTGGATTTAACCAACTGCAGATCCAAAACAACGTTTTTAATCTTCATTTGGAAATGCCCATATGTATTGTTCTACGTACACATTGTTCTACACTATTTTATATAAGGGGCTTTAGCATCCGTGGATTTTGGTGTCTGCAGGGGGTCCTGGAACCGATCCCCACGGATTCCGGGGGATGACTATAGTTAAGTTTTGGGGAGTCAAAAGTGATGCACAGATTTCCTCTGGAAATAGCAGTGAAATGACTATTATATCCATACTGCTGCTGCTATTGACTTCTTAGAAACTTCGCCAGGATAGATTTACTTTGAATACTGACAGTTGCAGCAAAACTTAATACAACATGATTATTCAAAGTACATACAGACTAAAAAGAAATGTTTTAAAACAGGATGTGTTTTGTCTTTGTTTTTTATGTGTCTTTATTATGTTGAAAAGGTGCCATTCAAAACCTGATTAATTTGAGATAGAAGGTCCTTTTGTTATCCTTTTGATAGTTTATAGAAAACCGAACCAGAGTTTCCTTGCGTTTGCTTGACCGGCTATAAATCATATCGGATTTCTTTGGTGTCTGCTGCCTGCATACTTTGTTATTGTATTCAACTCTCCCGACAACTCTTGCCCAATTACCTTTTCTTACGACAAAGTTCTTTGGATTTTAAAAGTGACTTACCATATAGCTGGAGATTGTTTTGTTTTGGAATGAAAAATAAAAACAATAAAAAATTATTAAAATTATTTTTTTAATTAAAAAAAAGTTATATGCAGCTTTTTAACTGCAGGAGTGGGGGTTCAGCGCCCCAACCTCCACATTGTTCATTGTCAACTGTATATATACTCATATTTAAAATAAATTGCTTAATTGAAGTATAGGTTCTTGGTGAGTTACAGTAAACACTCCACCCCGTTTGAGAAATAGAACAACAGTACTGGCATTCCAGATGCCCCCTCCCCCGCCACCCCCCCCAGGCACTGCCCGCTCGGTCCTCTCCCATGTATATAGTTTCTTACTCTGCCTTTTTTGTCTTTAAGTTTATTATAGCTTGAGCATTCTCTCGTGTCAGTAAAACTGGAAAACAGGTTTTTCATAGCTCTTGTCATCAAATCAACCATCCCCCTAGTGGATAGCTCCGCTTTCTGTCTTTAGTTTTTCTAGAAGTCCTGGGTTGTCGGTAGGGGTGTTCTTTTACTCCAGCTTCACATGCAAACTTGCCTGAATAAGGTGCTCTTTCTGTGTCTAGCCCTGTGGTTACTGCCCAGTTTTCAGACAATCTGATTCGGCCATTCCTCATCCACATCATGTCCGTGCCTGCTCTTGTGACTCATCTCAGCACAGTGACCCCTGAGGTAAGTTGAGCTCGCCCCAATTCCATTTTTGCCTTTCTTCTTAGAAATTGGAATGTAAAATCTTTTCTCTGTTAATCTCTACCTCTTCGGATTTTTCTTCGAAATCGGTCGCCACTGTAGACACACTTTTGTTAGTAGCTCAGAGAAATTGGTTCTCATCTTTGTTCATTTTCTTCTCGGAAATCAGTAGCTTGTGTGGCTACGAGGGGGTGACCTGCGGGTGATCAAGTTCCAGCTAATGGGAGATTCTTCCGGTCGGCTTCCGCTTTAACAGTCTGCAATTTTTTGCAGCGCCTCACTGTGTTAGAATCTCATGACATGCTTCGTAAGTTCATCACATTTTTAAGAGAGAAAGATCGATGCCGTGACGTATGTGAAAGTTTAGAAGGATGCCATACGCTTTGTCTAATGGGTGAGTATCTGTGGCTGGAATCGGATTGTGATCTGGGCTTCAGGCAAAGACCCAGTGGTTTTGCTTTTCACCATTCTGGAGATCACGGGGTGTTTTTAGTAACAATTAGAAATGCTTATCATAAAAGACATGTCATCAGATAGACAGTTAAAACGGACGTGTAAAATGAAAAATCACGTAGAAAACACATCAGCCTGGCAGACTAGTTGCGTGTCTGTAAAGGAATGTTAAATTTCAGCCCTTAGCTTCTTGGCAGCCAAGGGAAAGTGAAAATGTGATGAGTTGCCTGGATAATTCTCGTCTCAAGAGGGGAGGGCGGGCGCAGTTGGGTAGGGCTTAGATCAGGGCAGGGCCTGCATCATCTGTTTCTGTTTTACTACATTTTCACTGTAGACGAAAGAGTTTGTGGGTAGCAGCATTTGAAAACAGCAGAGGCACATAATTCTCATTGCCTAATTATTTTATTTCACATAGAAAAGGGGTCTTGGGGCTAAATTTTTAGGGAGTTTATGGTAAGAGTCCTTACACAAGGCACATTAAATAACTCTGGTGACCACTGAATAACAGTGATTTCCCAGGACCTTCAGATGTTCTTCAAAAGGTCCTTTCTTACGTTGACCCTTGACTTCAAAATCTTAGCATAATATTAAAGTGGAATACTAGCTAAACCTCACATACCTCTGTGTGCCAGACATTTTACATGTTGCTTCCTACGGTCCACATCAAGAGTGGGGAACAGTATTCCAGTCTGACAGATGAGGGGACAGACGGGAGAGGGGAGTGAGGTTCACACAGCTGGTCCGTGGCAGCCAGGATTGGAAGCCAGGTCGGCCTTAGCCGCAAACCACACTGCAGCCCCCGCACTGACAGGTGCCCCTCCACGTGGATCCTCTTCCTGCAGATAGACGTGGCTGCCTGAGCGTCAGGCGGAGAGCAGGGAGGGAGGTGATACAGTGCGTCTGTGGGGGCTCAGCACATTCAGCCTTCTCTCTTTGTAGGCAACCTCCTGCAGCTGGGCTCCCTCAGCCCCCGAGTGTTAGAGGACGAGACGGATGGGTTTGTGGGTCTGCTCACCCAGATGCTGTGCTACTGTCAGAAGTATGTGTCGCAGAAGAAATCCAACCTGACCCACTGGCACCCTGTGCTTGGCTGGTTCTCCCAATCCGTGGACTATGGGTGAGTCCTGGGGCAAATCACTGTGCTTCCTGACTCCTCCTGCCTCGCTGGCACCTCCTCTCCCTTCTTTTTCTTTCTCCCAGCTTAAGTCGTTTTCTTTCTTATTGCAAAAGTAACACGTATTTGATGTATAAAATATCGATGAGACCAAAAGGGAATAAAAACCAGCCCATAGTACTTTTATCTAAAGACAACCCGTGTGCACGTCCGTTCAGTCTTTTTCCTACCTTTCCCTTTTCTTGCAAAAGTGAGATCATATTATTTTGTATTTTGTTCTTTTCCATTAGTAAGTTATGACCCTTATTTATCAATACGATCTTTTCTTCTTCAATATTACTTTTATTGGCTGCCTGGACTGCCACATGTTGGAGGTAATAAAATATGGTTCTAGGGACTAGAAGTCACCCCAGATCCTTTTCAAGAGGTGGGATATAAACTTAAAATTTTTAAATTAAGAACTCAAAAATTTTCAAAAGCAAACAAATACTAGCCTAAAAGACAGACAGTAAGTAAAATGGCACGACAAATTTAAAGACATGTACCCTGGGCTGAGATGATGCGGCTCTCTGCAGCTCAGGCAGCTATGACGCCCAGCTTTTTCCTGTTCAGATATCTGCCTGAGGCCTCGGTCCTTGGCAGGTATCCTTGAGGCAGAAAAGTGAGGGACAGGGAAGGAAATCCCGAATTTTCTCCCTGTACCTTGTACCTGAGTGACATCCAGTTAAAAAGACAGGTTGCCAGCTGAGACCCTGCGCGGCCTGAGGAGGACGGAGCGGGTACGTTGGGGGTGGGGGGGTCCGGAGGGATGTCATGGGAAGAGGATGGGGCCGAATAGCTTGGTGAATTGCCTGGTCTCATCACTCCTTCTCGGAGGGGCCTTGCTTCACCTTGCTTTCCTCGTCTGAAACATGGAGAGAATTCTCACAGTCCCTCTGACCGGGGTTGTCTCAAAGGACTGAAGGAGATGATGGATGGCAGAGCCCGCCGCAGCCTGGCCCATGTCCAGTGGGTGGTGGCTCTTAGCACTGTGATGCTAGAAGACAATGGGAGCCATTCCAGGGTCTCGAGCAGCGAGGTGATGAAGGCGGATTTCAGGGTTCGATTCTGATACTGGGGGTGTGGCGTGGAGTAGAGAAAGGAGCACTTGAAGGCAGGGAGACTCAGGAGGCTGGTGAATCAACGAGATTCGTGGGCCAGGCCTGCAGGCTGGCAGTGAAGAGGAGGACAACACAGCGGGCATGAGTCGGCTTCTGTCAGCTGAGTGGTAGACAGGATGGAATTAGGATGATGAGCTGATAGAGGGTGTCTGGGAGATGACTGACGTGTCATCTCCCGGGGACCCAGGAAGAGCAGCAATGCTATTGGTAGTACAGGACGGCTGGGTAGAGTGGCAGTGCCTTACACGTCCCGGCCTCAGCAGCAATTTGTGGATCCCTATTATTATTATTACTATTTACCATGTTGAGTGGAAGGCCCCTGAGGGAGCCGATGGGCTGGCCCTAGCCGGCCGTCAGGTGGAGCTGACACGCCTGGTCTTCTGCTCTCTCCTAGCCTTAACGAGTCAATGCCCTTGATCACCAAACAGCTGCAGTTCCTGTGGGGGGTGCCTCTGATCCGGATCTTCTTCAGTGACATCCTGAGCAAGAAGCTGCTAGAGAACCAGGAGCCGGCCCACGTGCAGCCAGCATCCCCACAGAACGTGCTTCCTGTGAAGAGTGAGTGGCTGGAGCAGGCCTGGCCTGTGGCTCTGCTGCTGAGCTGGAGTGCAGCTCCTCTGTGTTCCTGGGTGCCTGCCCCCTCTGTTCGTGTGATGCTCTAACTTCTCCCACACACATTTTGAGACCACTTGGATCAAGTATACATTTAACAAAACTGACAGAAAATCCTTAGGAATAGAAAACAAGGACCTGGGAAAAAGAAGTAGATGAACAAAATCAAGGTCCTGTATAGAGAAAGTCCATGATGGCCGCTGTAGTCATTTCTGAACTTCCCTTTGGCTCTGAATTCCTAGTAGCCAAAATTAAAAGGGATTTGGGACTCTTTCTTACTTTTCTTTTTATAAATTTTATTGGGGAATACTGGGGCACAGTGTGTTTCTCCAGGGCCCATCAGCTCCAAGTCGTTGTCCTTCAATCTCGTTGTGGAGGGTGCAGCTCAGCTCCAAGTCCAGTTGCCGTTTTCAGCCTTTAGTTGCAGGGGGCGCAGCCCACTGTCTGTCCCATGCAGGAATTGAACCAGCAACCTTGTTGTTGAGAGCTCGCGCTCTAACCACCTGAGCCATCCGGCTGCCCCTTCGGAAGCTCAGCGACAGCTCGTTGTCTTCAATCTGGTTGTAGAGGGCGCAGCTCATTGGTCCATGTGGGAATCGAACCGGCAACCCTGTTGTTCAGAGCCTGCACTCTAACCATCTGAGCCATCTGGCTGCCCCTCTTTCTTTCTTTTCATAAATAGGAAGAAGACCTGTTTCTTAGAGGAAGTAGAGTTTTTCTGACTTCGTAATCGTAAAAGAAACCTCCCATGTGGGGCTCCTGATAACGGGGACGCTGGCTCACTGACCAGGCTAGCAACTTAGCAGTGTCCCCATTGGAAAGGTTTCTTGTCGCCCGTTCTGATAAAAGTTGAAGAAGTGCTGCTAACACATAATTCAGTGGGGTTACCTGCCCACGGCTGAGTTCCAGGTTCAGGGCGGCTTTCCCTCTGCTACCCAGTGTGCTGCAAAGCTCTGTCTGGTGACTGTCAGTGAGCATGGGCTCAGCAAATGTAACTTCGGCAGGATATAAATGGAAAGGTTTGAAACAAAATTAGTGTACGACCTCAAGGCAAATACCAGTACTTGAGGTTGACGCTCCTACTTCCTCCTAAAAGTACAGGCCGTTGGGAGTCGACCAAGTCTTCCACCTCTGCCTCTTTTCCCCTGATACGGTCCTCGGCATTTTTACCTCTGGGTTCTGAAGTTAAGTGTACAAAGGATACCGGGAAAGAATCGGGTATGCCTGGCTTGTTCTGAGAAATTTTCGGATACTCTGAAGCCATCTTTGGGTTTCACTGCAAACCTGTTGTTCATGTGTTTCTAATTTACCCCAGAGGGATAGCTGGCCCCAAGCAGCAGCCCCACTGTCTGGCTCTGGCTCTGAGTTAGGAGCTTTACTGAAATGCTCTTCCCTGCTCAGGGTGGAACTTGGTAGGTGACTGATGTCCTGCTCACAGTTCCTCCTCCTTTCCATGCCAGATCTCCTAAAGCGTGCGTTTCAGAAGTCTGCGTCGGTGCGGAACATCCTCAAGCCTGTCGGGGGTAAACGCGTGGACTCGGTGGAGGTCCAGAAGGTTTGCAACATCTGTGTCCTGTACCAGACCTCGCTGACCACTCTGACCCAGATCCGCCTGCAGATACTCACAGGTTCGAGTCCCGAGGCCTCTTCTTCCATCTCTCACGTGGCAGACAGTTTTTCTTAGAACAAGTTGGTTTTTTTCTGGCTTCCTTGACTCGGAAAATAAGTTTTGAAGGAGGGTATTTTGGAGCCATTCTTTGAGGTCGCTACACTTCAGTTAAACAGCTCACGCTAACCTCAGTCCTAGCACTTCCACTTTGTTCCTGTGACCTGGCTCTGACTGTCGTTATGAAGTATGGTTTGCTCTTAAAAAGTCACTGGGTTTTTTTTTTTTACTGTGTAGAAAACTGAAAAAGATAAGGAAGCGGAAAAAAGAAAACTTCAACCACTCTTAGTCCCACAACCCAGACACGACTACCTGCGCCTGAGTGTGTTACGTGTGTCTAGTTAGATTGACATACATAGTTTTATCCTTCCCTTTCCATGGTCACTTGATAAGCATTTTGTCATGTCAGAAATTTTTCAGAAACCTCATTTGTGTCGGCTGCATATGTCATTGCATGGGTACACCCAACATTTTCCTTTCTAGCTGAGCAAGGAAGAAAGTCCCCTCTGAGCAGAGAATTGGGCTTCGGGGCCTGTGTAGTTGCAGTGCAGGAGTTGTTGGTATGAATTGGAATTATGAGGGCAAGAAGTCTGCAGGCCATGAAACTGGGCAACTTAGAGGAGTAAGAACTTCTCTGCTGCATTTTATAGTATTTTTAATCATAAATTGCTGCTGCCTTTCTGTTTCACACTTATTTCTTCATCTTCACATATTCAGAGTACCTATGTGTGTCAGGCACTGAAGATACAGAGGTGAATAAGACAGCCAAGGCCTGTGTTCCCAAGGGCATTGTATTCTAGTACTGGAGAGACCAATAATAAACAAGGGGAAAATACATTTAACGTAATAATGGGCCTTGTGACAGTGAACGGAATGAGAGACAAGGTTGGCTTGGACGAGAACAGGGTTTCTGAACCTCAGCACTGTTGACATTTTGGGCCAGATGGTTCTTTGTTGTGGAAGCTGCCCTGTCGACTGTAGGATGTTTGGTAGCCCCTGGCCCCCTACTTAATAGATGCCAGTAGCCCCTTCCTCTCTCCCCCAGTTGTGGCAGCCATACATGTCTCCAAACATTGCCACATGCCCCTGGGGGACAAAATCATTCCCGGTTGAGAACAGTTGAACGGGTGTAACGATGGAAGCAGGAGGATTTAAGATATGTTTCAGGGGTAGGGTCTTACAGGCCTCAGCAATAGATTGGATTTAGAGGAGTGAGGCCTAAACGTTTCAAAGATATGCCAGATTTTTGGCCCAAGCCGCTGTGTGGATGGTGGTGCTATTTGCTGAGCTGGGGATGAGCAGCTGGGGGCGGGGCTTGTGGGGCATCGAGAGTTCTGTTTCGGCTGTGATGAGTGTAAAGTGTCTGCTGGACCTGCAGCAGAGATGCCAAGCAGGCACATGACTAGACTCTGGGGGGCTTGAGCAAGAGGCATGGTGTGCAAAACCTTCTCCTAGAGCAGGTTCCCTGAGGAGAGTGCTGAGGGAGATGAGAAGGGGCCCATCCCAAGCCTCAGCGCCCCAGCACCCCACGTGAAGGTTTGGGAAGCACATGGAATGAGATGATTTTGCCTGCCTCCACAAATTTAAGCATCCCCCACTGCCCCAATGGAAAAACCCAAAAAGAAGTTAGTTGGCCAGCTTGAAAGTGTATATACTTTTAAGAAGGAAGATAGACTACTCCTGAACTATATGTATCCTATCCAATCAGTTTAACTATGAACACATGAGATTACAGAAAATACACTCATTTTTAAAATACTGCTGTTTTTTTCTACTTTCAAAATTTACAAAGCGTCTTGTTTATGATCCTCATGTGTACATGACGGTCCGGGAGCCCCGGGCGGCTCCTCTGACAGCTCTCCAGAGCGTGGCATCTTCATTGCTCTCTCAGCTGCTCTGGCTTCAGCCCTTACTGAACTGACGTGCGATGCCCTAATGAGTGTTTCTGTGCACACAGTGAGTGCCCTTTCATAGAGTGAGGGCAGTCACTTTTCTTCTTCCATCCCGTGGGAGCATATTTGCCACCTCCACAATGTAACTACCTTTTGTTTCTCTTTTAACCCATATTTAAATTGTGAAGTTGCTGTATTTTATAACCACATCCTCCCACCCGTGAAAATGTGAGGTCAGAAACCTTTAGGGATGCTAACTAAATGATGTTAAACATTTCTTTGCCCCCTTCACAGTTCTTTTCAGTTCAGCCTCTCAGCATCCTTAAGGAGCCTTGATTGAGTCTGTCATCCTGCCTCCATCCCAGGCTAATACATCTTCCCCCAACAGTTCTTTGTTCAAAATGAAGTCATTCTATCAAATGAGAGGAATTATAGGGACTCAAATATAAGGTGACTCCCCTTTTCTGAGGAATAATTTGAGGAACACACTGTATCGTGTGTTCAGTGACACGTGGAACTTCAGAGCCAGGCTTTCTAAGCCAAGAGCTGCATTAATAGACTTAAAATAAAATAATGATGTAAGCTGTGTGTCTGAGTCTTGTAGCCACCAGGAAGCAGACTCATAATGTCCTCTGCTTTGCACAGGGTTAAATTTTTGTACTGGAGAGTATCTCTGCTACAGTCATTCATTGCTTTCCCATTTTTAACATAAATGGAATCAAGGAAGTAGATGAGAGAAAAGCTTTGCTAAATGTGGGTGAGCCTGCAAGATAGTTTCACGTACAGGATGACAAACTACGGCCCCATGGGCTGTATCCAGCCCAACACTTGCTTTTGCAAATAAAGTTTTGTGGTAACAAAGCCACATCCATTCATTTACATATTATCTATGGCTGCTTTTGTGCTACAATGGTAGCGTTGCGTACTTGTGACAGATTGGACCACAAAGCCTAAAAATACCAATTCTCTAGCCCTTTCCAGAAATAATTTCCTGATCTCTGATTTAAAACATAAATGCTGAGTCAGACAGACCTGAGTTCGATTCTTGCCTCTGACACTTATTGGCTGTGTGATTTGGAGCCACTTAACGTCTCTGGTCTTCAGTTTCCTTTTCCTAAGATGGAGATAACATTGGGTTTCGCAAGGTGGAAAGGAGAAAATGCATGCGAAGTACTTAGAATAGTACCTGGCACATAGTAAGCCCCCATTCAACGTTAGCTGCTGTTCTCATTGTTGTCCTCATGCTGATGGTGATTGTCTTAGTAATTATACCTTCTTTCACACACATCTAATGTTCCCTAGTCGGTGTAAGTGTTTTGTTTTCCCAATGGATAGGGGAATCGGGACGAGATGGAGCCCCCACCTGAAGCTTGGGTTTCTCTATCCTTTTCCAGGTCTCACTTACCTTGATGACCTGCTGCCCAAACTGTGGGCGTTTATCTGTGAGCTGGGGCCCCACGGAGGGTTAAAGCTCTTCTTGGAATGCCTCAACAATGACACTGAAGAGTCTAAGCAGCTCTTGGCCATGCTGATGCTGTTCTGTGACTGCTCCCGGCACCTCATCACGTAGGTCGGCTGCTGTGGCCTGAAGGCCTTCGCTAGAGGTGGAGACCAGGCTACAGTGTCAGTCAGGAAGCAATCGCTGATGTGATCACTGTTCGCGTTTGGTCCTGTGGGGCAGGGTCGTCAGAAGAATTAGACGAGAAAACATTTACAAAGTGGGCGGCATATAGTAGGGGTTCAGCAATTGTTAGTTCCCATCCTTTTCGGGGAGCTGAATCCTTTTAGGGTCAGTCCCACTGAATGTGGGCTTTGGGCTCTCCTGGAGCTGGGTTCATCACCTCAGCCATTTTATGCACTGTGCTAGCTCATGTACTAGAAAATTCCAGAGCCAGGGAGCCAGGGTACAAAACCTGGCTTAGCCACTTGCTGAGACACTGGGCCAGAGGCAAGAGGCTCTGCCTCTCAGCCTGTTTCCTCATCTGTCTATCGATGGGAATAACAGCAGCACCTACCTCTTCGCTACGTGGCAAGGTTAGATGAGGCAATGCACATAAAGTGCCCGGCATAGCCCCTGGCACATAGGAAGAGCTCGGTCTGTGCTGGCTCTTACTTTTATCATGGTTATCATGGTTACGGACGAGTTGCTTACCCTCTCTGAGCCGCAGTGTTCTCATTAGGAGCATAGAGATGACATTACCGATCTGATAGGAAGTAAATGAGAGACGGAATGTCAAGTGCTTAGAACAGTGCCAGGTAACAAATGTTAGGCCCATGCAGTCTATTTGTTCTCTCACCGTGTTTCCCCGAAAATAAGACCGGGTCTTATGTTAAGTTTTGCTCCATTAGGGCTTATTTTCAGGGGATGTCTTATTTTTTTCGTGTACAACAATCTACATTTATTCAAATACAGTCATGTCGTCTTCTTCTGGAACATCGTTATAATGTACTAATTGCGTCCGTCTGGCTGACGATCATAACTGGGGCTTATTTTCAGGGTAGGTCTTATTTTCGGGGAAACACAGTAGCTTATGTGTCTACTTGTGTATTTGATATTCTTTTAATTCTACATTTTTCCCAAAAGGTCAGTGAAGAATTATTAGAGTGGATTTCAGGCAGTTATGTTTAGGCCAGACGACATTGTTAGGAGGGGATCGGGGACATGTAGGTGGCAGATTGGGTAAGAATCACAGAGGGAAGAGCTCAGTGAGCAGTTGGAAGAAAGAGCAGGGCTGTGACCCTGAATTGCGGGGTCAAGGGTGACCCAAGAGTGAGTCATATTCTAAAGTGAATGGAGCAGTTTTAGGAGATTTTCAGGTACAGACGTATCTTACATGGTTCATTTATTCATATATTCTTCCAGACATTATTCATTCACTCATAAATACTTCCCGAGCACCTACTATGTGCCACTAATATCTGTTGTAGATGCAGACTAAGCTCCCACAGCTTTCAGCAGACGCAGAGTGCCAGGCAAGATCCCTTGATACTCAGGGATGATTTCAGGCACGAACTAAAGTGTCACAGATCCTCATGAATGAGAAAAATGGAGAGTAGCGCTTACTGCTTTTTAACTTAATTGTAGTTTTTGACTTTTTACCATGGACAGTTTCAAATCGATAGAAAGTAGAGAGAATACAGTCTAATGAGCTCTCATATGCCCACTAGCAGCTTCAGCAGTTATCAGCTCACAGCCACTCTTGCTTCATCTAGACCCCCTACCTGCACTCGTCTCTTGGAAGCAAATCCTAGACATGATAGCGTTTTAGCTGTGTTTTCCAGTGAGTATCTAAAAGATACCGCTTATCCTTAACCTTATTTTGTCTAGTAAGAGGTGCAGATCTCACTTTCTTTCCCTTTTCTCATCGGGAAATCGTGTATAATTTTCTGTCTGATTTAGGATCCTTGATGACATTGAAGTTTATGAAGAACAGATTTCATTCAAACTGGAAGAGCTGGTCACCATCTCCTCTTTCCTGAATTCCTTCGTGTTTAAGATGATCTGGGATGGAATTGTAGGTAAGGTAAAGACGGCAGCCATCGTTCAACTGATGCTGCAAGCAGGGGGGGCCAGGGTCTGTCCCATCAACTCATTCTTAGCCTTATTGTCTGGCAGCATTCACCGAACGCGCACATTTCTTTAAATAAGTAGAAGTTTTATTTCTTCAGTCTCTATCTGTGACCTCTTAAGTTAGGGGTGTGGTTAAAGAAGTCTTGTCTTCCCTTGTGTTTTTCAAGCTGTCCATGTATGTGTAAAAGGTTATTCATGATGATTACTTTCGCCCTGAATCTCCTTTTGATTCTTTGAGCCGATTTCCATGAAGATAAAGCCTGGGCCAGGTCACACTTCAGATTAGATGCCACCCCCTGACGTGTTTCCAGTTGTGGATTCAGTACCAAGTTCCTTAGAGTCTAAAGGTCCTTGGATGAGGTACTAGGGGAGGCAGCGAGAGGGGCTGTGTCTGAGGGATTCTCAGTTCCTACAGACACTTAGAACATACCCAGGGTGCCTTTCGGTCCTGTTGGTTCCATGTAAACTTCAGAGTGAGGGACATGAAGACCTTGTTGGGACTTGATGATGACGGGCAGAGACAAGAGCTCTTCTCCAGGTCTAGTCAGCTCCATGCGTGTGACTCTCCCGGTGTTTGCCCCACAGAGAACGCCAAGGGCGAGACTCTGGAGCTGTTCCAGTCTGTCCACGGGTGGCTGATGGTGCTGTATGAGCGGGACTGCCGGCGGCGCTTTGCCCCTGAGGACCACTGGCTGCGGAAGTGAGCACAGGACTGGGAAGGCACTTGGGGAGCAGAGGTGCCCGAGTGCTCAGCGGACAGGAGTTCGTCCCTCTCCTTCCTCCTGCCCTTTCATCCCCGAGGAAAGCTGCTGTTCCACGACGCCCCCGTCAGGACAGGTCATCCTGTTAAGTCGCTCCTGTTAAGACAGGCGTACCCGGAAGATGCTTAGAGCTCATGGCACCAAAGCCAGGTCACAGTTAGCAAATGTTTCCGGTCCAGGCCAGGAAGAAAAGTTTGCACCTGTACTGAACAGATGATGACAGATAAATGGCAGTTTTCTACCAGCAGCATTAAGATGACAACTACAGCTAGGTCTTTTTGAGAGGTGGGGTCGGGGGGATCGTCCGGCAACAACTGAATGTAAGGTCATGTCCAAATTCTGTTGTCAATGACACGTCAACTCTAACGTAACTCTTGAAGTGGTGGCACTAGAGTAGGGACTGGCAGACTTTCTCTGTAACAGGCCAGACGGTAAACATTTTAGGCTTTGCAGACTGGACGATCTCTGTTGCAACTACTTGATTCTGCCGTTGTAACGTGAAAGCAAACAGAGACGCTTTGTAATGACTTAGTGTGGTTGTGGCCCATTAAAACTTTACAAAAACGGTCAGCAGGCACGATCTCACCCTCAGGCTATCATTTGCCAACCCTGCACTAGACAGTAGTATTCTTGTTTTCATTATCCCAAACCCATGTCTTTTCTTTTTAAGGGATCTCAAACCTAGTGTGCTGTTCCAGGAACTGGACAAGGACAGAAAACGGGCACAGCTGATCCTGCAGTACATCCCTCATGTCATTCCTCACAAAAACGTGAGTCGCACTCAGAGCTGGGCTCCTTGTGTGTGTGTGTCTCTGTTCCCCCACGTGGTTCCTGACTTTCCATCTCTGTCCTAGCAATTGGAAATGAAGACGTGAGATCATTCATTCAGCCAATGCAAACAGTGATTGGCTGTTAACCTGTGTTGGGTAGTAAGCTAAGCATTGGGGTACAGAGATTGAAGGCAGTATGAACGGGCAGTTCTGGCAGAGCAGGGTGTACGTATGCTACAGGGGTGGATGCTGTAGGAGCCCGGGGAAGGGGGGCAGGAGCGTAGGCAAAAGTGGGCAGTGTTTAAGGGCCTCGGGTGAGAGATCGCAGTGGGTACTACTGGAGAGCCAGATGTGTAGTCTGGCTGGAGGGACTAGAAGGCAGACGTCAAGAAGCTGAGGAGGTTTTAGGAGTTGAAACAGCAAGGACCTTATCAACCAAGGGTAGGACCTTGCATGTTGTCCATAGCCATTGGAGAGCTTTCAGCTTTGGAGGCACCTAGTCAGAGCTCTACTCGAGAAAGTTCTTCTGGCTGTAGTGTGGGGCAGTGGCTAGAGGCAGAGGTGTCACAGCCATCCGGCCTGGTCTCGGGTGGGGTCACGGAAGTAGAAAGATGATAAGATCAAGAGACTTTTAAGGAGGTGGCACTTAACAGGCCTGGGAGAAAGGTGACACTCGGAGGAATTCAGATGATGCTCACGTTTCTGGCTTGGGTGCCCAGGTGCCTGGGAGAGCCATTCCCTGACATAGGAGCACGGCCAGAGCAGGTCTGGGAAGTGCTGGCGAGGTCAGCTTTGAGTAGCTAGCATGGGAGGTGCCAGCAACTCCTCAGGGCCATGGGACACGTGGCTGTGGGGCTCAGGAGAGAGGCCTGGCCTGGAGACAGGACCCAAACCTCCTAACTGCGTTTATGGCCATGGATGAGGTGCTCAGGAAACCAGACGGAGTCAGACGATCAGGGGACCAAGGCCAGAACCCTGCAGGACCTGGCCCTTAACGGGACAGCACAAGGAGACAAGGAGTCATCAGAGGGAGCAAACCAGCCGAGCGTGATGTCACAGATCCAAGGGACATGAGAGACGGCTCACGTTCCTGTGTGTAGCGGGGTACCGGGGCTATTCTGTGCTCCTTGGGAAGATGCTCTTACAGGTCTGCGTGTGCCCTTTCCTTTCCTTTTGTCTTTTGACAAAATAGACATTTCTAGAAAAGCGTAAGTCACATGTTTGTAAATTAAATCTCACTTTTCAGAGATCTTACTCCCCCTCACTGCTCTCTGATCTTGTTTCAACCTTGACGTTAATATTTACAATTGCCATTTTATACCCTCCAGCAGTGATTCGCAAATGGGTATGGCTGTTTAAATTCTTATTATACTTGACAGCAGAGCCACTGAGAAATGAGGGGCCTCGTGGAGATGACTTCATCACACGTGCCCTCCTTGAGGGAGCCCCTTCAGCTGTCCCCCTGACCTTGCCTCAGATAGAGAACACGCAGCTTTGCAAAACAGGCCATTCCATTGCTTTACTCTTCCCAATGATGGAACATTCTGGCTCAGCATAAGCTGATTTATTATACTTCTCTGTAACTTTTGCCCTTTGGCCACTGAAGGTGGAATCTCTAATCTGAAATTTGCAGACATCTCTCGTTTCTAAGGGTAGCAGCCTTCCCTTCTCCAGCGATTCCTCACTGAGGTGGTTTCCAGTCCTTCGTCTCCTGGGTCTAGACCAGTTTGGTGGAGTCTGACTTAAAGCTCAGCGCCACGTCCTGGACCTGTGTGTCCGTGAGTTCAGCCTGGACCGTAGCATTCCTCTATCGTATGGTCTGGAATCTCCGTTCTGTATTTCCATAGCTCACAAACGGTGTGCTGGGGTGCCCTGGGATATTTTGAGTTTTTGAGGGGAGCACAGTGAAATCTGTTGGACGCTATTATGAAAGTACTACTAGCTAGGGTTCACAGTTACAGCTTTTTTTTTTTTTTTATGATGTCATATTTTCTAAGCTGGGTTTTAAAAAATGAAATTTAAAAATCTTTTTTTCAATGTATTTTTTTTTTGCAATACAATTTCTATATTCTTAGCTCATAAATACTTATTACGTTGTTAGGACCTAACTACCAAGTAAATGGAACTGTTAAGTATTGCTTTTGACCCTGGAGTGCTGTGAAAATACTGCTGAGCCATTAGGGGTGCTGTGAACAGGAAAGTGGGAACCTCTGGAGAGTAGTTTGCATGATTTGTGAGTCCAGAGTGTATTCTAACCCTCACCATTTTTTCCTTTTGCTTAAGATTGCCATCAAGGCTTTCTGTCCTTGGCTCATAAAATCTCTCTGGTCCCTCCCTTGGGAAAATAGGGCCCTTCCTCGTCTCCTGGCCCGTCCTGCTCCCTGTGATGGCACCAGGAGGTCGGGGAGGGTGTCTGAGGTCTGATGCGTTAGAGCCATGAGGGCACACTTGTCGCCTGTCTCGGGCTGCGCTTCACGGGGGTGTGCCACCTTCTGCCATGATTCATTCGTGCTGGAGGGTAAAGGATATCCCCAGTCCTGCTTCCTTTCCTGTTACCACTCTGCCCTCGGTCCCTAAAGGCTGGCTGAATCTCTCCTTTGTTCTTGATCTCACTCAAGCGGGTGCCTTTCTCGTTTTCCTTAACACTTTTCAAAGCCCCAACTCTGCCTAGTTCACACACACAACACTGCTGCCTCTGCACTCTTCTTACGTTTTGCTTGTACACATTCATCTCCCAATTGGGACTTATAGCTTCTCTCTCTCGTTTTGGCCTAGAAGGCTTAGTGCCATGTGGGCTGGGCAGCAGCTGTGTGGTGTGGTGTTCTGTGCGTGGGCTGTGGGTTTGAGTCTGCCCACCCGCTGTGTGATCTTGGGTGAGTCCTTTTCTTTATCTGCAAAATGGGGATAATGATCCTTAACCAGATGTCCTCTGCTGTTGCTGAGGTCTTACCGCCCCTTGAGAGCTGGTTAAGTTTGCCTCAAACCACCTTCCACGCACCCTGGAAATCCAGAGCCCTATCCAGTCTTTCCTTGATTCCTGCAAGGCTACCATGTTGCCCCAAAAATAAGCCCCAGTTAAGATCGTCAGCCAGACGGATGCATTTAGTACGTTATGACGAAGTTCCAGAAGAAGATGACATGACTGTATTTGAATAAACGTAGATTGTTGTACATGAAAAAATAAGACATTCCCTGAAAATACGCCCTAATGCATCTTTTGGAGCAAAAATTAATATAAGACCCAGTCTTATTTTCAGGGAAACATGGGCACAGTCTCATGGGCACCTCTGCAGCTCTGCTTTTGTGTATGCTGTCTCTGCCCCATACTGGGTAAACCCGATGTGAAGCTCATCTTCTGCTTCACGTTCCATAAAAGGACACCCCTCGTTCAGGTGGTCATACTAATGATGTGGGGTCCCCGGAAACAGTCATGCTACGTGGCTCCACACAAGGTAAATACCTGTTCTGACCGCCTCCAGTTCCCCCACCATAGAAGGGAGAGGCGGGAGTGTCCTCCTCCCACGTCGCCCGCCTCCTCGCTCTCCCTCCATCTGTGCTCTCCTGTCCACGTGGCCCTGGAGCCCCTAGCGCTTTGCAGAGCACTTCAGCCCTATTTCTAGACTCATGAACTAGCCACATCGAGCTGCTTTGCTGAAAGTAGCCCTTACACCAAATACATCTCTCCTTAGGAAGCTGTTGGCAGTTCCTTTTTCTCTTACAAGCATGTTTCCTTCATAAGTTAATATAGATGATCAAATGAAATGCACTAGTCTCCCTTTGTACATGGTTAATCCTTATTATTACTGTTGTTCTTATTACTATTCTTATTTGTGTTTAACAAAGCTCTTGACTTTTGAGGGGATTCCCATTTTAAAAAAACTGAAAAACAGCTGTGGTTGGATTTATATATTCATTCAGCTGCCGTTATTTGAAGTGCTATTATTACAGCAGTGATTCTCAAACCCAGCATGGGGTAAAGGGTCAGTGCTTGCCTAAAGGAGCTTATCAGAATCTTGAGAAAGGAGAGAGAAGGTTCTTTTCAAACAGTAATTGAGAAATATTACCAGTGGGACCACGGTGTGCTTCAGGGCACAGAGGAGGCAGATAAAAGGTCAGGAACCTTTATTCTGTAGGATCATTTAAAAAATTTCTGACAGTGAAAAAAATTGCCCTAGAAATGTTTCTGTTTTTTAAATTTATAATATTGATTTCCTTTAAAACAGGCACGGCTGTGTAAAGCCACCTCTGTAAACTTGTCTTGCCACCAGGTTTTTATGGTGAATTATTGACTGATTGCTCCTAGGCTGTTCTTTGCTGGCCTCTAGCTGCAGCCAGACGACTCGTTCTGGAACCTTTATTCTTTGGCATGTATTTGGTTATATTTTTAATTCCCAAGAGTGTTTGGGGAATGTTTACTGTCCCCCAAGTCACTTCTAACCTGCAGCACGTATCAAAGTGTCCCATTCTGGTTGCAGCTCATGTGACGTAAATTTTGTTCCTTTCGTACAGTGTGTTTGAGGGAATCATCCGTTGTTGACCCTGTTTTATTCTCATCTTTGCTCGTTTCAGAGAGTTCTCCTGTTCCGAAACATGGTTACCAAGGAGAAGGAGAAACTGGGGCTCGTGGAAACCAGCTCCGCCTCCCCCCACGTCACACATATTACTATCCGCCGATCCCGGATGCTGGAGGTGAGAGACCCCACAGAAGTGCGCTCTGGGAAATGAGGGGTTTTTAGTGGATGACCTGTTGCCTCTGAACTCTTCTTGTCACTCCTTGATCTAGTGGCACTGAAATCAAGGCTGTGGGAGCAGGAAAGCGGCCACTTGTCTCGTTTCCTGCTCTGAGAGCTGCATGATTAAATGTGTCCTTAGTGCCTCAGACCTGCGGTGCAGTATTCCTTTTCCTTTTCTCCACGAGGGCCCCTGGGCTAGAGCATCAAACACTTCGTGCCTCTTTGAAATGAGGACAGGAAGTGCCACGTGCAGACATCTCATGTCTGTGCAAACTCCATTTGTCCCGGCAGGCACTTTGCCCAGATGTCCAGCTGTGACTGTGGAGGCTGGAATGTAGGTGTTACTGAGCCCTACTGGGAAAGGCATTTGTCACAGAGCTGGAAGTTCTTTGTAGTCAGAGGCTTAGGAGATAAAAAGGAAGCGGCCCACCTTAGCCAAACAAAGCCAGTGTCCCGGATTACCATGGTGTGGCGACTTCATGCAAGTTAGAATTAAGTGCCTGTCCTCAGAACACTTTGCTTCCATATGTCAGAAGACATTGATTTTGTGGGAACAAGACCCTGACTACTGTCTGCTGGACATTGTCATCGTAAATGTCTACCTGCAATGTCTGACTTGGGCGTGGCCCCCTGCACCCCCCACGGTTGTGCCGTGCACAGCCTGCCTGCATGTGTGGGTCCTGCCAGCAGTGGGATTGGTGACTGAGCCCCAAGGGCCCATTCCCAGGAGAGCCTAGGCCTGATTGATTTGCCCGCGCTTGCTCGTCAGACCTGTTATCACACTCCAGCCACGGTTCCTCCCTAGTAGGTCGTGCCACCGTAGGGCAGTCATGGCATCCCAGGACAGGCCATGGCCACAGAGCCAGCCACCAGCAGACAGCAGTGGCTGCAGCGCTTCCTCCCTACATGCTGACATTTCTCCCTGGCGGCATTCACCCTCCTTCCTGGAGCCCTTGTTTAGTTTCCCTGACCGCTGGTGACGGACGCTGAGGTATACTGGGAAAGGCAGCATGCGGTAGACGATGATATTTTTGACATTGGCAAAAGCAGGGATAAGCCTCGTAAGTGCCCACAGGGACCCTGCAGGGCATGGGAGTGAGGAAAGCTAGCTGAGAGGGTCGCAGCGCAGGGGCACCTTGTGTGCACACTGAACAAATAGAAATATCCCTCACTTCCACTGCTCTCCTCTGCTTTGCAAACACAGCCCTCAGTCTAGGTGATCTCCTTAAGAGAAACAGCCCCACAAATGAGTTGATAAATGACAACTGACATCCAGCTTTTGTGTCGGGGAGCAGTAGAGAGTGGGCAGGTGGAGAACACGTGCTCCCCCAAAACAGTCAGCGGAGGTTTGGGCTCCAGGATTCTCTCGTTTTTTAAGAGAAGGCCAAAATTCAGGGTTTTGTGTGAATTCCCCAGATCTTTTGATACTGGGTACTAATGATACTTTGTAAAGTACCTGGAAGGTCAGATAATTCCTGTCTTCCCACCGAATTCAACCGATGGGCCACCGGTTGGCGACCTTCACTTTGACTCGAAATAGAAAAAGCCCGTCGTGTTGTCTATACTCCCTTCTCCAGCACTTTCCCCAGCTTCACCTCTCTTGTCTCTTAAATTCCTCCGTCCCACCACGCATCCTCCCCCTCCGATGTGACCAGCACCCACCGGAAGTCTGGGGTGGCAGGGACTCTGCTGTCTCCTGAGAGGGATGGAGTCCCCGACCGACTCCCTCCTCAAGTGTCGTTGCTTATGGGAAAGTCATGTGGCATCCTGGCTGCTCGAGCCAGCTGTTTTAAACACGTCACTCAGGGACATCAAAAGAGGGATGTCTGTCTTAGGTTTTAGGCAAAGTCTGTTTTCCTCTTTACGTCCCACTAGAAATATCTCATTATGAAATTGATCACTGGTGTCCCTGTTGAATTAGGGGGAGAGGGTCCTTTATTCCGTTACCATAGTGTTGTTATGATCTGGTGGTTTGATTAAAACATGAGAGTCCAGTGGCCTTTGCTTGATTTGGACACAAGGGGGCATCAAAAAGTTGATATTAGACTTAGATATCCAAGGCTTTTTTTTCTGTTTCCTTTTTAATAGCGTGTATTGAAGGCAGTGCCTCCGTATCAGGTGACCTGGTGTTCATCCTGCAGGATGACTTGCCCTCACAGGTGTGACCTGGGGCTGGAACTCGGGCATTTCAGGACTGGAAGGAACCTTACACGCACCCTTGCCCACCCCTTGCCCCTCACCCTGTCAGTGGCAGACCTGAGGCCAAAGAAATTCAGCTCCTCAGTCAGGTCACTTGGATATCGGGTCTTGAAGTCATTGGAGACCAAAGCCAGCTCTCCTGTCCCTGGGTCAGCGTTCTGCGTCTGCTTGTTGCAATGCAGTAGAGAAGAGGCGTGCCCTCCTCCCGCTCACCCTCGTAAGGGGCACAGAGCTAATCCTCCGGTAACAACACCAGTGTCCAGAGTGCCGTGGAGGGTGGGGGGAAAGCGCGACAGGAAATAACGCCGGAGGAGGCAGGCGGCAGTTTCTCTCTACTTTTCAAGGAAGAGGCTGACGTGGGGCTGATGAAGCCAAGCTGAGATCTGAGTCCAGCACACTTTCCGGGGCACCGGCTGCGTGCTAGTTCTTTCACACGCCCTTCTCACCGAATCCGCGAAACCCGAACACCTTGCTGGTGGGTTACAGTTAAGGAGGCCTCGTGTTCACGCAGCATGGAGGAAGTCCTGCAGGCAAGCAGGACCACGTTTGGATTCTCCACCGGCCCCCGAGTCAGTGCCAAGATAATTCTCTCAAATTTAGGCAGAATGGTTTAAATGCTACAGCAGCTGCATGGTGACTTCCTGTTTCTCCCTTGTTTTCAACGGAAGGATTCTCAAACTTCATGTGCACAAAGGCACTTTTCAGGATTGTGCTCTCAAAATTGTGTTCCTGTTCCTTCAGCTGATTAATGGGACTGCACAGGTCGTTTTTTCCGTGCTCTTTAACTCTAGAGCTTAACCCTGAATTAAGATTGGAAACCACCATAGACAGTCCTTTGGATCACAAGGGAAATGTGATTGACAGCAGGGCAGCAAGGGTTCTCCAAAACAGGTCTTACCAGACTGGCCTCATTTGCTCTGTGACAAGGGGCCAGAGTGGCAGATGGGTGGATGCCACGGAGATGGTGTCTGTCAGCGAAACATCTGAGAGCACCGCCGTTGTGACTGAGGGGGAAATGTGGGGTGGCTTCAGCAGGATGTTATGTGACAGTATCTAAAGACGTAGGTTTCACCCTGCCGAAGGGGCCTCATGGCGGCCCAGAGGCCTCCTGCCTGGGTCCTGTCCTGTTCAGCACTGTTTTACAGTCACTGAAATAAAAACCTTAGCAGCTTGCTTATCAGTGTCCACATGCCAGAAATATGTTAGATGACAGACAGAATCGGGAGCCAGGAAGACCTCAGCAGGTTAGAATCAAGAGGCAAACTACGGAGGACGATTAGCAGGAAAACTCAGAAGTTGTGTCCGAGAGCTCTGGGTAGGGGAGACGTGCTGACCTGCTGCGTGTCTTAAGGGAGCTGAATGTGAGCCAGAAGCACGCTGAGGCTTCTCCTGTCTGCTCCTGCCCTCGTCCAGGCCCAGCATCACTCCTGCGCCCCGTCTGCCTGCTTTCTGCCCCGTCCCCTGCTATCCGTCTGCTCTGCTGCCAGCCGAAAGCCAGCCACACTGCTCCTTGTCTAAACTCTTCTGGGGCTCCCCATTGCCTGCAGGATATAATTTAAACTCCTCAGCATGACTCACAAGGCCTTTCAGGTTCTGGGGGAAGATACCACGAATTGAAGGTGAAGGGTATTTTTATTTTTCATTTTCTAGCACTCTAAGATTGATTGATTGATTTTTACCGTAAGCTAAAAGATAGGCTCAGCATTAAAATACAGGTGTGATCTTGTCTCGGTTTCTGCTGTCCTTTGTCTGATGGCCAAGAGCTTGTCTGACTCATCTTGTCTAATTGCCTGTCTCGCTGCCCTGCATCCTCTTGAGGAAAGCCCCCCCCTTGCCACACAGCGGTAAAGTCACATCCCCCAAAAGGAATTTAACAGGCTCGCGTTTGAAGCGGGTGAGAATGACTCTTCTCATACACCCATGCATCCTGACTTGCACGTTTCTTACACTGGGAAAGCTGCTCACGGGAGAAGGGGCCTTGAGGGGAGCCCTGAGTTATGCAGAAGGCCTTGTGTTCCTAATGGGCTATAACTCTGCCCTTGGCAGGACGGCTACGAGCAGCTGCGGCAGCTTTCCCAGCATGCCATGAAAGGCGTGATCCGCGTGAAGTTCGTCAATGACCTCGGGGTGGACGAGGCAGGAATTGATCAGGACGGTGTTTTCAAGGAGTTCTTGGAAGAGATCATCAAGAGGGTATTTGACCCAGCACTCAACCTGTTCAAGGTATTTAAGGGGAGCGCGAGCGGGCTTGACAGTAGCCAGATTCGGGGTGACAAATGAAACGTGACGGACTGGGCTTGCTCATTACAGGGCTTTTAACCTCCGCCTCTCTCTGCCTTTTTGCCTTGCAGACAACCAGTGGGGACGAGAGGCTCTACCCTTCGCCCACGTCTTACATTCATGAGAATTACCTGCAGCTCTTCGAGTTTGTGGGCAAGATGCTGGGGAAAGCTGTATATGAGGTAGGCGAGTTCCAGAGCCTTGAACTGGCATGGAAAATAAGATGTGAGAAATACCGCTGGGCTTCGTATGCATGTATGCGATTAGGCCCAGCCATGTAAATTACCTGTCACTAGGATAAAGTCATGGAAAGAGGGACAGGAAGCAAGATTACTGTACAAAACACGCAGTGCTATCCGTGTGCTGTCTCATTTAATCCTCTCAGTCGTCCTGGGGTGCTGCTGCTATCCTGTGTACGGGGTGCGAGAACTGAGGCTTCCAGAAGTCACGATGGGACCCGGAGTCCCAATGCTAGTTCAGTGGTAGAATCCAAATTTGACCCCAGGCCAGCCTGAGCCCCAAACCAGCCTTCTGCTTTCCTGAGGGGTGAGGGGTGATGTGCCAGAGCCAGGTCTCCAAGTGGAGTCCAGGTGGTATGAGGGCGGCGTTCTGTGGGGTTTGGTAGTAGCTGCAGTTGTTTTAAAATCCTTTGTTATTTGAGTGCTTGGAAGTGAGCCAGAGGTGCTCGGGAGATGCCCGCAGATTAGAGCATGAAGGTAGGACATAGCCCATAGCAACTGACACGACTGGTCCTCCCTGGCTAGCTACGTGACTGTGCGTGGAAGTCGCTTTCCTTCTTAGGTCCCTTCTTTAGGTTCTCGTCAGTAAAGTGGAGATAATACGTTACTTGGTTACTGCAGATGGTAATGAGGTAATATAGGGGGAACACCTCCAATGGTGCCTGGACCTGCTTATTGGGGAAATGGAGTGCCATCCTCACTGTCGTTAAGAAGAAAGGTGTCTGAACTTCCCCTTCTCAATCTCTGTGGGGTCAGGGCCAGGTGGACTTCTGCAGGCTCCGGTGAGGCCCACGTAGCTCCAGTCCCGCTCCACTGGGCTGAGCTGGCAGAACGCCCTCCTGGTGGCACTTAACCCTCCCCCCCATACCCTGAAAGCCCTGCTCCTCGGGAAGGAAGGAAAGCTGCAGCAGGAGCTCTGGAGCCCTGTCACAACTGACAGGCTGTGCTGTTCCCTATTTACAGATGGGAAAGCTGAGGCCCCGTGGATTTGATCCCTGAGCGGTGCAGCTCCAAAGCTTATGCCCTTAACCACTGTGCTGTAATGTCCCCAGGAGACACTCAATTGTTAAGTGCTGGGGAGGTGTTGTTCTCCAGGTTGAAACTTTAGGAAATGCCTGGAAATGCCCTTGGCACCCTCGGGGGTGGGATGGGCAGCCTGAGTGGCCCCAGATGGCGGTCACTGACCCGGGATCCTGGCTGGACGGGTGGCAAGCTTCTGTCTGTCCCCTCGCCCAGGGAATTGTGGTGGACGTGCCCTTCGCATCCTTCTTCCTGAGCCAGCTGCTCGGGCACCACCACAGCGTCTTCTACAGCTCTGTGGATGAACTGCCGTCGCTGGACTCCGAGTTCTATAAAAACCTCACTTCCATTAAGGTCAGTGGGGAAAGGCGGGAGGGCTGTGCTGAGCGCTGGTGTGAGCGCAGAGAGGAGTGAAGCCCAGCAGGGTGTGTGGTGGAACGAGAGGTCCTGCTGTGGAAAGAGGCCCCCGCGTGGCTTCCTCGGGGCACTGCCGTTCAGGCCTGATGCTGCCGGCCGCCATCCTCGAGGTGATGAGGGGCCTTTTCCTGTGCGTCAAGCTGCACGGCTGGGCAGCCACAGCCGTTACTCCCCGAGCAGGCCTCGTGGGACAGGAGTGTGGAAGTCTTCAAGGAGGTGGCCCTCCTGGGTGCCCACACTTTCCCCTTCTCTGTTGTACTAGCGTTATGATGGGGATATCGCTGACCTGGGCCTGACGCTGTCATACGATGAGGACGTCATGGGTCAGGTAAGTCAGCCTGTGTGGCCGAGCTCTCCTCCCTCCCCGCCATGGGCTTCCTGAGGCCTGCCCTGCTCTTGCTGCTTCACCCAGGAGGTCCACAAACCTGGAGGGGCGGGCTGGCTGGCCGGCCTCTCTTCCTCCGTCCCCCTCGCCCATCTCCATTCTCCCGCCTTGCCAGGCAGGAGTGAGGGCAGGGTGCTTCCCCTGCCATTCCCAGTTGACACAGCCTTTGCTTTCTCTCCCCTCACTTGGCCGAGGTGGCACTCTGGGTCATTTCTGCTGGAATATTGCTTTTCGTTACTATGGTGAGGATTAGCTGTCAGTCACACACGGAGGATTGTGATTTAGAGAGAAGGAAGAAACCACTGAGACGAAGTGCCTCTAACAGAATCTTGTCCTGGTTCCCACTCGTTATAAAGAGCAGAGCAGAAAGAAAAGACCCTTGGAATCGTGGCACAGGGGTGTTTGCTCCCCAAGTTTTTCCTTTCAGCTTTTCTCAGAACTGCCCTCAGTCCCTTCCAGTTTCGTCCCTACCAGCACGAGCCTCTCTCTGCATGTCGTCTAAGGGCTGCGATTCAGAAACCATGCCATGAGCTTAGTATTGCGGACGGGCTTCTTGGAGCCCTGCCTGTGTCGCCGCAGAGAGGTCACACAGTCTCCCCAGGCCACACTTTCCTTATCTCAAAAAAGTCCCATTGACCAAACATGAGTCCTTGCTGGGCCCGTGTCACCGGACACTCTATAAACGTCTGCATGTCCTGCCCTCCCTTTGAAGACCTACTCTGGCATGTAAGGGCTCCGAGAAGCCTGTGAGAAGGAAACCTGGCTTATGTTCACCTCAACTTTTCCCAACTCATTTGATCACAGACCTCCTCTTTCAGAGAAAGAGAATGCCATCTCACAGAATGATTCTCTACATAGCGGCTCACAGACAAGGTGTTTCCCTGGAGCCCTTTATGGGAAACATCAGGCCTGGTGATTCCCAAGGGCCCTCCGAGCTTTCAGATCTCTGGCGCGCCCCAAGATGCAGACAGCAGTGGGACTAGAGGTCACTGTTTTTCGAACTTTCTACGTCTCTAGAGTTACGTTAATAGAATTTCTATTAAAATTACGCATTCTTTGAATTTTAGGTGACCCACAGAAGTTCTTTTTTTTTCATTATTTTCTTTTCCAGTTCTAGTTGATATTCAGTATTACTTTGTATAAGTTTCAGGTGTACAGTGAAGTTCTTGAAGTTGAGGAAAGCAGTTGATTCTATAGTTTTCAAATAAATCTTTAATCAGATTTTGAATCTTCCTCCTGACATTCTTAATTTTCTCTCCCGACTATAAAAATAACGCACACTCCTAACCAAATATTCAGCCATACAAGGAGCATGAAAATGAAAACCACCTACTAGTGCTGGTGACTGGAGAGTGCCATTGTTAACTGGTGGCCTGTGTCCTTCAAGATTTTTCTCCCTGGGCACGCGTGTAATTTTTTTTTCTCTTTTTTGTAGAAATGATACCATACCATGCATGCTTTTTCCCCTGCTTTTCAATAATATAAATTTTGTTTTTTGATTAAAGTTATTGGGGTGACAATTGTTAGTAAAATTACTAACAATTAGGTTTCAGGTGTCCATGATATAAATTTTCATCATATTTTTTTTAAAGAGCTGCATAGTATTCCAGGGTATGCTTATAAACATCCCATTGTGTTCTTAAATGTTAACACATTCCCCTCCACCACATCTTGAAGCCTTAATAGAAATGTTTGAACGAGGATCAGATGAGAAGAAACCTTTTATATTGATCACGCAGCATCTGCTTGCTGGTAATTGAGCCCTGGCTTTTTGTGAAAAGGATTGTTTCCAAACATGTCTCATCTTAATTGTCATTATCATGGACATTGGCGTCGGGCCCTTTCGTCTCCAGGAAGCTTGATTCCCCCACTAGCATCCTCTGGAGTAATTGCTCCCCATCTTCTCTCCCAGCTTGTTTGCCATGAACTGATTCCTGGAGGGAAGACCATTCCTGTTACAAATGAAAATAAGTGAGTATAGCAATTCGATTTTTAAGGTCACCACTTGAAAAGACTTCATTCTGGCTCTCCGGGCTTACTTTGAGAATTTATTAAGATAGATTGAAGTAGAAAGAGGCCATAAATATCATAATGGAATTTACTGGTTACAGTTCATAGGCTAAAATCGTATTAAATTCGATTTGCAAAATAAGAATTGACAATTTATTTTTTGCAGTAGCACTTCTAAGGTCAGAGGCACCCAGGCCGTGGCGTTCCTAGGAATTTAATGACGGCTCCAGATTCAGACAGATGGATTCTGAGCCATTCAGGCATGCAGTCCTGAACCCAGAGGGCACAGAGGCGGAAAGACACGTTGGAGGGGCAGATCATTTGGGAATGATAGCATGTGGCAGTCGGATAAAACACTGTTCTTGAGAACACACAGTAATGAATTCAAATGCAGCAGACAGGTCCTCAGACGGGAGATTTTGAGGCCCGGCATCTATTGTCACAGATAACAGGCTTTTAGGAATCTATCATAAATGTCAAACTTAGCTCCCTAGAAGCAAAACCCCTGAATGCACTGTTTCCACCCAGTGCTGTTCTCACCTAACAGGAAAACCTGGCATGAAGAGTACATATTGACCCTTTTGTCAGTCAGTCTTCTGCCGCCAGGCTCAGCTGAGCATCTGAACTGTTAATCTGAATGTCACTCGTCAGTGACAAGGGAGAGGTCAGTCCCACCTGGTGAGTCTTTCGGATCAGTTGCCCGTTCCAGCCCAGTGTTCCTGAGCACCGAGTTGAGTGGGGTGGTTCAGTCAGTTTGCACGCTTGGGAGCTTTTATCCCGACCGAAGAACAAACCCGCTTCTCATTGTGATTGAAATACACCCGTTTGACTCTTGGCCATGGGGTGTTAGTTTGACAACTGGGAAAGAACAGAACACAGGGTGGGAGTAACTGCCCGGGGGCATCAGAGAACCTGGGTGGATCCTGTTCCTGCCTCACCTCCTGCCCTGTCACCACCCCTTCAGAGGACATCATGTGAGATGACACATGTAAAACACATTCCAGTGTGTCTGGCTCAAGGCGGGGCCTTAACACATGAGAGCAGTGATCGTCACCATCGTCGGATATGTCACATGTCACATCCTGCTTGCCACCCTCAGGCGGGGGGGGTGATGGTAGAAGCTGTGTGTACACCCACCAGAGGCCGTGGCTCAGGGCAGCGTGTGTCGGGACTGTGATTCCTGCCCTGCCTGGAAACCACCTATGGAAAGTATTTCACAAACTCGTACGTGCTCTTAGCGTAAAACGTCAGTAGAAGGGCAGGGGTATTCGGTTCTACAGACTACCTTCCGAGGCCTAACAGTGCCAGTGCCCCCTCCTTAGGAGGAATATTTGATCTCCCACTCCCTCTGTCTCTCAGCAAAATGGAACAGGATTAGTATCTTGTTTCAAAGCGTATAGGAAAGGAGTAACAATAATAGAAGAAGGTATATTTACGTGTATTCATGTGCAAGTTCACTGCTGGATAATTTTTTAAAATAGGGATCTGTTCAAGGTCAGACTCAGACCTGAGCACTGTGGGGCTAAACAGTTGTACTTGGACTGTACTAATTGGGAATTTTAACAGTTGCGTTTGGGCCGAGCTCAAGTTTTTTCATCTCTGAGTAAACGGTTTGCTAAGAAACCAGCGATGCTAACAAGCCTCCCAGAACGTATTTCACTTGTTCAGATCCCAAAGTTGTAGAGGCGATCACTGTGTCCATAGAAGCAGACCTGAAGGTCTACCTGGAACTGTGTTCGTGCTCTGACTTCCCAGTTGAACCTAAACGTAAGCCGACTGCGTTTGGTTAAAACTTTCTGCAGGCTTGCCTTTTCGTGGCCTAGACTCTCCATCCAGGTGAGCAAGGGTTTGATCGAAGTTTCAACATGGAACAGTTACTCTGTGCCTTAAAGCTTATTGGAGGACTGAATTATAACTTAATTGGTATATTCCAGACGGATGAAATTAAAGTCCAAAAAGTACCCTTTGTACCAAGAAGGGCCCTCTCCTTACCTGGAGAATGTCTCACTTGGCTTCTTGACACAGTGGGGTGTCATCCTGATGTATATTACCCACTAGTTCCTGTTTATCGTTTTTTGTTTGGGAGGAGTGAATGAGGTACTGCCCTTGTTCAACGCACCCACAGTGGCACACAGTGTACCGTTCAGGAGAGCTGTCATCGGCGTCCTCTCCGTTGTTCTGGTGAAGTGCTCTGGGACTATTTCTGTTTTTGTTAAAATGGTTCAGAAATGACTGGACTCGTCTCTCAGTCCATTGGGAACAGCCTGCCCTGCCCTGTTAATTTCCATCGTTTTCTTTTGTTGGCAACAGAATTAGCTACATCCATCTGATGGCACATTTTCGAATGCACACTCAAATCAAAAACCAGACAGCTGCCCTCATTAGCGGGTTCCGTTCCATTATCAAGCCCGACTGGATCCGGATGTTCTCAACCCCTGAGCTACAGCGTCTCATTTCCGGTGACAATGCTGAGATTGATCTGGAAGATTTAAAGTAAGGAGCAAGTGACGGGGAGAGGGTGAAATTCTTAGGCCTCCCAGAAAGCACGCTGCTCCCTTGTTGGGTCCCTTTGGGAGAGTTGTTTCAGGAGCCCACCTCCAAGTGCACCCTAGTCACTGGGGGAATGGCTTTGGAATAAAAGCTCAGCCCCTTGTCTGCCTAGAGCCTGGGAAGTGGAAGCACATCTTGAGGACTGCAGGGCTCTCTGAAGGCGCAGGAAATAGTATTGCAGGATCTCCTGTTGGCTTCTGCCTGGGAGCTGCAGGGCCAGCTCTTGACCTCTCTGCCCATTTCGCTTCCAGGACATGCGCTTGTGAAGGCATGCGCTTGTGGCTTAAAGAGTAGTCAGTCGTCAGTGCCAGTCGTCTAACCTCCTTGCCTGTCAGTGTCTGTAGGCGCCCAGCAGAATGTGTGGCTGAGCCTGTTGTCTGCATTGTTTCCAGGAAGCACACGGTGTACTACGGTGGTTTTCATGGAAGTCACAGGGTAATTACCTGGCTCTGGGACATTCTGGCCTCCGACTTCACGCCCGACGAGAGAGCAATGTTTCTGAAGGTATTTCCTATGTTACCTATGCCTGCGTTCACGTGTACGTAGATGTTCTCATAAACCTAGATGTAACAGCTGACACTGGAAACCAGTGCAGTTATCAAGAGGACCTCCTGTCGTCAGCACGTCCTGTCCCATAGGCAGGGCTAGCTGGTAGGTCAAGCAGTGACCTAAGGGGCTCAAGACGAGACAGGGCTGCGTCCGATAAGCCCGTGAGCCTGCTGCATACCCTCTGCAGGGACAGGCCCGCGCGGGCAGGCAGGCGTGCTTATTGCTCTCGGCACGCCGTCTGCCCCTCGCCGGTGCTGGACTTGCTGACATCTTGTTTTTTAACTTTCCTTTCGTTACCGAAGTGAGGGTGTTATATTAAGAAAATATAGACAGGCAAACTTGAAAACAATCCCTGTTCCTACAGTGTAGGATATACACACCCTCCATTCCTAGTCACCACGGACAGCGTCTGTGTACTGTTTCTCAGCAGTGTGAACGTGCAGTAACACACACAAAATGTCCCAATAAAATGCACACGATCAAGTAGGCGGATATTCATGTATGTTTTTCCAAACAGAGTGGCTGACAGTAACCAGGTCCGCTAGTACTGGTGTCTTTAAAATTGTAATGTTCAAAATGTTCCCCCACTGCTGCTGTGTTGTTTTTTTCTTATTGACCTCGGCAGAGTGTTTTACAGGTGCCTGGATGGACAAACACTTGTCTGTGTGTTAAGTAGGATGCGTATGTTTTTATAAAAATGGAATATCGCTTTGCCACCTGTTCTTCCATTTCATATTTCATCGCGAACATTTTGCCTTATTCTGGGTAAATTTAAGTGCCTTGAAATATTTTCCTTTGGACACTGGGATTCCTAGAATGGTCTCATGTGAGACCTCAGTTGTTGAAGCAGCAGGGACAGTATCGCCACCAGTTGACATGGCAGCGGGCTTGGTTTTCTTTTTCCTTGGTTTGCCGTCCTGAGGAGGGTCTGTTCCCCTGGAGGGAGCCCTCGCTGCAGCCCACAGAGGCAGACACACACTGGTCGTCTCTGCAGGTCTCGGGGGACTCGGGGTGAGCAGGTGGACGTCGTTCCAGTTGTTGGTTCTTCAGAAAGTCAGTTCAGGTTTTCTAGCAGTGTCTTTGTAGGCAGAACAGTCTCTGGTGACCTGTAAAACCAACTGCTCACCCTTGCCTCTCCTAGGAACAGAGGAAAGCCAGTGTCTCCTAAGCCTGCAGTCCTGGCCCCATGCGGTGGGCGTGTCTGTGTGTGTGTGTGTGTGTGTGTGTGTGTGTGTGTGTGTACACGTGTATGTGTACACGCGCGTGCCTTTGGAGAGCCTGTTACCAAACCTGCAGTTCCTGCCATGGGCCTGTCCTTTCCTGTGGCTGTGGCTGCAGACAGGCCCCAGAGCCGGGTGGAAGCCACAGACCTGTTGTACAGGAGTGGATGTGACTGTGCTTTCTTTACGTGTAAGGATAGCAGAGCATCTGGGGGCTTCCCGTGCCCCCCGTTCCTCCTGCCCCAGGATGGTGCGAGCCCCCTTCCCGCCTCGTACCAGCCCCAGCTTGCAGCAGGCAGCAGTCTGAGCAGGCTGAATGGGGCTGTGCACAGATGCTTCAGGGTTTGTCTCCTTACCCTTAAAACAGATCACGTCACGCAGCACTGTGGAGTGAGGAGATGAGCTTGGGTTCGCAGAGCACTCAGCACAGTGTGGAAACTCAGCAGTTTCTAAATCAGAAGTACTGCAACGGTTTTTATGGTGGGAAAGAAAATACATTAGTGTAGTAATAGATCTCGTCAATACTTTTGTAAAAACTGTTTTTGAAGCATGACTTTGGATATAAAATGTCTTTGGATGGTCTCAGGACTCTCACAACCATTTTATAACATTGTTTAAACGGCAGTGTGTATCTTAAAGCCCCAAACATGCAGCTTGCCACAGAATTTTGAAGCAAGCTTGGTGTTGTAAGTAGCGGGTGCCTGTATCCCCTAGAGAAGGGAAAGCAGTTTGGGCCAATGTTGAACTAAAGAAAGTGAACGGTTTCTTAGGACTTCCCTATGCGAGTTATCGTTTGGATTTCCAGGTTAGTTCGGTGTCTCTGCCCAGACACGAGCTAGCAGCACATTTGGAGAAGTGACACAGGGGCTGCCATCTGGAAGATGCAAGGAATTCCTAGAGTAGCAGGAGAGCGTGGCTGGCTGCCCTAGGCCCTCTGTGGTGTGCCCAGTGCCTGGTCTGCCCCTCCGCCTGTCTCCGAGGCCTGAATTTTGTCTGTGTGCTGAGAGCAGGTTAGCCTGTCACAGAAGGGCCCCCAGGGGCCGGGCTCAGACTGCTGTGCAAACCAGCAGGCCGGGGGCTCAGGTGAGTGCACCTGCGCATGCTCCCCACATGGCTGAGAAGCCGAGCAGGAAGCCAGGTGCAAAGCGGGCGCAGGCACTTGTCATGTGATCCTCATCGTGGCTTCCTGCACCCCGGCTCCAGGACCCTCAGCCCTTGGCACAGCCCTCTCTTCTGTGCCACTCACCTCCTCTCCGGTGCCCTCATTGCACAGTGTCTCTCTAAGGAAGGCTGTCAGTCCGTAGTGGTTCCGCTGCCTGCACGCCAGTCCCGCTGGACATCCGGCCCCTGGTGGGGAGGCTCTTCAGCCACACAGTGTCCGCGAGTCATGTCCACTGGTGTGGATTTCAGGTGTTTGAGCCCCAGAGAGCAGCGCCCTTAGGAGAGATGGGAGATGTGTCCCAGTTGTTGGGCAGAATGTGCCCTCTGTCACCTGTGCTGCTGGCTGAACAGCAGTTAATGAGACAGTGACTGGAGAAGGCAGAAGAGAACAGCTGACTGTAGGGGTGCGTTTCTGAGGGGGCGCAAGCCCCACACTGTCCCCTGACCCCGCCTTGTGTTGCAGTTTGTGACCAGCTGCTCCAGGCCCCCGCTCCTGGGATTCGCCTACCTCAAGCCGCCTTTCTCCATCCGCTGTGTCGAAGTGTCGGATGATCAGGTACCACTGGTCGGGGAGTCGGCCGCCCCCTGTTGCCTGCTGAGCCCACCGCAGGGCAGGCAGCTGGGCTCCTCACCACCTGGGCAGGGGCCTCAGTCTCGGGCTGGAGAGCAGGATGGCCTTGCAGAGGGCGCCTGTGGACGGACCGGGGCTGCTCTGGGCCTCAGCTTTCCCAGTCCCTTCCTCTTTACCCCCTCACACAACAGCAGCTGGGGGCACTTTTTAGTAGATGCTGGACTAGCCACGGCTCCAAGTCTGAGAGGTTGTGTGGGAGGAGGGTGGACATGGGCCTAGGCCTGGACAGGCACAGGTTGGCATGGCAGCTCCTCCACTGCTGGCTGCACATGTGGGAAGGCCGCTTCATTTCCTCCTCTGCAAAGGCAGAATGAATGTGCAGGGGCTGTTAACTGAGCTCCGTGGTGGTGGAGGGGCTGCTCACATAGGGCTGCTGTTAAAAGCGTCTCCCCCGCCCCCCTGAAAATACCCCAGTGGCCTCTGAGTGTCTCTGCCTTTCAGGATGCTACAGTCTGGGCTCCGAACCCCCCTTGTCTGACACTAGCCCCCTTGTTTAAGGAAGTCTGCCCCAAATTACAGTCTGCCACCAGCCATAGCACTGGCTGGCAGTCGGAGGAAATCAGTGTTAGGCTGCACCCAGAAATGCTTTGGTACCCAAAGTATTTTTACAGTATCCTGGCTCTGAAAAGTAGTTAACCAGCCGTAATTGCAGCTAACCAGAAGGCCCCATTTCCGAGCGCTTACAGGATTCCCATGCAGGGCTCAAGGAGTGGGGTTTGCTTCTGTGTACTCAGCTCTCGAGGCGACTTACGCTCCATTTGAGGGCCAGCCTCGGGTAGCGGTGCCCGCACTCCCAGGCCCAGCCATGCCAGGGCCACGTGCCACACTCTGCCCATCGCCCAGGGGCTGCCAGGTCCTCTCCCGGGCCACCCGTTCTGGTCCCTGCCGTCTCCCGAGCCGGGCACCTCCCAACCCGAGGCCGTGGTCTGTGCTCGCAGGACACGGGGGACACCCTGGGCAGCGTTCTCCGAGGCTTCTTCACCATCCGCAAGCGGGAGCCAGGCGGCCGTCTGCCCACCTCCTCCACCTGCTTCAACCTGCTCAAGTTGCCCAACTACAGCAAGAAAAGCGTCCTCCGGGAGAAGCTGCGCTACGCCATCAGCATGAACACGGGCTTTGAGCTGTCCTAGCTCCCGACCCCGGTGGGACTGCCTGCCCTCAGGGACTGGTCTGCCGGGGCCCTCGGCTCCAGGAGGGCAGCGTTCCAGGTGACAGACAGGTGACATGCAGCCCCAACCACTCTATAGCCATGAGACTCCCCTGTGGCCTCAGAAACTTTAGAGGTACGAGACGACGCTACCCAACCTTCTCCAGGTGACACAAAGGGGAAGGAGACGTTGAGAATAAACCTCCAGGTTCCGCCAGCATTGGTCCTGTTTTCCTGCTTCCCAGTGGCCTGAAGCCCAGGCCTGTGATTGCAGAGGGGCTTCTCTTTTTGATAGTCTGGTCTTTTTGTGAATCTTCTCTTTCCTTAACTTTCTGAGTGAACTGTGCCAGGCACTCAAGGCCCCAGAGTGGTTTTCGCGACACGGGCCCGAGTGCATGAAGCCTACTATGCGTGCAACGCTCTCCTTCCGTTTCTGAAAACTCTACTCAGGTAAGGCCTTGCCAAGCCTCTATGCACCCAACAAAGTCTCTGCCTCTAGTCCACCCAGCCAGGCCCACCTGGTCCCCCAGGAAGCAGAGGCGCCTGCCGGGAGGCCCGGAGCACAGGAAGTTTGGGGCGCTGCTCCCACCTGGAAGCCACGCATTCCGCACGGCAGCAGACCCCCTTCCCCTCTCTCACCTCCGATGCGCCGAGTCCTCAGCAGGCCGAGCTGCCAAGGAGCCGCCACTGGGCTGTTCCTGTCTTGTGCGTTCACCTTGGCATCCTGGGCTTCTGAGAAAAAAACCTGTTAACCCTGAGAGCAGCTCCATTTCTAGAAGGCGCTGGCTGTCACCATAGCCTGCCGATTCCCTAGAAGCAGCTGCCTTTCTCCTGCTTGTTTGGCTCACTTGCTGTGTAGTAAGAAACACTAGCCAAGGTCCCTGTCTCATCTGGGCAGAGGCTTTACCCCGTAGGTTGTAAAATCCCAAGAAGCTTGGGTCTTGCACCCCTCCTTCCTCAGCACAGGGAACCCGGGAGTCCTTCGCACTGACTGACTCAGCTCTGGAGGCTGAGCACACTTATGCACCCTCTGGGTTGGTTTTCTTTGTGGTAGGGATTTTATGTTGTTTGTTTTCTCTTCCAATCCATTGTGCTCTTCTGTCTTCATCCTTGACTTTTATCATGAGAACTTTACCTCTGGATCCAGGGAATTGAGGCAGAGGCTGTGGTAGTGGTCTGTGTTGACAGCCATCCACCCTCGCCCACCCCGTCCTGTCCCACGTGCGTCCCCACCACCGAGACTGAAGCCAGAACCGAAGCCAGGAGTGTTGGGTCCCTCCTCGGCTTGTGGAGTGGCTTAGGGCTTCCAGCTCTCTTCCAAGCACCATAACACCTTCCAGCGGCAAAGCAGACAAGACCTGTCGTCTAGATTCCTTCGGAGGGTTTCTGCCGGATGCCAGTGTCCTGTGTGGGTCCAAGCCTGGCTGTGTTAGAGCCCCTGGCTTCTGGAGAACAGACTGTGTCTTTTACTTTTATGGAAAGACGGCCAGGAATTTAAAGAGAGACAGGAATTTGATATGACTTAAGGTTTGTTGGTAACCTCTGATTCTGTGGATTTGCCACCTTGTTCAAATGCTCAGTCCCTTTGACGATCTCTTCTGAACGTGTGTGTGTGCTGAGCAGGCTTGTGCACCTATGCTAGGGCCTGCGTAGTTGTCAACCTGCCCAAAGAAGTTTGTTCCCATCCTGATTTTTATTGCCTGTGTGTGTGGGGTTGGGGGAGGAGCGGCTTCTAAGCACTGACATCAACTTTGTTTTTTTGATGAGGAGGGGTCGTTTGTAATTTCATTTAAATTCTCTTCAACAGCTGGAAATGTTGCACTATCTTAAAACACTAAATCTGTACTTTTATAGCTGGTGTTCAGTGACACCTCAATGGCTCTTGATGGCTCTACAAAGTTGCTTTTTTTGTTTTCATAGATAACTTATGGATTAAAACGTGATCAAAGGCTTTATTAAATTTGTACTACAGCACCCGACGGCTGTGTTCTGCTTTTCATTCTGCAAAGGAGCCTTTCCCGACCACATGCCTGGGTCACTCAAGACGGGGCGGCTGGGGCTCAAGCACATAGGTTCCCACAGTGCAAAGCAGCTAGAGGATAATAGAACCGGCACCCAAGTCCCAGTGCCTACACAGAGCTAACAGCAGTTGACAGTGTGTCATAGTTGCTTCCGGTTTTGTCTTAAGAAGTCACACCTTTGAGCTAAAACGAAGTCACCCTCGGCACCATCCCTGCCCCCGTCCGTCTCACCCGCTTCCCAGAGGCATGTGATTCCCCGGATCACATGTATCACACAGTAGTGTACAAAAGTGAGAGGTGCTCGCTGAAAAGAATCCAGACAATTCAGAAGTATATGAAACAAAATCCTACAGCTACGTCTGGGCGTACTCGGTTCTCTCCCTCTGCGATGCAGGACATAGCCCTGTCAGTCTGTTAAACAAGCCCAGCTTTACACTCAGCAGAAAAATGCATCTCACACCCGTTCATTTTTCCATCGCTACCTTGGGTGGCTTTTCCCTTCACCTGAAAGTTCTCGCTGCCTCCCCTGGCCTGGGGGCGCCTGAAGATCGGAGCAGGAAGGACACTGGCCGGTGAAAATCCAGGGTTTCAGGAAAGAAAGACTGAAAGCCTGATGGGCCCTTTTACAACACTGAGAACCAGCCTCTGCATCCAAGAGGAATTTGCAGGGCAGTCTTTCTCACATTGAGCGTTTATATGACAAAAAAAAATCTGCAAAGTCCCCCAAATACATCGGCGGCCTCCAGTGTGAGCCACACCCACCTAAAAATCTAAAGCCTTATTCTGTGATGTGGCTTTTATTGTTTTTAGTTTTTTGGGTTTTCTTTATTTTTATTGGGGAATATTGGATATTGGGGAACAGTGTGTTTCTCTGGGCCCCATCAGCTCCAAGTCGTCCTTCAATCTAGTTGTGGAGGGTGCAGCTCGGCTCCAAGTCCAGTTGCCGTTTTCAGTCTTTGGTTGCAGAGGGCGCAGCCCACCATCCCATGCAGGAATTGAACCGGCAACCTTGTTGAGAGCCATCCAGCCACCCCGACATTGTGGCTTTTAATTACAAGTCATCATTGTAAAGAAAGTTTGTTTTTATGACTGGGGAAAATAACATTAAAATGACAATTTTAATACACTGACTGTATTAATACTTTGGAACTTGTGAGTGCCAAAGAATGTTTAGGTGGAACACAGCTTCAGAAACACTGGTCTCCACCGTTTCTGACTGCAGGGAAGCCACAGGCCTCTGTCCTGTTAATTTAGCAGATACCAGGCTGTGATGGGTGTGGACAGATGGGTTGGTTACCTGGTAGATTCAGGGCTCTCCTGGGCCTCAGACTTATTTCCTGGAACTTCTTAAATTGGTAAGAGCGGCTAAAGAACTCTGAAAAGTGGTTCATTCAGTGCACTTGTCCAGGAAGCAAAGCAAGGGCCGTGGACTGCGTGTCCGACATGCTAACCCAGCCCCTCACTCCTGGCTCTGAGTCACTGGGGGCTGGGGTTCAGCCTCTGCATGTGTTCCCTGAGAGTCTCCATGCCTGCTTCAGGGGCACTGAGAATTAACCGAAGTAATGGGTCGAGTGCACCCAGCTCAGCTCCTGGCACCAAATCACTCAGGTGTTAGTCCCCTTTCTACATTTCCTCACCTTTCACTTTAAGAAAATGGGGCTCCCCATGACCTGTTGTGAGCTCTGTGGAGCTTATGCCCCTCCCAACCCCCCACCCCCACCCCCACCACTCACCAGCTGAGAGGCCAGAGTCCAGGCCCCTTGCTTCTCGGGGCTCCTGGCTGTAGTTCCTTCCCTGCACTGCAGCGATAGCAGCACCTGCCATGCAGCGTTGCCTAAAAAGCTCCTGCCTATGTTGGGCCTTTGAGGGACAGTTGGTGTCTCATGGCTGTTACAACAGTCGTCATTTATCCCAGGGACCTGACTGACGCCTTCTCTGGAGTTACCTTCGTTTTTCAGACTCCTCACGACGTAGGAGGCGTCACTGACATTAGCAGGACGCCCCCAGGAGCTTCTGCTGGGCTTCACCCTCAACCCCCAGGTTTTGGCTGCTCCTGTGCCAGACCCGGAGTCCCCACCACACATGGCACAGCATCCGCCTTACGCAGGACCACAGCCACATTCCCTTCGTGGTTTTCTCAGCCCTTGGCAATGAGGGGTGTCTGAGCGGTGGGGAGACTCTGCGGCTGGGATGCAGTGAGGTAAGGTCTGTGTCGGTTTACAGCCCCTTCCGCATGAGAGCCAGACGGCAAGAATCCATCAGTGACTACAGAAGAAGCCCCGCTGAAGAGGGGCTGCGTCACTCACCCCAGAGCAGCCTGCAGAGGAAGCTGAAACCATCACCCCAAATCAGAGCTCCTCAGACGTTTCCATGCATCCCAGTGCCAGGTCACCACCACCGGGGAGATCCGGATTCAGCAGGTCCGTGTGGGCCCGGGTGCCCGCATTCCTGACAGGCTCACGCTAAGGAGATCGGGTTAGAGCCTGTCGCCAGCCAGGCCCAGCATTCAGTAAGAGGGATGAGACCCTGAACTTGGCATGAAAAACTGGCTGAGTGACCCTGAGCAGGTTTCCAGCTCTCTGAACCTTCTTTCCTCATCCGTAAAATCATCCCAGTAATAATAGTAATAATGCCTGTCCTGATTACCTCCAAACAGCTCGGGGCCGAGGTGGAGACAGGCGCTGTGGGGTCAGAACACGGGTGCTAAGCCTGGCCCGGCCACTCACTGCTTGGGAAGCATTGGCCACCTCTCCGAGCCTCACGCTCACCTGAGAAATGGGCATAGTGAGTCCCACCTGAAAAAGCATCTCCATGGTAATGGGACAGTAGTACATGGGGATCAAAGAAAACAGGTCCCATCTGCTTGGCGAGAAGGGGCCAAAAAGGATGTGTTCTTTTATTTTCGCCTGGAAAGAGGGTTTCCACTTTGCAGACAGGAAGGTAGGGATTCGGGGCAGAGGAAACAGCCAGACCAAAGGTGTCAGTTGGTGAACGGAGGGAATTAGAACATGGGTCACCAAGAACAAGAGTGGGGTGTCATACCACAAATGGTAGAGGCAGTGGCCACCATCCCTGGGGCCTTCACCCCAGCGGCACACTGCACTCAGCCTTCTGCACAGGGGTCGCATTTAATCCACTCGGGGACCCTGGATGCTGGGAGTGTAGCTGGTCCATCCTGCAAATGAGGACACAGGTTCAGAGAAGTGGATTCACTTGCAAGAGACAACACAGATCGAAAGCATGAGAGCTGGGATTCAGCCCTAGGTCTGTGACTCCGACGGTCTCCCTTCAACCTCCATTAGCTTTGCTGCCTCAGGGAAGGGTCTGTGTTGGATGTCCCCTGCGGTGGGGAGGGGAAGTCACTGGGTACAAACAGATCGAGGGGGACTACAGGGGGAAGCAGGGGAGCCTGAAGTTGGGAGCAAAGAGAGGGAGGTACACAGCGACACTTTGTCCTCTTGACAGTTTTGCCTGCTCCGGTACCACGTATCAGGCTCAGTGATGCTTTCCCCACAGGTCCTGGCCCCACTGACTCTCCCTGACCTGCGCGTGTCCCAGCCAGGGACACTGTCCAGGGAAGGGAGCATAGCATCACCCTGAATGGGGCAGTAAGGGGCCGCCTAGAGTCTGCCGTGCATCCCAGATGGTGCCAGATGGGCCTGGCAGCTGGCAGGTGTCCCAGCCAGGAGTCAGCCCAAGAAGCCAGACTGCCAAGGAGTTCAGGCTCATGTTCATTCATCCAACAAATAGACACGTAGGCCCTACCTACGCTCCAGGCTGGGGGTACAGGCAGGAAGAATATGGGCACCACTCTGCCTTACAGAGCTCACCAAGGTGGGGGGAGGAGGCAGAACTAATCAAAGGAGGAGCTGTAGGATCACTTACGCCAGGGCCGAATGCCACACTGTTAGGAGGCCCACTTCGTGTCTGGGAAAACAGGTTCTCAGATGCCGAGTGAGCCCCTGTGCGAGGTCCCGAGTCAGGAAGTGGTACTGCCAAGATTCGCACCCTGGTCCGCCACACTCCAGAGCCCTTACCCAGTCTGAGTAGCAGGAGACGGGTGGCAGAGCCTTCCAGGCAAAGGAGCCAAGCTTGAGCAAAACCCCAGGAGCTGTTCTGTCCTCTCCAGAGCCTATTGCATGGATTCATGCCTGTTCCACCTACCTCGTGGGGACTGCTGGAAACGGACAAAATTGCACCCATTCACAAATAAGGGCCTGCAGCATTTTTAAGGACTTGCTGAGGACCCCAGAGCTCTTGTCTCCCGAAGTCCTGGCACAACCAGGAGTGGTAACAATCTATCCAAGAGCATCAATCCACGGCCATAGAGTAAAAGGCAGAGTTGGATTTGGGGGTGTACCTGAGCAAAAGGCGACCTTCTCAGCTGTATTATCATCTCCCCAGGTGGAGGGAGACTGCAGGAGCTTCAGGACCCCCACCACTTCCTTAGCTCATCATTGCTGTCCCAACACGCTGCAGCCCCTCCCTCTTGTCACCGGCTGAGGCAGAGACACAGGAGTCTGCTCCAGGAACGGCTCCTTCATGCATGTGGGAACATGATCCATTCGGAACTGCAGGGACGGCCTTGTGCCTCAACCTCCAAGACACCTTGATAATGACGGTGAACCTGCCACTGCTTCCACAGGGAATCCCAGAGTTCCTTGGTCCTCCCTCTCGGTGTGCTGTCACAGTGGCCCCAGATGAACAAGCCAGGTGGCTTGTCCCAGCAGGGGGTCAACACTGAAACTGGAAGGTTGGAAACCGCTCACCTCCCACCACCATCAGCCAGGGTTCTTGAACTGCAAGCAACAGCAACCTGCTCTGGCTGGTGTGGACAAGAAAGGAATTTCCTGGCAGATACTGAGGCCTGGAGGACCAGGCCTGAGGCACAACGAGACCCAGGGCAGTTCAGGGGGCCTGAATCTCCAAGATTCTATGGGGGCAAATGACTCAGTTCCACCAGAAGCCGATCCTCATTCACAGCCTGCAGGAGTCTTCCAGGAGATCCAGGGAAAATTCAGGGAGAGAGAGAGTGGCACTGATGTCTTTCTTTCATTTAGTCCTTCCATAACTATTGATGGGCACATGCTATGTGCCAAGCACCGTTCTCGGCACTAGGGTACAGGCCACTTTGGGAGAGACAGGCACTAAACAGGAAACCAATGAGATCATTTCTGATGGGTTGAAAATAAGACAAAGAGCCTCACGTAGGTCGTATCCCATGGGAAAAGTCAATCCCCAAAAAGAAATGAAGATATGGCTATCGAGGGGAGGTCCCCACACACAGCAAATATCCACAAGAGTGTTCCTGAGATTTTTAAGGCTTCCAGTGGCCCCTAGAACAGTGGTAAGGACTCAGGTTCTGGAATTAGACTAGAATTCAAATCTAGCCTTGGCCACTGCCTCGCCGTAACCTGGGCAATCACCTAGTATCTCCAAGCCGGCAAAATGGAAGTGATAATTCTCCCCATGTAGGGTTGCTGTAAGGTCAGATGAGGTCATGTGTGCAGTGCCTGTCATATAGTGAGCACTCCAGTTACTTCCCATACCAAGTACTTGATGACATCCGGGGTGTGTGTGTGTGCGCGCGCGTGCGCGCGACAAGTGGGTCTCCCAAGCCAGGGCTTTGAGGTTGGGGGCTATGCCAGTGTATTCCGTTCCAGCTTTAGCTTCATGCATCCCTCCCTCCTTCTAGACAAGATTTATTAAGATATCTCATCAGAGCCACCCTGCTTCCTTGAACCTCCCCCAAAGCAACCAACACAAGCCAAAATCCTCTAAGTTCTTTCTAACCCCCTCTCGCTGGAACACCCCAAGGTCCCCAGTGCTGTGTGTGCTCTCTCATTGCAACAAGACAGTCATCCAACTTGGTTCCGCTACTCGTGCAGCCTTCAGCAGGAGGGCATTGTAAACCATAATCCCCCAAATGTCCCCTAAATAAAGCGTTTGCCTCAACTACATGCAATGCCTTAGGGAGGGGAGCTGGACCTGGTGCACAGCACAGCAGGAAACAGCACCGGAGGGGCCTGAGAGAAAAAGCAGACAAAGGGAAGGGGCTTCTGGAACTACAGCCCCTGTCCTTGGAGACCTGCCTGCTGGAGGGAGGAGAGACAGACGAGGGTGGCAGAGATTGGCGGTGGACTGGGGTCAGGAGGTTTCTTACTTGCTTTAATCTTAATTTCGCTTGCTTTAATGTGAAATGTAATTAGGGATTCTGAATTACGGCGGCGAGCATGTCAGGGCTGACTAATCAATTAGTCAGATTTATAAGTATTTGGTTCTCAATCTATGACCCTGATGTGTCACTTGAAAACTCTGAGATATCTGTCCTGCCAGTTGGCTCTCTTGGGGGGCTGTGAGGCTGGGAGAACTACTTTTAGGGCTGGCTTGGAGGGACAGTCTGACTACTCTCAGGCAGCCTAGAGACCATACCTGCCTCTGAAATCCCGACCTCTCTGAGATCTGTGAGGGCTTTAGCCTAGGAGTCCAAAAATGTCAAATACACTCCATCTGTTCCACTGTGTCCATCCTGGGAAGCCATGGTAAGACATTACTAATGGATTACCAAACTCCTCCCTGCTGAATTTGAATCCTGCCTCAGGCCCCTTTTTAATGCCCTCCCGGCAGCCACTACCAATCATCTGGAATGGGCATGTCTTTCTCACCTAAGGGAGAAGCCCTTCCCTTGTTTTAGCAGAACAGAGTTGGGAAAGGAAGCTGGATGTTGATCCAGAAGGCCCAGGGGGAGTGTTGGTTTTGCCACTTGCTGACTGTGGCATGTTGGACTCATGACTCTACCTGATGGGGCACCACTTTGTTCTGGTAAAGTTAGGGTGGTAATCCGGTATGAAAAGCCATACAAGATAATAAATACGACAGTTCTTCATCTACTCTCAAACCCCGTACAAGTTAAAAAGGCAGTAGCCCACAGGAAAGGGAAGAATGCTAAGGCCCTCGACATCCTGTGAAAAGCTGGCACGATTCTCCCCCGGGGGCATTTCAGGGGGGCCGTGGTCATTTCTCTTCTCTCCTCCGTTGCCCTAGAATGGAAGCCAAGCGTCCACATTCAGGCTGTACGGGGGCTGCACTCCGACAGCCAGTTGTCTCCAGTGGAACAAGCACAGGGCATATTCTCCAGGCTTCTAGACGTTGGAGGGACCCTGTGGCTTTGGCTACAGGAGGACACCCTCCTTTTGGCTCCAACTGTCCCAAGGGAGAGAGATGATTTATTACAGGCAGGGAAAGCAGTTGTCCATTTCTTTTCTTTTTCACTCGTGTTTATTAAGCCTTTGTCAAATCCAACCCAAACTCATTGTAAACAAATAAAAACAAATGGGAAAATCCCAAGCAAAACTGAAAGTTAAAACCACCCATAATCCCATGACCCAGAGATAAGTATTATTAACATACAGAATGGCTCCGTGCATTTTTTTTCTGTGGCATACATACACGTGTACACGTATATTTCTTTCACAGGATGTGGATCATTCCATACATACCATTTTATAACTCGGTGTTTCTTGTTTGTTTGGTGTTTTTACGTAATAGATTGTGAACACTTTTCCATAGTAATAAATAGATACATAGACATCATCATTTTCAGTAGCTTGATGATATTTCTTATGGTCCCTATTGTCAGATGTTTTACTTATTTAATGAGTAGTTCCGCGTTGGAACATTGGTTTCCAAGGTTTCACTGTAATGAACAGTACAGCACTAAACAACCAACCAAAAACCCCTTATGGCCCCACCAGTGTATCTATTTACTTGAGAGAAGCCCTCGGCAGTGGAATTGCTGGGCCTAAGGACGCACATTTCTAGCACTTTCATCTGCATTGCCAAGTCGCCCCCCTGAAAGGTCAGACCATCTCCGATCCCCCCAACAGTGGAGCGTCAGCGTTCCTCTCTCCCCGCTGACATCTGCAGGTGGAAAGCCACAGGCTCGGAACTCTCTCCAGCTGCCGGCTCCTGTGGCAGGACCCCCGAGGGCCGTCAGAGCCCAGATCTTCCTCTCTCACTCCCCAACCCAGGTCCCCTGAGAGTCCATTGCCAGGTGGGGTAGGGTCCTGATGCCGCCTGGCATGGCCACTTGCACACCCTAACCTCCTCCGTTCCCACATAGGCACCGGGATGTCTTTTGTCAAAGCCTACCACCCACACCTGTGATGGGACAGCGAGCTTTTGAATTATCGTCAACCTTATTTCCCTCTACAGCTCCTACAGAGTTAACAGATGTACACACGTCTGAGGCAGTCATGCGGCAAGAGACTTTGGGGCCAATCCTTCCCGTTTTGACAGTGTGTAATCGAGGTGAAGCCATAAATTTTATAAACAAGAATAAACGACCCTTAGCAACATATGTCTGCTCGACCCTTCCAAGGTGATCGTAAATAAAGGCACCTGCTCACTGCGGAGGGGACGTGGGCCGAAGGATTCGTGCCTTGGGAGCATCTGATGGGGGGAGAGGGGCAGAGAGGTCCCCCAGACACCCCCAGGTCCTGAGTCAGCTGGACGCCTTTTTGAGATTTATTCAATCAGTTCTCCAGGCTGCCTCCACCCTGAGCTGGTGCCTGCTTCTCACTCAGAGAGGTAGTTTGTAGCCGGGTCAGGTGGGTCCTCCCAGGTTTATGGTACCCTCTTCTCCTCCCCTGCACACTTCGTTGTCAATCACATCCTTCCCGCCGATGTCCCAAGATGCCCCCCGCCTCCGTGGGAGTCTCAAGACCGTTCTTGTCCTGGCTCTGCTACAGCCCACGGGGAGACATCGAATAGCATGTGTCACCATGGAGAAGTAAGAATGTGCTGAAGGTAGGCAGATCCACGTTCGAATCCGAATTTGGCCTCTTCCTCACTGTGCGACACTGGCCAAGGTGCCGTCTCCCGGTGCCTGTGTCGGTGCCTATATCTGAAATGGAGATACTACTATCTACCTGACGGGGCTGCTGTGGGAGTAATTGCTAAGCGCACAAGGAATTGTTCTTGTATTGCTGTGGTGACAGTTTCAAAAGTTCTGTAAGAACTCAAATGTCAGCTGTGTATAATGGTATCATTACAACCATCCTCATCACCCCAGCGGACACTGCGTGATTCTGAGCAAGGGACTTCACCCCCTCTGAACCTGTTTCCTCACCTGTGAAATGGGGAGAATAACTGTCCACACCTCGTGGGGCTCTGAGAACTAAGACGACACATAAAAGACCTGGCTTTCTGGTACAATTGAGCATGTAGCTACGTGATAATAAATGCTAGTCACGGGGTTTGGAGGCAAACAGCTCCAACTGAAAGCCTAGCTTCACCTCCTAGAGCTGTGTGACCTTGAGAAAGTCATTTCTCCTCTCTGGGACTCAGTTCGCTCATCTGTAAAATGGGGCAATGAATGACCTGAGCTCCCTTTCAGCTCTCACTGCTCTGTGACCCAGTCACCTCTCCCTTTCACTTTGGCATGGTGTTCCTGGAGCCATGTCCCCCAGGTTGACTGGTACCAGATCCTAGTGAAGTCACCTGTCTCTTTTGCCCTCGGCAAGTCGAAACAAACCAGAAGCGCTGCTCAGTGGCCCTCTGTGCTTCACTTGGGCCCGAGCTACTTGAAAGTGCTTTGAAAAGAATAAAACGTGATTCAACAACTAAGCGACTTTTTTCTGAGCTGCCACCATGTCCAGACTTATTCCCTGAACCCTGGAAGTTGGTATCATCCCCCATTATGAAAGGTGAAGATTGAGGCTAAGACTGGTTAAACGACTTAAGGTGACTCAGCTAAGAAGTGGCAGGGCCCGGGCCGGCCCGGTGGCTCAGGCGGCTGGAGCTCCATGCTCCTAACTCCGAAGGCTGCTGGTTCGATTCCCACATGGGCCAGTGAGTGGGCTCTTAACCACAAGGTTGCCGGTTCAATTCCTCGACTCCCGCAAGGGATGGTGGGCTGTGTCCCCTGAAACTAGCAACGGCAACTGGACCTGGAGCTGAGCTGCGCCCTCCACAACTAAGACTGAAAGGACAACAACTTGACTTGGAAAAAAGTCCTGGAAGTACACACTGTTCCCCAATAAAGTCCTGTTCCACCTCCCCAATAAAATCTTTAAAAAAAAGAAGTGGCAGGGCCAGAACTTGAATTCAAATCATCATCATCGTCGTCTATAATAATGGCAGCTCATCTATGCCAGAGGAGTGCTAAATCCTTTTATAATAAGTATTGCCTCATTAAACTCGCCCAGTGGCCCTTTTCGGTAAACAATATAGTAGTGCCCCCTTATTTGTGGTTTCGCTTTCCGTGGTTTCAGTTACCTGTCTGTGGTCAACTGCAGTCCAAAACTATTAAATGGAAAATTCCAGATATGATGAACACATTTTAAATTGTGCACCATTCTGAGTAGCCTGATGAAATCTTGTGCCGTCTTGCTCTGTCCTAACTGGGGCGTGAATCATCCCTTTGTCCAGTGTCTCCATGCTGAGTATACTCCCTGCCCGTGAGTCACTTAGTAGCCATCTCCATTATCAGAGAGAGAGAGAGAGAGAGAGAGAGAGAGAGAGAGAGAGAGAGAGAGACCATATTCACATATCTTTTATTACAGTATATTGTTATAATTGTTTTTATTACATACTGTTAATTTCTTAGTGTGCTTAATTTATACACTAACCTTTATTATAGGTATGGATGTATGGGAAGAAACATAGTAAATACAGAGGGTGCCAAAAAAAGTAAAAAAAAAAATGTATACACATTTTAAAATGTCTATATATTTTTTTGGCACCCCCAGTATATATGTCTCAGTACTACCCACGGTTTCAGACATCCCCTGGCGATCTTAGAATGTATACCCCATGGATAAGAAGGGACTACTGTTTTATCATTCCCATTTTACAGATGAAGAAGCAAATCTGAGAAAGATGGAATGACTTGCCCAGAATCATGAAGCTAGGAAGGGACAGAGCTGGTCTTGAACTTGAGTCTGCCGGAGGCCACCACAAGGCGTGCATTTGACTGTTGTTCGGTGCCCTGCAGGCTTGCAAGCATCAAAGGTCATTCAACAGCCTCCCCGGCCAACCCCAAACGCTCCTTTCTCACACGTCAAGGCTGGAGCCATATACACCCCACAAAGGCTGCTAGAGCAGGCAGCCTTGTCAGTCCAATTTGTTCCTGAAGAGCAGGTTGCCCTGGCCATTCTAGAACACGGGTCCTTGCCTAGGGCTCCCACAGACTTCGTCAAATAGTGTGCAAACCGTGGACACGTCTGTGCGCATGTATCTAGGGGGAGTGTAGCCTTCACAGAAGTTTCTGATTCTGAGGAGTGGGAGAATACAAGAGACATCCCCAAAGTTCCCGGGTGTGCCCAGCCTGCTCATTCCCTGCCTCTGCTCAAGCGCATGTGTGTCTTCCACAAGACAAGAGAAGCAAGAGGCCAACGCAAATGAAAACTGCACCCCCAGTTGGGCTGCAAAGGTGAATCTAGTCCCCTCGGTAAGGAAGACTGGACCAGCCTGGGTCCAGTATTGCCAGTGGGGTTCCCGGGCCTGGTCTAAAGGGGAGGGGTGCAAAACTACCAATCCTTCCAGGCACTGATTTATGTAGCATGCACGCAGAATTTATCATACAAAGAATTTTATTCAATTAAACTTGAAATGCGTCTGGATTCTTAAAGGTTCAGTAGTGATAACTGGGACACAGCGATCATAAAACTGGATGGGCTGTCGGAGGAAGGTGCCGGGGAGGAGGTGAGGGTGACATTGGCGCTGATGGGAGATTCGGAACTGGGAACGTTTGTCATTGGGATGTGTTACAAGTTCGGGCTGTGAAAATTACTCGGTGAAAAATGCACATTAACAATAGCCATGAAATATCAGTTAAGGGAAACTAGGCTGAGAAATGAGACAGCAGAATCTATTAGGCCTGACATTGTTCTCGGCGGTCCAGGTCGTGATTAAAACGACTGTCAAGTGGCGGCTGGGCGGGAGGCGAAGAGCACTGGGCCAGGAGTCACAAGACCACTTCCTGGGCCCCCATCTCGGCGCTGACTCCCTGAGACAAGTGGGTTTCTCTGAGCCCGTTTCCTCACCTGCAAAGTGACAGCACACGAGTGTGTCCTTCAAGGTTGCTGTGGGGTTTACAGGAGATGAAGCCGGGTGCTGGCGTGACCACAGTGGGGTTCTCTGCGATGGGATGTCCAACCATCCGCTCGTCTCTGGCAACGGTACGTAATGTGCTCCCGAAAGCTGGACCTGGACTAGGGGGAGGCAGGTGAGGCACTGTCTTGGGTGCAAAATGTCTGGGCGCGCCCAAATCCCCGGTCATCAACATAAGCAATCCTTTCACACAGTATTTTTAAAAATCAAAATTATGCACAAAAAAACCCTTATGATCAATAAGGTATCACAACTTTAAATAAAACAGCCTGATGTTTCTTTTCCAACCCTGCATTACTGTGCAGTGGGGACAATCATGGATGACGGTTGACAGTGGTGTGCAAACAGATTGGGCTTTACAGTCCCGTGCTTTGACTGGAGTTTTCGTTAACTTCTCTCACTGGCTTCAAGACATGGAGGCTACCTTGTTACGTGTGCATGGGGTGCACGTGTTGCCTTTTGCCGTCGGCTCCAATACGGCTTCGTAAGGCGCTGCAGAAGAGCAAACGTTTCCAACTAAACCATCCTCCAGGTCCCCAACGCAGAATTCCTGTTTTCCCCAGGTTGGTGACACAGGATACACGTCCAGAGATGCCAAGTCTGTCCTGCCCTAGGGCTGTCTCTCTGGGAACATTGCTGGTGAAGGGCAGAGGCAGAGGGGGACCTGGGAACCTGGGAAACATCTGGCCTGCAACAGCCGCTCCCAGCAAGGGCTGGTGGGGACAGGATTTGGCGACAGGCAAATAGCCTTGTTTCAAAGAGTGTCATTTTAGGATACTATATTTACACAAAGAGCTTCTCTTGTTCTTTGTGGGGGTATGTTTCATCGCAGCCAGGAGCGCAGGACTGTTGTTTTACTATCCACGTTCTGCTCCTTCTGGAAAGACTTGGAGGAGGGCAGAACTGAGTGCATTGAGCCTTTCGCTGCAAGCTCGTGGAACACTCTTCCCAGCCCAGCCCAAGTGCTGCACTCAGATGGGGCACTTAACCACTGGCAATTGCCCTGCTTTCACTGTTTTCATTCTGTGCATAAACACCGAGCACCTGCTATGGTACCAGGCCTGGTGCTAACCACAGAGACCACGGGGAGGCACCCCACAGGGTCACATCGGGAGGTTTTTCACTTTCATTCACGGTCACTTACACCTCAGCTGCTCTGCCCAAGGCTTACGGGGGGCCAGTGCGGCCTGCTGGGAACAAAAGGCCCCAGAAGGTCTGAAATGTACCTGTTCTTCCAGCAAAATTAGCAGGTGAGGTGGTGAGCGCCAAAGCAAAAATATGCACGTGACTGACGGTTTTAACGTTGGCTGATGGGCGGGCAAGGACAGTGGAGTGACCTGTGTCCCGGAAGGGCCTTGCTGGTGTCTCATGCTAAGCAGGCACTCGGTAAGTAAATGACTGCTGAACGGAGTGCACCAGGCAGTTCAGTCCTGACAGTTAGCAAGAGCCTGCCCTTCTGAAGTCATTTCCTGCAATTAGCAGCGTGGCATCTTCAGGTTCTCAGGGCTGCCTCCTCGCCCTTCATAAATATCCCCCTGCCCAAGGACACAGCTGGCACTGGCAGTGTGGTTTCATAGCAGGAGGGAGCAGTGGTGACACGTGAAATAAAATACAGCAATGGCATGGATCTCAGAGGCATAAACCAGCCAAGTGCAACATCAGGGAAATAAGTCTCGTCTGTGTCGGCCTCGCTGGGAACAGGAGATCTTACTGCTTGAGCTGAATACGCTCCACTTCAACCCTGGGACACCATCTGCTTGGGCAGGACATACCCTCCTTTAGGTGGTGTTTCTCTCACCAGGGCCTCCAGCCCTGGATGGGGGAAGGCTCCTGTGAGAGAGGCTTCTCCAGGCTGCACCCCCGCCACGCACATGGCTACCCAAGTGTGTTTCCCAGGCCTGGCCTGTCAGTCTGCAGCTGTCCTTCCCCCACATTTAGGCGGTGATGGGTGGCTCAGAGGTGACTAAACTTCCAAATCCTGTCTGCCTTTCCCTTTATACATGTGACATTTAAAGCTCCTTTGGCACAGGTAAATCACAATTACATTTCCAAGTGCCTCTGGTCCCACTCCAAATCCTTGACCAAGCCGAGCTGGCAGTGGAAGGGCTCTCCCCCTCCCCCTGTCCCCCCCCCCCACTTGGTCCGAGCCTTTCCCACGTTTATTCTTTGTTCTCTGTGGCTTCTTCTCATTGCATCACTCGCGTTACCTTTCTTTTCTGCAATACTGAATTCTTCCACTTCCTCTAAGACCCAGGAGAGCAAGGAGAGCCGGGGAAGTGGGGGCAGAATTCTCCAGCAGCCACAGCTCCTTGAGGGACGTGGCAGGGGGTCTGAAAGGCAGCTGAGTCTGGACAAAAGACCAGCTTCCAGCCCCTCAGGGTGAGACCTTCAGGAATCAGGACACAAAGGGCAAACTTCTTTTCATCTTGTCACTGTCACCACCGAGGGGTCTACAAAGCTCCCCCTTACCATTATTTTCAAGTGCCGCAGGTTCAGGCCGATGGGTCATTTTTCTTGTATATTTTTTCTTGATTCCCCTCCTTCATGGCTGCATATCTGGCTAACGTAAAGAGATAGTCGCTGAGTCTGGAGGGACAGAGAGAAACAGACGGAATAATCTGAGATGAGCAATCAATGCTAACTGGGTCCTTCCCATATTAGCCTTCAAGGAGGAAATATAAATCACACGGCCCCAGGAGCATCAGGCAGGACAGCGGGCGCTCGGTCAACTTGTGCGTGATGGATGGCACTCAGAGCCAGCTTCTGTGCAAGCCAAGTGCCCGACTGTGGCGCCAGAGCGGGGGCGGCTCCTACAGGACAAGGCCGCTACCCGCGAGCCACCTCACAGAGCTGGCGACTTTGGGCCATGCCCTGGGCCAGTTTCTATACTGTCCAGTGACCAGGGCTGGTGACCCCCAAATTGGAGCGTGCACACGAGTCCCCTGGGGATCCCAGAGAGGTGCAAATTCAATTTGGGGAGAGGGGCTCTGGGCCAGGCCTGGGATTCTGCAGGTCTGACCTATGCCCAGGTGACACTTTGGGTAGAGGAGGCCTGCGGTGGGGTTCTCAACCTCGGCACTACTGACCGGCAGGCTCATTCTTTGTGGTGGGGGGAAAGGGACTGTCCTGTGGATCGCAGAACGTCGGGTACCATCCCCGGTCTCTATCCACTCAATGCCAGTAACACCCCCACCCAGCTGTGCCAACCAAACATGTCTCCAGACACTGCCAGGTGTCCCGGTTGAGAAGCACTGGCCTGCTAGGCCCTAGTCTGCCTCTCCCTTCTTGCTGAACCCCCAGGGGTGGGGCCTGTGAGCAGGAGTTGGGGCAGAAGAAATACAAGAGGAGACACCGAGCCGGCCCTTACGGCGCTTGCAGGGGGTTCATGCAGCTCTCCACCTCTCCCTCCTGCACTTCTTGTTTGCGTGCTGACCACTGATCACTTCCTCCATCTCCCCCTGCCCCACCTCTACCCACTGAGGCCAGCTCCGTGCCAGGTCCTGCCAGAACCTTCCTCACCCCTGCTGCCCCTGGGATCAGGTCCCCTTCCTTCTAACGCCTGGTGGCTCGTGTTTGTTTCTTATCCACTCAGTGACGCCTCCCTGGCTGAGGGAATGAACTGCCTGGGTCCTCACAACACCTGTAGGACTGTCAGGGACCCCCCAGGCGTTGGTGCTGTGATGATGACTGGAACGTGCCTCACTCCCCGTCAGGCTCACTCGCCTCCCAGGAGGAAAGGAGCTGGTCAGGACCCCTCACAGCCCAGGCCACGGACCTGAGAAAGGAGTGACCATAGGAAGGGGCCAGATCCCGGATGTGAGGTCACTCTCTAGATACCGAGGACATCTGGCAGGGGACCCCCAGCTCTTGACCTGCCCCTGCCCATACGGGAACTGCACAAGCCAAGGCTGGAGCAGACCCAGTGGAGCAGGCCTTGGGCCAGCTGTGGCCTCGGAGGCTGAGTGATGGGCGGCAGGGGCCCTCCCTGGGCCATCAGCCCCCCAGGTCCTGTGCCAGGGGCCTGGGCCCAGATGGACCTGAGCTCACTGTCCCTGGCTGTCTCCTCTCAGCTCACACTGCTCGGAGGCCTCGCAGGGAGGGGGACTGGTTGAGAGAGGGGTCCGACTCCTGCTTGGGCTCCCTGGTCAACCACCACCATACTTCCCATGGCCTCCCTGGTTACCCAGCTTCAAAGTGGGCCCCTTGCTGCTACACTATCCCTTTGTTCCGATGTTTCTCTTGGCTGGTTTTTACAGCGGCCTCTCCCAACAAGATCTGCACCTCCCCGGGGACAGGGACAGTCCCTGCCTTGTTCTCAGCTGCACCTCCAAGCCCAGCACCGTGCCTGGCACACAGGAGGCCCTCTGCGAAGAGATGAGCGAGGCCCATTTTATTGGGTCACTTCCCCACCATGTGGCTCGCTTTTCAGAGAAGACACTCCAACTCCCATGTAGGTACCTGTTTAAGAACTTGGCCACGTTGGCGTCCGTCTCACCCGTCTGGACAAGAGGTACCACGCTGGAAAGGGAGGACACACGGCGTCACTAACTTAGGGGATCAATGCACAGCAGGACCCGGGCTCGGTCCCACGCTGGCATGTCGGCCGCGACTGCCTGGTCTGGGGTTTGTGCCAGTCTATGGGGTCACTCGAGGCTGTGGCCTGCGGTCTGGGGACATTGACGATGGGGGAGGCCCTTGCTAAGCCCTTTGCGCACATTACCTCTGCTGCAAAACCCTTGCCAGCAGACACTCTCCCCAAAACGAGGCTCTGGGTTTGTGTCCCCTGCCCAAGGGACTTTTTCACCCGGTGGTGTCCCACACGTACATCTGCACACCCCTTTCTGGTAGACTGAGGACCCACCCTCTGCTTGGCCATTCCCCACTGTTGGCCTTTGGGTTGTCTCCAATTTTTTGTTATTATGAGCATGGCTGATGTGCATGGCTTTGTACAAATGATTTTTTTTTCTTCTTTTGAAGCCAAAGCTCTTCCTGTTACCCAGGATCCCTTTAGGAACCACTTGGGTCCAAGAGCCTTTCATCAAGGATGAAACCTTTAGGATGTGGGGTGATGGACAGAACTCGGATTTGGACTGGACAGACCCGGGCTCAAATCCAGACTGTGCCATGGACCTCTCGGGTGATCCTGGCCATAGTGTCACCTCTCTGAGCCTTGACTTCCTGACTCCTGTAAAATGGGGGCTGCCCCCACCTCTCTCCCAGAGTCAGGAAGAATCAATGAAATAATGACTATAACGTGCCCAGCTCAGCCCTGCCTGTTACATCAAGGTAGTGCTTTCTTTCCATTTCTTTATCAAGTTGGGTGGCAGCCTGGTCTGAGTGGTGGAAACAGAGATTTTACAATTATTCTTTGTAAGTTTCCTTGAAAAGGCTGTCAGTAGCTTCCGGGGGTCCCTCCTCTCCCTGACTCTGAGTTGGGGAGGTTGGAATAACAAGTGGCTGGTCTATTGACCACTTCTACATGGGGCCCACACTCATGTGGGGCCCTCTGGGTCCTTCTGTCCCCAGAAGGCGCAGGCCCCTTTCGAGTCACCCCGTGGCCTAACGCCCGTCATGGCTTCCTGTTGCTCTCTGGAGAAAGGCACACCCCTCTGGGCTTACGAGAGGCCCTGCCCAGTCTGGCCTCGGCTCAGCCGCTGGCCTCGTGCCCTACGCCTCTCACTGTGGATCCAGACACTTAGCCTTTCTGTCCCTTCAGTGCAGCTGCTGCCTCTCCCGACACTGTTCCATCCCCTTTACCCCAATCCTTCCATTCTTGGCTCCCGTAGGATGACTGGAGACCCTCCCTGCACCCAGCCTGGGTCACTCTGGCGCCCCACACCCTCCTTCACAGCGCTTATCATGGTGTGGGCTCGTCAATCATTTCTGCTCCGCTCAGACTGCCTCATTTAAATGAACCCCCAGGAATGAGGGAGCTGGGGCACAGGGGAGAATTTTCACTGAATACCCTTTTGAATTGGAGTGTTACAATTACAAATAACCAACTAAACCCGCCAGGACTTCCTCCCCTCTGTTCATCCACAACTGCTTGTTTCTCTACAAGCTCTGATCTTGATGTGCAGTTACATCAGGTGTCATCTGTCTGGTCACAGGTTGCTGTCTGCCCTGCGCAATGCAGTGCTCTGAGGACAGGCACTTGGTCTGGCTTGGTGTCCACCTGGCACGGCGGAGGTGCCGGGAAAGACGTTGTCACCAGGTGGCTGGACGGCACTTTTTGCATGCAGCTGCCTCCCGCTCCGACCAGGATCCCACTCCCTCTGGCCTGGGCCCCTTACCGTCTCTCAGCTCGGCGACACACAGTCCGACAGAAATGCAGTGCAGAGCTGCTCTTGCCTCCCGACTGAAAGGAGAAAGTGGGCGATGGCCGGAGCGAAGGGGTGGGCGGGTGTGCCCACTGTAGAAAGGGAGCTCCTCAAACGGACAGGTGGATACACAGGACCTGCCCCTCAGTGGGCAGTGTTCTGCCTTCATGGGGCCCTGCTGGGAGGCACCCACTGGGCACCCCTGTCCAGAATGGGCCGAGCTGGGGAGGGTCTAGAGGGGAGCTTCTGTCACTACTCAAAATTAAAGAGGGGATTTATTCAACACCCATGTGTTTTTGTTAAGACACTTGGCCGGCAGCTCCCCCCGACCCCCTCATCCCCAGGTGGAGACTGCCCAGTACGTACAGGCAGAATGAAAGCCGTGAGAGGGGGGAGCTGGCTGGAGTATTTGTCAATCCACTGCTCCAGCTGCAGGATGGGCGCCGCCTCGAACGTGGTGTGTCCTGAGGGGTCAGGGAGCAGAAGGACACAGCCCTGAGGCCCATCTCTGGCCGGAGCATCAAGGAAACCTCCCCCATGTGCCCCCTGCCTGGTGCCCTCCAAACCACTTCCAGTGTCTTGAAAGGTTCCTTTGCTCTCAGGGTCTACAGCCTGGCTGACAGGGTCGCAGGTGACACTCAGGAGAGTCCCCTTTCCACCCCGCCTTGGACCTAGCCCCCCGTAGAGCCCTGTGGACACACAGCAGGTTCAGACAGTTACTTAAGTGAGCCTCCCTGGCCGAGGAGCGTGGCGTCGCCAGGGCAGAGCCGATGTCCTGCAGTGAGCACTGGATCTGGGGAAGCAACAGAGGCAGGAATGAAGGTCTATTCACGGCAGGCCCAGCGGGGATAACGTGGGCCCACGGGCACAGCTGCCACCTGACGCGCAGGACACACGGGGACTGCCAGAACCTTTGATTAGCTGGCATTTAAAGGCTAATTCGCAACCTGTCTGAACCTTCAGGACGGTGGACGCCAGCCCTGCTGAGAGGGGCCCTGGCTTCCTTAGGGATGACTAGGTTACAGAAAATGCCCAGGGGTGGCCAAGAGGGTCTCCGATCCCCACCCTTGCCTCCCAGGTGCCTGGGCCCTCGGAGGCTTTTTTCTTTCTCTGAATGGACAGCTTTGGTGTTCTAACCTGTAACCGTGGGGCCAGGAGACCACATATGACAATGCTTTCTCAATGACAAAGGCCAGGATCTCTGAGAGCAGGGGCAGCTGAGGGGTAGGCAGCAGGGCTGGGTGAGGCCTCTGCTCTGAGCGGCAGGAGCAAGGGGCTTTGCTTGGAACAGAGTGGCCTGTTGAGCTCCGGGGAAAGGCCTCCAGGCCCCGGCCTGACAAACGACCAATGGGGCTCCTGGGCCATGAGACCCACAAACACCGCCTCTGACTTTCTGCCCGGCTGGGTCCACGCGAGCTGGATGGTGAGCTGTGGGGAGAGTGGAGGTCTTCGACTTCTGTTAAGGTGGCCACTGTGACATGTGCCAGGAGGAGGACACAGCGGATGAACAGAAAGGCTCCCCACCCAGAAGGGGACGAGATCCTCCCTGGGCCACCGACCAGCAGACCCTGGGTGACTCAGTGGCCGCCTGGTGCCTGTGGCTTCTGGTGGAAGGGGGGTAACAATACGGCCCAGTGGCTGGCACCTGTGGGGATCACCCCAGGTAATGCTGGAGAGAGTTGGCTCTGGTTTGGGAATCAGGTCCCAGCTCCACTAATCCCTGGCTGTGGGGCCTTGGGCAAGTCGCCCCTTCTGGGCTCCTGCGCGGATCAAATGGGAGATGCGAGGAAAGCAGCACACAGGCTACCTGGCATTCTCCTGCAGCCCCAGGGGACCAGACTGGCCCCCCGATATGAACAAATCACAGTCTGCAACATCAGGATGCCCTAGGCAGGTGGGGAGAAAGGCAGGGGACTGGGCGGTTTGACACTCCAGGTGACGCTTGCTATTTGAGCGCGAAGCACAGAAGCTGTGGAAACCTGGGAGTGGCACACAACCCAGCTGGTGGGCATGACCAGGGAAGGCCCCTGGCAGCGGTGATGTGAAAGCTGTGACCCAAAGGACGGGGGCCTAACGCACAAGGTGTGCTCATCGTGTCGCTGTGCCAGCTTTCCCTCTGCAAGCCCCACTCAGATGAGCACAGCAGACAGAGATGCCCACTGGACGGGAACAGTTAGGTTCCCATTACGAGGCTGAAAACTGCCCTCCGTCACACAGGAGGTGACTCGTTCACAGAATGTCCCAGCAGCTGAGGCCTCGCATCCTTCTGCAGTCCCCTCACTGCCCTCCACCTGCTCCCAGGAGCCCGAGGAGGCTCCAGCCTGGTCTGGAAGCGGGCTGAGGACCAGCCCTCCAGGGAGCAGTCCCCAACGACTCAGGTCAACACGTGGACTGAAGCTCCATTCTGTGTGTCCTAGGTAGGGAGTCCCTGCCTCCATTTCTGAAGTCCTCTCTGGGGGTCAGAGCTTCCAGTGCCTAAGGAGCCAAACAGTCATACTAATAATGATAAACTCCCTGGGTAAGGCCTTACTGCAGCCAGGCTTCCAGTTTCTCAACCTCGGTGCTACTGACATTTTGGGCCGGGTCCTTCTTTGTGGAGGGGGCTGTTCTGTGCACCATAGGACGTTTGGCAGCATCCCTGGCCTCCACCCACTAGATGCCAATGGCAACTCCACCTCCAGTTGTGACAATCAAAAATGTCTCCAGACATTGCCAAATGTCCCCTTGGGAGGCAGAACTGCCCCAGAGTGAGACCACCGCACTTTACATTTCCCTCTTTTAGTGCAATCCTCATCACTTGCCTGGGAGGGAGGATTATCTCCATATGTCCCCATTATACAGATGGAGAAACTGAGGCTCACAGAGGAAGAGTGACAGGTCCCAGGTGACACAGAGAGGAAGCCATGGTCAGATGGCAAAGCCAGTTACGGCCACCAGGCCGTAGGGATAAAAAAAATCCCAGCTTGGTGGGAGACGACGTTACTCACTTTCTCAAGCTCTTCAGCAAACGGGTGGCCCTTCTCTGTGATTAATTCCATAGCAAACCTATGAGAAAGAAGGAAAAAGAATTTGCCTCTAATATAATGTCCCCAGGCCCTGTCTTGCTTTAAGGAAATAGATTCTCAGGTGATAGGCCATTTAGATAATTTGGCTCTAATAGCCACCGTGTTATTTTTCTTGCTGACAATAAGAACATCATAACCTTCCATTTGGTTAAAGGTAGTTGTTTCTCAAAACGCCTTCTCTTAGACTCATTACTCAATCAGTCGGTAATTCCTTTTTCAGTGTCTACTCTGGCCAGGCCCAGGCAATTTGGTGTTGAGCAGAGGTGACACAGGCTCTGTTTGGCAGGAGAGGAAGACCTGAATAGAATATTATGTGACTGAAGGTAAAGTTGCAAACTGAAGTCAGTGCTCTGAAGGAAAGGGCTAGATTCCTGGGAAACCTGGTCTTGGCTAGGGTTCAGGGAGGGCTTCCTGGAGGAAGCGATGCTGGGGTTGGGACTTTAAAAGCTTAGTAGTGGTTTCCTGGTAAGGTGGGAAGGGGCTGGGAAAGCAAAGTGCCCCAAATGCAGGTGAGGACCCTGGCGGCTGTGGCCTCCCTCAGAACTCTGCACTCCCCTTTTGTACCGTCAGGATCCTGGCGGGAACAGATAGTGGTGCTTTCAAAGTGTTCCCAGAGGAGAGCTTCCCGAACATGGGAAGAGTTATAGAAACTGACAATGGATGGCAAAGGTCAGCAAAAGCAGGAGACTGAAGGGGCCAGGCAGGGTCAAAGGTACCGCCAACCCTGGAGAGAGCTGGATTCTCGGTGGGGGCCACCACCAGGACCACGCAGCTGGGAGAGAGTAGGTGGAGAGCCAGCTACCATCAGAGCCACACACAGCGGGGGAACGAGCAATAAATAGTCCTGCACCTCTCTCCACCCACTGTCCCATCTCCTGCTGGTGCCCTCCACTGGCTGGACCCACCAGAGCCAGAGGGCAAGGGAATAGGGGTGAAACAGTCACCAGGTGATAAAGGCCAGCAGTCCAGGCACAGAGGCAAAGAGGAGGGTGGAGAATGGCTTAGAAAGGGCAGGTGAAGAACCACCAGCACGTCTTCCTAGCCCATCTTACAACTAGAAGCAAATAAACAAATGTATAATTAGCTGTTTAGTGTTGGGCTTCCCCTCTGGACGCCAGCAAGGGCTATGCAGACCGGGACACACACAGTCTGTCCCTCACAGCTGGATGCCTCAGGCCTGGCACGTAACAGGTGCTAAGAATATCTGTTCAGTAAGGATGTTCCCATGATGCCAGCTAGCTGGAGGCCGCCCCTTGGTACCTGCCCCAGCCCAGCTCCCACCACTTATAGGTGCCTCTTTAGTGTCTGTCTGCACCCCGCCCCTGTCCCTGGGACTGTGGCCATGAAGGCAGGGCTGAGGCTCTCTGCTTATCAGTGCCTGGCACACAGAGATGTTCGAGCAACATCTGACAAAGAAAGAATCCCTAACTGAGGTTTCGCCAATGTCCCCCATCAGCTGAGAGACGATGGCTTGACGATTTGCTAATTTTAGGCAGCTGATGCTAGAACTTGCCTTTCCCTCCCCTCTGCCCACTTCATCTTGTGTCTGCCTGCCCCCACCTCCCTGCCCCTCATCTTCCCCACACACCAAGGGGTCTGCCTTCTTTACTCTGCTGGAAGACTACACCTCCAATGATCTGTCCTGAAGATCTCACTTAGTCAGGCCCATCCTTGAAAATGGAAGCCATGAGCAGGTAAGTTTTAATAATAATAATAGCTAGCATTATTATTACTAGCGCTAAATGCTATCTTAAGGGTGAAACATGGAATTGTCTCATTCAGTCCTAATAAGAACCATATTACTATGATCATATGACAGAACAGGAAACGGAGGCTCAGAGAGGCCAGGTGATTTGCCTGAAGTCACACAGCCAGTCAGCAGTGATAGACAATTTGAAGCCAGGTCTGTCTGATTCCTCTGACTTTCACCCACAGGGCCTCAACAGAGCTCCTGAACCGGCACTTGAGCTAAGGGCTGCTCACACTGTCAACAGTTTGCTGAGCTTGGAGGACTGGACAACTGTTTTCAAATATTTGTTGCCCCTCCCACAGCAATGTTGTCTGGTGTGTCCATGTGACTAGCTCTGGCCAGTGAAATGCGAGCAGCTATGATGTCACTTCATGGAAACTTGAAGAGACAGTGTGAGCTTTGGCATGATCTCTTTTCCCTCTGTTACAATTACTGGTGTTGTTCTAGACAGAGGCTGTCCTGCCAAACTGGGACCCAGAATGATGTCATGAAGCCCCGAAACACACCCAACGGCAATGGGCTTGAAGTAAGTATACTTCGGGTGTTGTAAGCCATGGGATTGGGGGGCTGTCTGTTACCACAGCATGGCCTGGCTGATCCTGACTAATTCCCTGAGTCCACCTCCTAAACTCTGGCTGTGTACATGCTTATTGAAAAGCCAAGGCTCACAAAAGGGATCACACCTGATGCACGGTATTCTGTGCTCGACTCACCTCCTTCACTTAATAAATATGTGCACCTCAACAGCACACATGTACTGAAGCGTGAGGGAGGAGAGATGGAGGGGTAGGGCCGCCTCACATGGCATGGGACAGGAGTACGCAAAAGGGAAAGGTGTCTGCAGCCCGGCAGCCTTGGGGCTGACCAGGTGCCCCGGTGCTTCCAGGCTGAGGCAGGTTCACCATGGGTGGGCAGCCTCCGGGACTAGCAAGCACTCTCGAGAGCTTCACGTCAATTATATTTACGGAAGCCCAATTCAAACTCAACCTCAGCGCCAATCCCGTCGCCCTTACCCGATGGCTGAACTTAATTCATCTGTCGTTCCCACGGCCTCAAACACTTGGTCATCTTTGGGTCTCCTTTCTCCAGTGAAGGTGCTAGAAAACCCTGTGAAAAAATGTGTAGACACTCAAATTAAGATTTTTTTCCCCCTGATGTGCACTTTTTTAGAAAACTTTCTACTTGAAGTATTACATACATACAGAAAAATGCTTGGATCATTAAGTGTACAAGTTGATGAATTGCTACTAACTGAATAATACCTACCGCGATTAGCACCCAGATCAAGAAACGGAATATGACCAGCACCCTAGAAGCCCCATGCACCCCCTCTCAGTTGCTACCCTTCAAGGGTAACCACTATCCTCACTTCTTTCCTGATATGCTTTTAAACTTAAAAAATTATGTCCTAACTGTCCTGCTAAAGAAAGAAAACACACATGTACATATTACGTATACCTTACATTTCACATAAAATCAAAGTGCTCTGTATCACTACCTCGGTCACATTTCCCATCTTTGTCCCCCAACCACTGAGAAAGAGAAAACCTTCTGGACAGTCAGGCTGGCCTGGTGCTATCAGACAGGCTTTGGTGCTGCCAGGTGCTGGCCTGGCACTCACAGGTGGGGTGCTCTCCTGTTGAACGCAAACGATTTCACAGAACACCACCAGATGGACCACTCTATGATTGTGACAGATCAAGATCAAAATGGAAACGCTCCTAAACACGTCTGAGCACAGAACATTATAAAATGACCAATGTCCCCCTTTCTTGGCTAATGTGAGTGACTGCTGTTTCTTTGTCAATTACACCTGATGCACTGTATACCTTTAGGGCCCATCTGTCCTTCTCCCCTTCTAAATAAAATAATTAAGATACCCAATTACAGAATTATCCCTGCTTCTGACATCACCTAATCCAGAGAGAGCCCCACTTCCTTGGACTCTCTTCAAATCACCTACAACAAGCCCAGGCCTTTCTAGCTTCCTCTTATTGAGCTGCCCCATAGCTCCCATGGCATGCCATCTCCCTAGGTGTAATGAGCTAACTGATCCGACTTTGACTAGATTGACCCTGGAGTTCTTTGGCTGGAGGGCATGAACACCACCTTCTGTTTGTCATACCTATGCATACTTTTTCGTTTTATTGCGGTAATATACCATGTTTCCCCGAAAATAAGACCTAGCTGGACCATCAGCTCCAATGCATCTTTTGGAGCAAAAATTAATATAAGACCCAGTCTTATTTTAACATAAGACCGGGTCATATAATATAATATAATATAATATAATATAATATAATATAATATAATACCGGTTCTTATTTTAATATAAGACCGGGTCTTATAATATAACATCATATAATACTGGTTCTTGTATTAATTTTTGCTTTGAAAGATACATTAGAGCTGATGGTCTGGCTAGGTCTTATTTTCGAGAAAACGTGGTATATAATACATAACATCAAATTTACCACGTTCAACCATTTTAAGTGCATAGTTAAATGGCATTGAGTACATCCTATGCATGTTTTTATACTTCTGCTATATAAGTATACAGTAAGTCTTCATTTAACATCATTGAAAGGTTCTTGGAAACTGCAACTTTGAGCAAAATGAACAAAACCAATTTTACCACAGGCTAATTGATTTAAACAAGACTTAAGTTCCTGCTGCATCTCATCAACATTATAATGAAATGATGTTGAAGAAAACAACGTTCTTTGAGGACCTGCTGTACTCGTATATCCAAAAATCAATATATGAGTATCCCAGTGATCAGCACATTTTAAACTTGAGAAAATGGTATCAAACTGATATTTTGCATCTTACATTTTTCTGGACCATATTATGCTCTGGTATTTTTTTTATATTCTCAAAGCAATGCTCAGTCAAAAAAAAAATAATAGAAGTATTTACAGTAAACAAAGAAAGCACTTCTGTCCATTCCTCTCCCCCACAACTCAATCTCTCTCCCAGGTAACAGACCAAGGTGTAACCTTTTAGGCTGTTCGATGCATACCTGAATACACACACACACACACACACACACACACACACACACACACACACACTTTTATCCAAATGATTTGGGTATTTGGATTGCTCTGCAACTTGCTTTGATTACTTACTACATTTTGGGCATCTTTCCTATCACACAGTTTGGTCATGTATACTGAGATCGGCCATATACTTTTTAATGGCTGCAAAGAATTGGGAAGAACTTTAAAATGAAGTCTGCCACATCTCTCTTTGCATTTTTCACTGGTCCCCACCCTACCTTTGTCTCCTGTTTTGGTGTAAATCTTGGGGATCTTGGGTGTCTTCAAGGAAGGCTGTGGCCTAATGAGAAAACAGACAGGAAGAGGTGGTGAACGGGGATGGCGTACACAGTGGGGCACCTCCTCCCATGGGTCCCAGCTTGCTGCTCATAGCTTCAGACGCAGCACCTACCCACCTCAGCTTCCATCTCTTGTTGCCATCTTTCCCCTCCATCTCTCTTAACTTTAAGCCCTTTGTGGGCAAGCTCTGTGTCCTTCCCACATCCATGTCTGCGGAGTCGCTGATGTAGTCCATCACTCAACGCAGAAGCTCAATAAATATTCGCTGAAAGAATTTACTGATCACTTTCCGTAGTCCCTGCACTGTGCTAAGTGGATTACCGGCATTATGTCCTGAAATTACCCCTGGAATCTTCTCACAGCCCCAAGGACACACACTATCTATGACCTTCATCTTACTGGTGAGGAGGCTGTAGTTCACAGGATGGGACTCTCCTTCCTAGGTCACCCAGGGAGGAAGAGGGAGGGCTGGGATTCCTGCCCAAGACCATCTTACTCCAGACCCCAAACTGTTGCTTCTGCCTTACCCAAACGCTTATCTTCTACCCCACCAAGTCAGGAAAAGAAAACTGGGCTACTTCCATTCTATGAAACTTCAAGTATACTCAGTAATAAAGAATTGCCAAAACAAGGTTCGAGAATTGGCATTTTCAAATAGCAACATAACACCTTTAATACAGGCTTCAACATGAAAATGTGACATTACGAAGTTATTCAAATGTTAAATTACTGGATCTATGAAATATATGACGCCATTATGAATTCATGGTACTTTACAGGTTCTGAGGTCTGGGAATGGGGTGCAAGTTTCAAGGTCTACGATGACAACCATCTTTAGATTATGTGGTGTATCTCTGTGTCTGAAAGTATAAACTGCTTTGGGGATAGGTCAAAATCGGAATTGCCCCTACCACCACCACTGTGAGGCCAGGCAAGCTGCCCTTTTGGCCCACATGGTTCATTCCCCGCCCTGTGGATGACAGCTGAGCTTCGATCCGACATGTGCAATGAAATCTTGGTCTCTGGCTCCCACGGTGCCCACACTGCCATAGTGACGTCAGGACTAAGAGAGGCTGTCACCTGGCGGTGCCGTGGTAACCTCACAGCAGTGTGACGTAACTATGGCGACAACACCACAATTCATGGCAGGTGTCCGAGTTACCTTCCCAGCCGGGCACTCACCCGTCCCCGTCTTCCACGCCCGGGGCCCCGCGGCTCTGGAAACGGGGACAAGGTAGCCTGCGGGAGCCGAGGCAACCGCGAAGGCCAAGGCGGCCTCCCAGGCCCCACACAGCCATGAGCCAGGCGGTTGTCGGCGTTGACCCCACCGGGCTCCAGTACAGGTCGCGGGGTGACTCCACCTACCACCAGCCGCACCACTCGTCAGCCACCATTTTCCATTGGTCTGTGGCTCTCGGCCCAGGGCGGGACACTCCCAGGAACTTATTTCCTATTGGTTCACGGAAGGAGCTGGGCGGGGAAACCCGTGACGACTTGGTTAGCTACACCTATTGGCCAATGTTCAAGCCAATTGGTAAAGGGACTTCCGGATCGCGCGCTCTGATTGGCTGGGAGAAAGGAAAGGTTTCCTCCCCACCCCGGGGCGCTCAGAGATGGAGTCCTGGAGCCGCTCGGTCTCCGGTGCTTAGGGTCTGCGGTGGCGGCAGGTGAGAGGCCGTGGTCGCGGGGTCGGGTGGCGCGAGGTCCTAGCTAAGACTCAGGACGACCCTAGGATGGGCGACTGGCTTCTCTGGCTTAGTTTCCCCAACTCTGAGAATCCATTCTGAGGTGAGGGATCGGTGACTTCGAATCTGACTTGATTTTGAGCTTCCGGCAAGCAATAGGTTTCCCTGCTGAGAAACGGGGATCACGATAGTACTTAACTCATAGTGAAGTTCAGTTCTTGTTATACTCAGGTAATTAATGCACATAAAGCCTTAAATGGAGGGTAATTTTGCATTATTTATAAAAATCTAAAACGCGCACACCCGTGGTCCCAGCAAGTGACTTTCTAGGACTCTGTTGTAGAGATCCTCCTTTACATGTGCAGAAAGAGGTGTAATAGCTGTTTTCTGCAACCTGTTTATAATTGTGACACATTGGAAATAGCCTCAATGTCCAGGAGAAAGTTCTTTTTTGGTCCACTATTTCACTTAAATCTCTCCCTTTCATAGTCGTAGTAATGAAAGCTGGAACCAAGAACAGAGCCAGTAATAAGCAGCTATCAGTAATCGAGTGATTATGATGTGCTAGACACTAAGTGTTTCCCTTGCATTATTTAACTTAACTTACCTAAACCTATTGAGGCAAGTACAGTTATTGTCCCCGTATAACATGTGAGAAAACAGGTTCATAGCCATTTCAGTGAATTAGTTAAGAGGACATCACCGGGGAGTAGAAGAGCTGGGGTTTGAACCCAGATCATTCTGATGTGTCTAGTTAACTGTAATAACTACTGCACTGCGCTGCCTTTTGAGCATGTAGCAAGTGCTAAGAGGTAGCTGCCTTTTTTGTTCTAACGATGAGCTTGGACTAAGTACTTTCTAAGATCTTTAAGATCTGGGGACCCTCCATCCTCCCTCTGACTTTCGCTTTCAGGAGTCCCAGGAGCCATGTTGTCAGAAGCCCTGATGGTGTCCGCTCCAGGGAAAGTCATCCTTCATGGAGAGCATGCTGTGGTCCACGGCAAGGTAAAAGGCCCCCAGAGCCTTCAAGGATTGGACACCACTCCTCCCTGTTCCTAATCTTAAAAGAAGACAAAAGAAAGCCTTGAGGCATAGCCTGGGAATAGATCAGAGGGGAGGTCAGTTTCTCCCCAGCCAGGCATCGGAAAGACAGGAGTTATGCCCACTGAAAGGCTTCTCTCGCCCACTCAATAAGAGGGCAAAAAGGGTGATAGGTTAGGCCCCACGAGTGGAATGAGATCACCTGGTAAGTGAGCTTCGGTGGAGAAGAAAAGAGGTTTGAGGACTGAATTCGGCGTCTTTCAGCATTTAGAAATTGGGAAGATGAGTAGGATTCAGCAAAGGAGTCTGAAACGTGCATCATCTCATTTCACTCGTACAACTACCCTCTGGGGTTCAACTTTTAATGCTGATTTACCGATGTGGTGGTTGAGCCTTAGAAGAGGATTGCTGACCTGACCAAGGTCCCTTACACCTTGCTAGAGCTAGTAGTAAACCTAAGTCTGTCTGAACCCAAAGCTCGTGCTTTTCCCATTCCTCATCTCTGTCATTCTTTATGTTCTTAACTTATATATATCTTTGAAAACATGGTGATTATGGGGAAGCTAGTCCTTGGTATTGGGAACCTCTGAAGTTTTGCGTAGGAAAAGTAAATGTAAGTAGATACTAACTCTTGATTGGTAGTGGTAGTGCGGAGGCTTAGTGGGAAAGTATGCCAAGGTTGGTCTGCCAAAGGCATGGGTCCAAGTGGCCTTTGTGCTAGCACAGTGACCTTGGCCCCTTTTCCCTAAGACAGGAGTCGTACTTGTTGCCACTCACCCTCAGGCTTATTGCTTTTGCCCTATGTTCTGTAGGTAGCACTGGCTGTGGCCTTGAACTTGAGAACATTCCTCCGGCTTCAACCCCACAACGGTGGGAAAGTGGGCCTCAACTTACCAAACATTGGCATCAAGCAAACATGGGATGTGGCCAGCCTTCAGCGACTGGACACGAGCTTTCTGGGTAAGTGCAGGGAGGAGGAACCAGGTATGGGAAGAGCGTGGGCCCTGAACGGAGGGGGAAAGATAATGGCTGGCTAGGTATTCCAAGCTGTCCTGAGGGTGCAAGAGGCCAGCCACTCTGGGGGTGTTTTCTCTCCGGACCGTGTACAAGTAGCTTCACTGATTTATTTATTTACGTATTTTTTAATTTCAAAGAGTAAAATGATGCACTAGGTCTTTGTGGGCTGTTGTAAACAGATTATTGAGGCTTACTGTTGAGTGAAAGAACACGAGATGCACAACAGCAGGAATGCTATGAGGAGGAATGGCACAGATTAAGTGTCAGTATGTATGTCAATGCATAGAAGATGGCTGGAAAGGTACACGTCCAGCTGACACTGTTGAGTGGTGAGTTACCTCTGGGGGTCTCCCAGGGGTCAGGAGTGGACAAAGGGAGCCTTCCTTCTGTGGTGTTATTTTCACAAGGGGAATGTATTGAGTTTTTGTGCAATTAAAAATCATTTAAAATAAAAGTAATTTATGCTTGTTGTTGGAAAATACAGTCAATACTGGAACATTGCAAGTAAAAAAAAAAAAAAACCAAAGCACTTCTTATTACCACCTGCCAGTCCCCACCCGCTTGACAGCTCTTAAGCATTTTGGTGTTAATCCTGCCGGATTATTATCTGTAGATAGATTGAGATAGGGAGAGATCTTGTTTTTTGACTAAAATTGGAACGGGCCATGTAACCTCGTCAGACATGGGTGGGTCTCTTTTTCTTCTCCAGTATATTGAAAGTGCCTTTCATACATAAAGACCTCCGTGCTCATTTTTGATAGCTTTGGGAATGTCGTGTCCACTCCTACGCAGGCAAGGTTTTTTAATCAGCGGAGTCCCCACCTGCATTAGAACTGGAGCGTGTGTTCTGTTCTCATTTGCTGTTTCCTCTCCGGACCAATGCCTCCTTGTTTGGAATGGTGTTTCTCAGTCAGCATGGGGCAAGTGGGACTCTTCCAGGGGTTTATCCCTAACTGTTCCCTGTCCCCCATAAGAAATCAGTCCACAACCAGCCACTCCCAAATACTGTAGGGAGATGGAGTATGTATGATGCAAGTCAAAGCCAGGCTTTTGATTGAGCTACGGTAGCATTCATTTGTGTATATGTGTGTTTTTAAACTAGTATTAATTAAGCACTTACTGCGTTCCCAGAGATGTGTTAAGGATTTATTTTACTTTATCTTCATGACAGTCTTGTCCCTATTTATCAAGGAGAGAAACTGAGGTTTAGAGCGGTTAAGTCACATGCTCAAGGCCACAAAGCCAGGCGGGGACACAGTTAGGACCCAAACCCGTCTACCTGCCTCCAAAACCTTAAGTGCACTGACAGGTTGTGGTGCTCGGACCACAAATCCTTGCCCATCCAGATTCCCATGGCTGCTCCGTTCTTTGCATTCTGTTGTCTATAAAACACCTGAGAGGTCCTCAACCATCTGTGTGTGCTTGTGTGACAGAGCAAGGGGACGTCACAGTGATCACCCCAGAGCAAATGGAGAAGCTGAAGGAGGTGGCGGGCGTCCGTGAAGACTGTGCCGACCACACACACCTGGCCGTGCTGGCCTTCCTTTACCTGTACCTGTCCATCTGCCGGAAGCAGAGGTGTGTGTGCGGTCTGGGGAAGGAGTCCTGGTTTCTCTAGTTTTGGCTCCAGGAGAACGCACGTGCTCCCTTCCAGGTTTCACAAGGTGGGACAACAGCCATTGGCTGTCCCACCATGTGCCAGGCACCGTGACAGATACGTTACATATGGTCTGCTTATAATATTCACAACAGCCCGATGAGAGAGGCACTGTCCGCATTTTTTGTAGGGAGAAACTGAGACTCAGAGAGTCACTGAAGGCCATGCAGCTAGTTAGGAAGTGGTGGAGCCGGGGGTCAGCTCAGTCCACTTTCACCCGCACGCTGGCATTCGTAACCCCACATTGCCTCCTCTGCCCTCTTCAGTTCAGTAGAACCCAAGCCAGATTCCATCCTTGGATTGGATCCACCGTGTGGCTTCTCCCATGCCATGTCCGTACCCAAGTTGCTCAAGAAGTCAACTGTATAATATTTCTAATCCTCCAGGAGTTTTCCAATCCTCCCTCACCCCCACCTTACCTCTTTTGGGTGCTAGTACCCAGCGTGTGGTGGAAAGCACCTGAGCCCAGATGTAGAGGGCAGTGGGCTAGATGAGACGTTGGGCCCACCTCTGCCGTCGACTCGCTGTGGGGCCTGTTCCCCATCCCACACGCACCAGGGAAATGCTGTGATTAGCAGAGTGAAGCCAGTGTCCACTCCACCCCTTACGATAAGATCTGGGTTATCCGCGCTTAGGGAAGCCAGCGCCTAGGGGGTGACAGTCCTGTTGAGGAGGTGTCACGTGGTGATAGCATGGGCTGAGTCAGACTGCGTGGGTTCACACCCCAGCCTGACCACTTACTGGCTCGCATGAGGTTCTTACCTTTCCTGAGCCTCAGTTTTCTCATCTGTAAAATGGGAGCTATTAAATAGTACCTCATAGGGTTCTTGTGAGGTTAAATAAGTTCATTTATTTAAAGGGCTTGACACGCAGCCTGGCACGTTGCTTGATAAATGTTAGACATTATTATTATTATTATTATTTATTTTTTATTTTTTCTCAGAAAACTCTTAGAGGATTAGCACTATTATACAGGTGACCCTTGAGCACCCTGAGTTTGAACTACACGGTCCCACTTCTCATGGGTTTTTTTCAATAAATACTCAGTCAGCCCTCAGGCTTCACATCTACGGATGCAGAGGGCCAACTTAAGTTATATGCCGATTTTCGACTGCGTGGGGATTGGTGCCCCGAACCCCCCACAGTGTTCGAGGATCAACTGTATATGAAATGGGCCTAGCCCTGTAACTGGCACATAGTGAATTATCACTGTGATTTTTTGGTCCAGAACCCAAAGGGAAAGCTTCAGGTGGCAGCCCTTGACTTGTGCCGCAGACGCTGGTTAAGCAGGTGCTGGGTGCCAGGGCCGTGCTGAGGCCACCTTCATAAATGTCTCAACACTTGCTGTCCACTTGCTGTCCATTTTCAACTTAAACGGGGCATATATGTTCCTTCCTGGAAGGGGAAGGGGTGCATTTCAGAATCCCCTGATCTGGGTGAGGTAGCCACGTGAGGTTTGAAAAGGCAGATTCAGTATTATTTTATATTTGGAAAACAGGAAGAGTACTTAATGGAAATGACCGAACATGAAGCTTGACAGTTCTCGCTTGGGGGAAATACACGTTAAGCTGCCAGTGATCCGAAGCAGGCCTGTGTTAACACACGCTGGGAAACGCTGTCGGTGGGAGACGCATCCTGTCATGAACATGCTCACTGCACTGCTATGAGGCTGCCGTGGAGAAAGCTTATTGCTGGGGGATCCTTGGAGGGGGTAGGGAGGGACTAGGAACGGCCTCTGGGTGGTCATGGGAAGTTTCACACTGGCAACAAGATCTGAGAAGGGTCTTGTAGGATGGGTAGGAAATTCCATGGGGGAGGAAGAGGTGCAAAGCTATCCCGGGCAGGGGGACCAGCCCCTGCTCCGAGCAGGGTCATGACAAAGCCTCGCTGGTGTGGGCGTTAGGCCCTGCCCATGTCCAGTCCTGGGCCTGGGCTGCTGGTTCAGCTGTGGCACCTCACCACCCTTCCAGTCATGCTCTGTGCCCTGCTGTGTGTGTTTCAGGGCTCTGCCCAGCCTGGACATCGTGGTGTGGTCAGAGCTGCCCACCGGGGCCGGCTTGGGCTCCAGTGCCGCCTACTCTGTGTGTTTGGCAGCCGCCCTCCTGACTGCGTGTGAGGAGATTCCAAACCCACTGAAGGACAAGGAGCCCGTCGGCAGGTAATCACGGCCCTTGCCCTGCTCGACCTTCCTAGGGCTAGGACCTGAGCCTGGCTTCCCTCGCTGAGGGCTGACCACCACCTTGTGAGGCGAGAGATGTCGTGTGGCCACTTCACAGAAGAAGCTGAGGGACAGAGAGGCCAAACAGCCTGGCCCAGGCCACCCAGCTAGGGATGACAGAGAGGGATTTGGATCCAGGCAGTCTGCATCTAGAGCCTGAGCTCTTCACGCCTGTGCTACACCACTTGAGCTCCCCAACCCCTAGCCCCTCCCCCCCACCATGGCTCTTTGGGGTTCAGGTGCCCATGGTGTGGTAGAAGGAGCCTGAGCCCAGATGTAGAGGGCAGTGGGCTAGCTGAGGCGTTGGGCCCACGTCTGCCACAGACTCGCTGTGGGACCTTGGCCGTGCTGCTGCCCCCGTGGGTGCCTCAGTGCCCTCCTCTGTAAATGGTAATACTGAGACCAAGGCAGGTATTGCCAGGTCGTATCGATGGTTATGGAGAAACTATGACATGCCGAGAGATAAGCACAGGAGGTGTGTCTGTCAGATGAGGGCGTCTCCCTTCCTGCAGGTCCTTGACTTGTCTCCACAGAGGGAGCGTCACCTCTGCGGTTCTCACTGAGCCAGGGAGGCCTGTCAGGACAGGCTTGCTGGCAGTTTCTGTCCCTGAGGGAGTACGCCTGGAGAAGCCACCCCGAGCACAGAGGTTACGCAGTTTGCCCTGGGCCTCGCCCCAGGAATTGTGCATCAGGCCTCAGAAACCAGCCTGGCAGCTTCTTGGCAAGGCCTGTCCCTGGACCTACAGGGCTTGGAGGAGCCCTTCCGCTGGGGGGCCTCCGGTCCCAGCCACGCGGAGGCCAGATGTGCTGTGTTAGGTGGACTGCTGGTCTCGTCTGACTCCCGGTGTAGTCAGCCCACCCGAAGGCTGCGCAGACAGTGCTGGCTGCCAGGATAGACGCAGCCACGTGTTTCCACCCAGAGCGGTGTTCCTGTGCCCTCTGTGCCCGCTGCAGGGGCACCCCAAAGAACATAATGTGCAGGCCTGCGGCTGAGGCTCTCTGTCCCCTTCCTGAGTCTGGCTTTGAACTGAGGTTTTCTTCCTCGGCTCTGAAAACACTGGTTTTCTGTTTCCCCAGCCCGCTGAGTGCCCTGTAGGAGTTCTGTCTCCGCCAGTAATTGCTCTTCTGAGGCACAGAGGTTAAAACATAGTTGAATTCAGATTGAGCCCAGAGGTCACTTTGGTCCCTGTGGCAGCGGTGGATCTGTGGGCTGTTGATGTCACATCTCTGTCATCTTGGAATGGCTCCTGTGCGTGGAAAGAAGGTGGAGGGGTGGGGCAGGTGGCTGTTGTGAGGGGAAGAATCCAGCAGGTAATGAGAGATTGTACCTGGAGGTAACAGGAGGTGGTGGTTTTCCAGAATTTCAGGAAGGTTTGCCTGCTAGCTCGCTACGTGGCCTTGCAACACCTTTTCCCCTCCGGGGCTCCATTTCCTCTGCAAGCACAGGGCTGCTCCACATGACCCCTTGGGGGGCCTCCCAGCCTTGACCCTGTGGTAGATGGCGATTCAGGACAGAGGCTTTGAGACCGCTGCTCATTCCTGTCTGCTAATCGCTGATTACAACCCAGATCAGGGGAGGCCGGTTGCCCTGGGTCCCCTGAATAGACACCTACCCACAGGCCAACAGCCTGGAAGGCAGAGGGTGACTCGTGTGTCTGTCTGTGTGTGCGTGGGCTTTTTCTGGCTGCTTCCACCAGTTCTCCACCTCCACTACAGGCCCAGTCATCCCTTCTCAGAACCTTTGGGGGAGATCCAGAGATGGGTGTTGCAAATCGGGCTCACCACGGGTGTCTGGAGTTTGAATTCATAACGGTTGTGCTTTTGGCCTGCTGGCAGGATTTTGGGAAACAGTCGTCGCTCTGCTCACTCTTCAAGTCTGGCGTGGTTCATGATCAGGCACTTCTGTGGGGTCTGTTACAGTAATAGCGACCGTCTGCGCACACCGTGCCGGGTGCTCTGCCAGCATTCAATCCACCTGCTACGCAGGCTAGTTGCTGAGAAGGGTGGAATTACCATTCGCCAGATGATGAGAGGGGCTCAGAGAGGTTAGGTAGTGGGCCCACGGCCACCCAGCTAGTAAGAGGCAAAGGAAGACCGTGGGAACCGTCCTGGGCTCTCTCCACAGTGCCAGGCAAGAGGGTCTCAGAGGGCAGGGAAAGTATGGCTCACGCTTTCGCTGGAGAGGTTCTGAGCTTTAGTTTTTGTTTTTCCTCCTCTTTCTGAGTTTGAGGGCCCAAGCCCCTTTGCTTTTTGGTCTCCACCGGGCCCAGCCTGTGGCCCCTGCCTCTGCTGCCCGAAGGGACCCCTTGTCCCTGACTCACCACTACGGTAAAGATGAATTTCTGTGTCTTCTTCAGGTGGACCGAGGAGGATTTGGAATTAATTAACAAGTGGGCCTTCCAGGGGGAGAGGGTGATTCATGGGAGCCCCTCTGGAGTGGACAACGCCGTCAGCACCTGGGGTAGGTGCTGCCTCACGCTTGTTTTCTTTATTTTTCTTATTTTTAAGATTCGTGCAACTCTCACAGATGCCCAGGTTCTATTGGTTTGGGATGAATAGAATCAATGCGTTCCAAGAAAAATAGCATTTTCCTGTTTTGAAGGGAATGGAAGAAATCTCAGCCTCGCACCTGAGTCTGAATTTCAGGTCCGGTGGGGCTGGGGCCTGGAAAGCTCCATCCAGCTCCAGTGAGCGCCCTGTAGTTAAGGTGAGGTCTGTAGTTAAGGCTGCAGAACCGCTGCTGTGGTGTTTACAGACCACAGAGTGGAGCTCCCCTCTGGTGAGGATGCGTGCGTATTGGACCTGGACGTAGCCCCGTGTCCCGCCGTCACCATGTCACCATGTGGCCCGTCGGAGTGGAGCTGGGCAGCCTGGAGGGAAGGGAGTGACCCTGGAACCCAGGCCTGGTGAGAGCTCTCTAGCAGCGTGGAGTGCCTTCGTGCCCTCCTGGGCCTTTGGTAGCTGAAGCTGAGAGGTTATGGTATTTAGTCTGTTCCCATGAATGGGACAAAACACAAACCTGCCCTGAATCCAGCCTCTCTCCCAAGAGGCAAAGGTCCGTCGCTTTTCTGACCTGCTGGTTTTTCTCTTTAGGAGGAGCGCTCCGGTACCAACAAGGAAAGATTTCATCCTTAAAGAGGTAACTAAGCAGCACCTTCCCCATGGCTGCTCCGGAGGGGAAGCTCTGTTTCTTTGTTACGTAATGTGGGACAAGTGTCCCTGGGCTTTCCCCTCCCCCGATGTGGCCCTCACAGGCCAGGGGCCCTGAGGAAACCCTGCTCTTTCCTTCTCCACTTCAGCTTTTGAATCTTGCCTAGACAGCACAGGGGACATCATGCATAGTCTCCTTCCAGAACGTGGCTATTCCCCCAGACCTGTGACTGCTCATTTAGTCATTCATTCATTCAGCAAACAAGAGTTGGTATCTACTGTGTTCCCGATGACACTGTACTAGGAGTGAGGGATATAAAGGAGAAGCTTGGACATCGCTTTGAGCGGGTGGGGACAGACATGCACACAGAAGCCACCCCCAGGCATCATGAGAGTTGCCATAATGAAGGCACGCCAGGCAGAGCCAGGACGGGAGCCCGAGGGAAGCTTGTGAGAGGCTTAGCACAGAGGTGACATCTGGCAACTTTCAGCCCATTTTGTTTCTTTACCGCCGCCCTCTGGAGTAACTGGAATTACCAACGTGCATATTCAACATCTTCTTTGCACTCAGAGTAGAAATGTCAGGGAATGAGGTATGGGACAAGCAGGAGTGGGTCCTTTTTGGCTGTCCCCTGAACCCTCGATCAAGTCGGTTGGTGGTGTTTGTCCCAGGGCACTTTGCTGCCTCAGTGGGCTTTTCCAGGCCTCTGAGGGGCCCCGGGCTGGCTCTCACCTTCTTTCCCCAGGGTGGTCTTCTTTGTGCATGGGCAGCAGACCCTGACCCACTGCCCTGGCCAGCTGGGCCAGTCCATGAGTGGCTCAGTGACCTCGGGTGACATCGTGCTGCACTCCTGCACCTCTGGGAGCTTCCTGTCCCAGCCGTCTCAGCTTCGGGGAGCCAGGCCTGCCTCTCTGAGGCTCTTCCTCTGGGTTTCTGAACCTGACATTATTGACATTGTGAGCTGGATAATTCGCTATAGTGGCGCCGTCCTGGGCACTCACTGTAAGATGTTATGTGGCATTCTGAACTCCACCCACTCGATGCCAGTAGCTCCTCCCCCATCTCCCTGTTGCGAAGACCAAAAATGTCTCCAGACATTGCCACATGTCCCGTGGAGGGCAAAATCCCCCTGCGTGACTATCGCTGATCTACAGGAGGAGGAAGCAGAGCCATTAAGGGTCGTGGCACAGCTGCTTCTGGCTGCCTGTGGCATCGATGGCTGTGGAGCCCCAGGGCCCTGGCGGGACCTGGCTCTGCCACGTGTACTAAAGCCCCGTGCAGTGAGAGCGGGAGGGAGCAGAAGGTTCTGAGAGGCCTGGGCCCCCCTCAGGACTCAGTCTCTCGGAGGAGGCAGTCACACTGTAATAATCCTCAGAACGAAGGCTTCCAAAGCGTTCTCAGTCTGCCGTGGATGACAGTGGGGGCGACCTAACGCAGGCAACAGATCGGAGGGGCCTTCACGGAGGCAGTGGCATTTCATTTGCTCAGTGTTGCCTGAAAGCCAGTTGTATCCTAAGCATGGAACTGGGCTCCAAGGATAGAGAACCAGTTAAGATGGGGCCTGGGCACGTGCACAGCCAACCAGGGGAAATCAAGAGATGAACGATGGGGAGACGTGCTCAGGGGCTGGGTTTGGTGGTGTGGTCGACAGAGCTCTGGGGTCCTCAGTGCCGGGTTTGAGCCCTGCTCTGCCACTTGCCAGCCAAGTGCCCTTGGATGAGTCACTTCTCCTGAGGCCTCCATTTCCTCATTTATACAGTGGGGAGCATGAAATCAGAAACGATATCTGTAAAGTTCTTAGCTCTTTGCTGACGAAGTTTATTCATCCGTTCCACAAACATTATTGAGCAGCTACTGGGTGTTGGGGCCTCATCAGGGAACCAAAGGTCCCGCCTTCATGGGACTCAACATTTTGTGAGAGGAGACAACCAACAAATAATTTGCTCTGTAAGAGCATGTCAGGCAGTCCTAGGTGCCTTTGGGAAACATAAAGCAGGGTGAGGGGCCCAAGGTGGACAAGGGAGCTAGTTGGATGGATGATCAGTGCAGGCCTCTGATGAGGTGACATCTGAGCAGAAACCGGAATGAGATACAAGAGTAAGTCTGAGCTTTGGAGGATGGAGGTGGGTCCTGGGCAGAGGAAGGCAAGTGCAAAGGCCCTGAGGCAGGAGTATGCCTGGCCTTTTGAGCAGCAGCCAGGAGGCCAGGGCGGCTGAGTGGAGTGAGCACCCAGGGAGGGCAGAGGGAAGATGAGATGAGTCTGGGGAGGTAGCCAGGCTGAGCACGCACGTGCACTTACAGGGCGTAGCCCCAGGTGATGGTTACAGGCGGTCTTCGGCGCCCTGGGTTTTGTGGGGCTGGCCTGTTTGCAGAGGACTTATCCAAGAAAGATGAAGAGGCAGTACCCAAACTCCTCCCGCCCTGGTGGATGGATGGGAACACAGAGCAAACCGTTCACTTCTGGCTGCAGGGCGCCACGGCGAGCAGATGGCAGATTCTCTGCGAGGCAGAGAGGCCAGGCCACATTAATCCCTGTGCTGGCTTACAGGGGAGCCCTTTTGCCCTCAAACCATGCAGGGTGCTTCTCCGTAAAACAAATGCATTTGTTTGCAAAGTGGATCAAGATGTGGCCTCCCAGAATGTGCTGCTCTTTGGAGGAACGGCTTGTGTTTAAAGGGAAGAGAAAAGCCAAATAGACTGTTCATCTTTTGTAAAGTTGAAAAAAAAAACACCCAAGAGCCGCCTCCAAGGCTGAGAATCGATATTAATTTCATGGGCTTATGGGCGGTGAGATCAAGGAGGTGTCTAGCAGCCTATTCCAGTCCTATTGGATTTTACAATCTTGAGCTGTGAAAAGAAAAGCGAAGAAAGGTATCAAGGGGTCTGTCCATTGCCAGCTATCTCAGGCCAGAGCTCATCCAAATTCTCCACCCTCTGTCCCTGCCAGCAGCTCTCTGAAGGGCAGATTGGGATGACAAGAAATGGGGGCTGCAGTCCCCGAAGGCAGCTAGCCACAAGGCCAGTCGGGATTGTGGCTTTAGGAGGGATTATAAGCTCAGAGGGCAGGTGAGGACAACGGGCTCATGCTGGAGAGCCGGCTTACTGTGGCCTTCCCTACCCTCTGTTCTCTCACCTGGGGTAGCCTGGCGGGGCTGACTGAGTCCCTCTAAGCACCTCTGGTTTCAAAGCAGGGCAGGAATGGGCTCAGCACGCTGGGAGCCCGACTCCTCCACAAGCTGCCCTCCCTCAAGCTAATCTGGGTATCTTCCCTCCCCGCATGCCCTCCCCACGATCCATCCCAGGACCTGTTGCTTTTTCTTTCTAAATCTCCAGCACCGTCCACTTGAGCTCCCCGGGGGAGCGGGGTCATATGACGGAACCTCGGCCCCTTGTACTCTTCACTGTAGAGCCTTGGAACTGCTGACTCCAGAATGTGCCATGCCATGCTCCATCACTTCCAAGCTGTGCTGGGCCCTGTCATGTGCCAACACATACAGGTGCCCAGTGAGAGCCGAGTGAGTGAGCGAGTGAGTGAAGAGCCAAGGGACGTGTCCGTCCGCCCAGGGGCTGAAGCGGAGCTGCAGCTGTGGCCGGCTGCAGGCACCCTGGGCTGGGGGTTCGGGAGCTGAGCTCCCTTGACCCAGCTCCTCCATCCTCAGCTCACTGGGGACCCCCTTCACCCCACAGGCCACCGGCTCTGAAGATCCTGCTGACCAACACCAAAATCCCTCGCAGCACCAAGACTCTGGTGGCCAGTGTCCGGAGCAGACTGCTCAAGGTGCTTGCTCCACCCTTGGGGGGGTGCCGGCAGGGTCACGACTGTCACGGGGGGTTGGGGGGGAGAGCTCCCTGTGCCCCGTGGGTTGGTACTAGGGAGGGTGGGAGGAGGTGATGGTCTCCACCTCGTGGGGAGGCACTTTTGGCAGATAGGGAGGCGCTCTCTGTTCACCCACCAGCTGGGAAGAGGGACAGGGCTCACTAGACGTGTTGGCTTCGCACCAAGAACCCCCGCATGTGTTGGGCAGCTGGGCAAGGCAGAGCTCAGGCCGGAAGGAGAGGCAGTTTCCTCAGAGGGTAGGTGTAGGCCATGGGGACACCTTCTGCCTCCACCTCATTGCCTGGGTGCTGTCCAGTCCTGCTTGCCCCTAGGCCTGACCGGCCCTCGCTTCCTTTCCGTCCAGTTCCCAGGGATCGTGGCCCCTCTCCTGACTTCCATAGATGCCATTTCCGTGGAGTGCGAGCGCGTGCTGGGGGAGATGGCGGCAGCCCCGGGCCCAGAGCACTACCTCGTGCTGGAAGTAAGAGCCTGTCTCCGGGATCCGGGGTCACTCACCCACACCACTGTCCAAAGCAGCGGCTCCCCTATCTCTACGCTCAGAATCCCCGGCGGGGTCCTGTGCGTGCACACACGAGCAAGCATGCCTTCATTTTTAAGCCTCTTTCCAGGTGACTGAGGTAATTAAGTGAGAGGATACAAGAAAGTGCTGAGGGCAGTTCCTGGTTCGGGGAAAGCGCGATGGGCCAGGTTGGGGTCATGCGTTTCAGGAGCACCAGGATATTGCTGACACAGTCTTCCCTGGGTCCAAGGGTGATTTCTTACTTGGCTGCCTCTTCCCTGCTGTTTGCACTAACTGCACTTACTCATTCGGTAGCTGTTTTTCACCTGCATGCTTTGGATCAGACGTGGCCTAAGACTGTGCTTTCGTCGTCATTACCCTGGCCACTACCCTTCTAGCGTAGAGGTTGAGACCTCAGGCTTTGGATTTAGTCAGGCCCAGGTCTGAATGCTGCCTCCCCGCCCCACACCCACCCCCGGAGTGCCTTCAGAATGAATGCAGGGAGGTCCCAGGGGTGACGTACCAGCACAATGCCTGAGGAAACACCAGCTCAGTAAGTAAGCCAGAGGGCCCAGGCTTGTCCTCGGACACGGTCCATCTGGCCTAGTAAATGTGGGCTGACATTAAAAAGCCATCTGGCTTCTTTTGAAGAACCACAGGATCAGGCAGCCCCACGTAGTGGCTGTGCAGCAGCAGTCAGCTGGAGGTGCAGAGGGGCCCCCTGTGGTGGCCGTTTCTCCCCAGTCACCACCATTCTCTGTGTATTAACCCGCAGGTACTATAATCTTTGCCTGGGGCCTCCCTGTCCCACTGGAGGCGTTTGAGTCTGTAGCCCCTGTACTGAATGGAAGCTGCTACTCTTACGTCTTTTCACAAACGGTTTCTCATTTGATTACTACTGTTGCCCCCATTTTTCAGACATAAAAACTGAGGTCTAAAGAGCAACTTTCTCCAAGGTTTTCCGACTAGGGAGTGGCTGAGCCGGGGTCAGACTGACTGACTTATTCCTTTAGTCAGCAGATCTTTAATGAGCACCTACTATGGGCCAGGGACAGGGACTCCACCCAGTTCCTGCGTTTTTGCCCTCATGGCCGCAGCCGTTGCCTCGCTGGCTCCCAGTTCCCTTCACGTGGGAAGGAGGGAACACGGTCGTCCTGAGCAGGAAATTAATAATGATAGAGTATGGCCTGCAGTGCACCCCGCTGAGCCCCCGAGAATACAGAACAGCTCGTCGGTTATACACTGTGTGTATTTTTGGCTGTGGCAGCCGCTGAAATGTGCACCTCGGCTCCTGGACAGCTTTGAGCTCAAACCAGCGAGCTGTTCTCGTGTGTCACAGCCTGTCGTCTGATCCTTGACAGATTTTGGATCAGAATGTGACAGGTGTCTGGAACCTGCCTTGGCAGCATGACACCTGGCGCTCAGGCGCAGAGAGAGGCCCCCAGAAGTTTTTCCTCACATCCAGCCCTCAGGCCCATTGAAAGGCACCTGGGGCTGCCACCGGGCCATCACGCCTGTCTGCTCCTCTGTCAGAAGTGCTGGAGGTAGGAGGCGTCTGGGGGGAGGCTGACCCCACCCTGCTGCCTCCCTGGGCAGGAGAGCCAGGTGGGCTTCCGCAGACAGCTGGTGATTGGCAGTGCTCATGGTGCACCGGGGTCCCAGCCGCCTGGAGCAGAGCTGCGCGCTGTCAAGCCCAGTAGCGCGAGTGGGTGGCAGCAGGAATGCCGAGGGCGCTCCCGGAGGCAGGGCAGACACGAGCTTCCCATTCAGGCAGCCCCAGCCTCTGGCGCCAGCTCTGTTCCTTACTCATCCGGTGACCTTAGGCAAGTCACTTTCCTCTCTCAGCTTCAGTTTCCTCCTTTGTAAAATGGGGACGAGGGTCATTACCCCGTAAAATTAACCGGTAGCAGTTGATGTCTGCCAAGCACTGACCTCATGCCGGGCATTGTGTGGAAAGCTCACTTCATTTCACCCTCACGGCAATGAGGCAGATCCTCTTACCATCCCTGTATAAGGGGGGAAACTGAGGCTCAGAACGAAAGACCTTGTCCAAGGACACACACCATGAAGTGGCAGAGCTGGGACTCAAACCCAGGCCCGCTTGACTCCAGAGCCCACCTTTTAACTTCCCGACGGCAGGGACCGTAGCTGGGTGCTCATTCTTACAGCCCCAGTGTCTAGCACGGTGCCTGCCGGCGCGTGCTGGGCGTTTGGCCAACACTGATGAAGTGAATGACATGTGAGTAGGGCTGCCCGGGCAGTGGCAGCTGTAAGCTTCCTGACATCCCCCTGCATCTCCTTTGCTCCTCAGAAGAGAAGGAATTGTATTACGCATGCTCAAAGAAACCTGAACTCTTCCCCCGCTTGTGTGTGACCTTGGTGGAGCCCCGGGGTATTGCTGACACAGCCTTCCCTGGGTCCGAGGGCGATTTCTTACTCGGCTGCCTCTTTCCTGCTATTTTTGCTAACTGCACTTGTTCATTCGGTAACTATTTATCACCTGCATGCTTTGGATCAGACATGGTCTAAAATTGTGCTTTCGTTGTCGTGAGATTTTCTTCTGAATGTCAGTACCTGAGGCAGCTGGAGGATGGCATATTACGTGGGACTTCTTCTCCTGTAAATGACAGAAATCCATCTCAGCCAGGCTTCAGCAGACAAGGAATTTATTGGCTCATAACTGAGAACACCAAAGGGAGCAGCAGCTTCAGGCACGGCTATATCCAGGGGCCCAAACAACCTAGTCTGAAATCGCTCTCCATCTTCCATGTAACCTGTGACCCTGTGCGGGGTAAATAACTCTGGCCGTTTGCCTCTGAACCCAACCAGTTGTAGCAGCTCTAGTGGAAAGAGGCTGAGGAAACCCTGATTGGCCCCCGTGCCCCTCCCTGACCACTCACCGTGGCCAGAGGCTTCCATGGCCAGGCCTGGGACGCTCACTACCAGCTCTATCCTAGCCACATGGGAATTCCTGCAGGAAGGAGAAGTTCTTTTGCCAGCAGAGAGGGACAGTGGTGTGCTGGATAGTCAAAGCCATTTGCTGTCCCAAACCAGCATCTGTCAGATGGGTGGGGCGGGCATAGGACCTCGACCTCAGGCAGGCCAAGCAGGAGCAGACTGAATCTTCTCCTCCAGGAGCTCATTGACATGAACCAGCACCATCTGAATGCCCTCGGTGTGGGTCACGCCTCACTGGACCGGCTCTGCCAAGTGGCCAGGGCCCATGGACTCCACAGCAAGCTCACTGGCGCTGGTGGCGGTGGTTGTGGCATCACTCTCCTCAGGCCAGGTACGGGGAGGGGGGCAGGATTGCCAGCCTAGGCATTTCCCTTGGGAGGAGGAAGAGGCCTGTAAATAAGTCTCATCTCTGCTGTGTGGCCTTGGGCAAGTTATTAACCTCTCTGAGCCTTTGTTACTAACATTGGTAAACTAAGGATGCTAACATCTAGATTATAAGATTGTTCCCCAGATTCGAGGAGAAAAATACATTGAGAGAGCCTGGCAGAGGGCTGCGGGGTGGTAGGGGCTCCTCTCGTGGTGGCTGTTTCTACCACCTTCTTACCTGCAAGCCTCCCACAAGCCTGAGAAATAACCAGGACACTGTCACCACTCATCTTGGCCTCAGACCCTCTACTGTCCCTTCTTGATGTGGCCAGGATGGGAACTGACCTTATTTCAAAACAAGAGTTTCTTTCCCCTTAGTCTTTGGGGAAAGGGCAAACCCCGCTCTCGGGAGCTGGGACTAAGAGCTCCCGCCCGCCGCCGTTTCCTTCGGTGCTCGCTGCCCACTCCTCGTGGTCTCCTTTCCCTCAGTCCCCCTTCTGTACCTCTCCTTCCTTTTTCTGTCCTGCCTTCCCCCTTCACTTTGCCCACAGTAAGCCCACAGTGGCCCCTGAGGCCTCCCCTCACCCTCAGTGAGACTCCCAGGCCCCAGGAAGTCGCTGCATCCTAACTGCCCCAGACCTTGACTGTTGGGTCCTAGTTCAGGGTCAGTGACGATGGTGAGAAAACATTTCTCAAGCATGGACGGTGTACCAGGTGCAGCCGTGCCAGGCACTTGATCTGCATGATCCCTTGTAAGCCTCACAGTGACTGGAGCAGAAGGTATCGTTATTAGCCCCATTGTCAGGTGAGAAGACTGAAGCTCAGAGAGAAGTCACTTGTTTGAGGCTCCACAGCCAATACGTGACGAGGCCAGCTCCATGTGACTCTAGAACCCACCTTTTTCTTGAGTGGGGCGGACATTCTCCAAGGGAGCAGATGAGTGTCAGGGGTGACCTGTGGCTTTCCCTCCCCCCAGATCTGGAGGGGCCAGAGGTGGAGGCCACGAAGCAGGAGCTGACCAGAGACGGGTTTGACTGCTGGGAAACCAGCATCGGTGCCCCTGGCGTCTCCGTCCACTCGGCTGCCTCCGTGGATGCCGCCGTCCGGCAAGCCCTGGATGGCCTCTGAAGTGAGCCCACGCTGCTACAGCCCCACCAAGCGCGTTGCTGGATTATTCTGGGGGCGGGAGTTGGCCTCTGTGCTGGCCAGTGGGCACCCAGTTCCTGACACCGACAGAGAAGCCCAGCCCCCTGTGGTGTCCCTCCCACTGGCTGTGCCCCTCTAGTCCCAGTGGTGGGAACTGGAACTTGCAGTGGGCTGGGCTGCCCAAAAGACATGGTCTGCGTTCTATCTTCTCTTGAGCCAGCCTGGCAGTGGGGTAGCGTGGGGTCCTCTGAGACTGCAGACCTGAGACCTGAGATGCTTTTTCTCCTGTCCTCCCCGAGGCTCTGCCAGACCCACCTGCTTTGGGCCTCTGCCTTCACCGCCAACTCCCTGGCTGACCTGGCAGGTGCTCAGATGCAGTGCTCTGGTTCCTAGAGCAGCGTGCCTTCTCCCTGCAGTCTCCGCACTTCCGTCTGTCTCTCAGGGCCAGGACCCTCCCACCTCTTCCAGGAAGCCTTCCCGGAGCCCTGGCAGCGTGACTCTTGTCCCTCTTCCCTCCCTTCATACTTTCAGTCTTTTTAAACCTTCAGCACTTTGTGTGGCCTGCTCTTCTCTCAAGCCAGACTGTGGACTCTCTTACAGGGTGTCTGGGTGGTGGTCTTGGCCGTCTGTCCTGTGGTCCCGGGGTTGACCAGAGGCCGGGTCAATGTGCAGTTTCTTCTAGTCTGTACCCGAGGGGTTTGGAGAAAAGATGGCAAAGGGGAAATAAAAAGATCTTTAGTACACTGCTCCGTTCTGAGTCTGGAAAAAAAGGATGAGGGTCTGGTAGTTTCTAGCCCACCTACACCTGCCTCCTCTGATCCGGTCCCTTCTCCAGCCACTTTGTCAGTGCAGCTCTTCAGGACTTGAAGGAAAGAAGGGCTCTGGGTCACTTGGTTGTGCGTCTCAGAGATGAGATGGGCTGCTTCCAGGGGGCCCTGCCAGTCGGGAATGGATGCCAGGACACGAGGCTCCGTCCACCAACACAGCTCCAGCCTACTTTTCCAAAATGGGGAAGTTTAAGCTTCCTAGCTCTTAGAATCATGAGCATCCACTATTTCAGAGACTGTTATAAGCCTTGGAAACAAAAACCTGCTGTAGGTCCTGGAATATTCCTTTCTTTCTTAAATTAACTGGGTGGGGGAAACACTCAGTTTCCCCCCACCGTGCTTATAGCCCGGTGCCTGGCACCTACCTGGCCTGATTTGACCTTACTAGTGAAGACTTTTTTTGAAATGGCAGAATCCATCAAAAACCCTTGTAGCTAGCGCGTTGCCAACAGAAGCTCCTGGAACGGGGGACCTGCAAGAGGCAGGACAGGGAGGTGGGGGCTAGGGCAGGGGGTTCTGGATTTGCTTAAAATGGCTCAGTGCGCTTCTGCCCTTGGCCACTAGGGGGCAGCTGGCGCCTTTCCCAGCATCTTCACAGGGAGGGTGGGTGGCAGCTGGCCTGAAGAGCAGAATCAGCTCAACCCCTACCACCCCCACCAGGCCTCTCTCCAGGCTCCACCTGGGGTCACTGCCAGGAACGTGATGGTGATAGAAAGGACATCAGCCCCAGCTTAACTTGTAAAAATGGCCCCAGCATCACTGATGGCTTCCCCCCACCCTTTAAAACAAAATGCATAAAACAATAATATGAATACCGAGCACTTGCCATGTGCCGGGCACTGTTCTGAGCATGGTACACACATCTCTTTTCATCTACCCCAGACTTGTGTTTTAATTGCTAGTCTCAACCCCATTTTACAGATCAGGAAACAAGCTCAGAGAGGTTGAGTAACTCACCTCTGCCTGGGCTCCCATTTAGCTCGGCCACCTACTGGCCACATGACCTTGGGCAAGCCAGTCCGGCTCTGGAGACCAGTCTCTTCATCTAGAAGATGGAAATAATGATAGCCACCTGATAGAGATTTCATGAAGATTGAGTGAGAAAGTGCACATAAAGCCCTTGGCACAGAGCCCGGCACATAGTAGGCACGCAATAAATGCTCATTATTATAATTGTCCTGTGCTGAAAAATTAGGTGTCCCTCAGCCCCAAAATTTGGGCAGCCCAGAAATTTCAGAATGGTACATAGAGCTGGTTAGAAGTGCCCAGCCCCGTTTGTCCAAACCCCCTAGGTTGAGATCCCTGGGGTCACTGTTAGAGAAACAGGAAACGCCCACTGGCTTCCCAGCCTCCCAGCTTCCTCTCCAAAAAGACGGACACACAGCCCTGGTGCCCTCTTTGCCAGCTGGAGGACAGCAGTTCTTCAAGTGAGCATTTGGAACCACTCCCAGCATCTGCAGCCGATTGTGGATTTAACACCCCCACCCCCACCCCACCCCCCAGAGCCTGAAGTTCACAGAAAATTTCCCCGGTCTGGTAGAGGTCTCATGTTAGACAGGCAGCCCATATTGTGATTCACATCAGACACAGTAGCTGCTGCAGTTGCACCCATGTTCTTTCTGCTGGTGAAGATTTTTCCTCCCCAGGAACGTCCCCCTTGGACCACTGGCAGCCTGTTGAGTTTGGCAGCTGGCTGCAGGTCAACAGGCATGGTCGTGCAGCCAGCTCTGCCATCTGAGTGTGCTCGGGACAGAGTGCTTTGCCTCTCAATGTCTCCGTGTCATTCTCATTCGCTGGCAAGAGCTTTTTGTAAGGCACCTAGCTTGATGTCCAGCACCTAGCAGGCACCCCCTTCCCCAGCCCTTCCAGGCTTGCAGCTAGTGTGGGATCAGCACCTACTGTGTGCCATTCCCACTCATTCATTGTCTTAGATGAGGAAACCGAGGCCCAAAGAGGTTAAGCATTATGCCTACACAATATGTTTCTATCTCGAATGCCCAGGCCATAGTCACATGTCTCTCAGTTGTCCCCCAAATGTCCAGAATTCTGTTCAGGACCATACATGTGGCTGCTATAGCCCTCAATTCTCTTCATCTAGCACAGCAGGTCTATATACATGTGCACACACACACACATTGTTTTCTCCATTACATGGCTTGCTCGAGACCTGGCTGATTGTCCTGCAGTGTGTCCTATCTCCTGCATTGGTTGTTCGGTCAGACCCCTCCCTGTGGCTTTGACAGCTGCTGAATTGCTAACAGCCAACCTTTCTGAGCACCTGCTCTGTGCCCAGCATGGCGCCGAGTGCTTTGTGCCCCCTATCCGTGTGAATCCTCTCGGTCCAGTGAGATAGGTATTGTTCTGATGCCCATTTTGTTGATGAGTAAACTGAGGCCCGGGGAAGGAAAAGGGACTTGGCTGAGGTCACAAGGCAAGCAAGTGCAGAGTGGGATTTGAACCCAGGTCTGTGTGACGTCAGAGCCCTGCTCTCAGTTACTATATTGTACTACTTGGGAGATGACCGGTGACCTCCCAAAGCCCCTTCTCCATTCCCTGTCTGAGTATCTTAACCGAGTTGTCACAACCGTCCCAGGGGTGCCCGCCCACCCCCTACCCCCTTGGTCCTCATTGCCACCCACACTTTGGACCTGGCCCTGCCAACACAGCAAATGGGCAAACTGATCGAACTGCCAAAGATGACAAACGGTGCCCAGAGCCACTGTCTGCCCCCTTCAAACAAAAAACCTGGCACTGGGTTGTACAAGCATCACACCCCATGTCTTCTCAAAATTGAACCGGACCAGGACGATTGCCTCCAAAGTCAACCAGACGGATGTTTCAGTTGCTTGTAATTGGAATCCAAAAGCATCAGGGTCAAGAGGACCCTCGGAAACCACACAGTCCAACGTCTCGTTTGCAGCTGCTAGTGGAGAAACCCATGCCCAGAGAAGGCAAGAGACCTGCCTAAGGTCACACAGTGAGCCACCTTTGCGTTTTTTCGCAGCCAGGGCATCACCATCACAGAAAGAGCACTGTGCTTGGAGTCCAGGAGATTGGTCTCAGGGCCAAGCTTCTGCACCTGCTGACTGCGTGGCCTGGAGCAGAAACTACCCCCTGGGCCTCAGTTTCCTCAAATGTAAAATGGCAGGCAGGGGGCTAAACCCATCAGGCGTTGTCACATTTCATTCCCACAAGTCTGTGGGGTAGCTAGGACAGAACCACAGCCCCTTATCTGAAACCCCGGAGCCAGCTCTGATTTGGAATTCAGAAGTTTGCAGTTTGTGGGATAGATACTCTATGTTCCATCCCTTGCCTCTGGGTGTCTGGGGCAGCACCACTGGGTGTCTGCAGTGAAAAGTATAAAGAGTGAAGATCGTATCTCAGCCCTTGTATTTGCTGCCAAAAGCGTTTTGGTGCCAAGCTTCTGGGTTTTGGAGTGTCTTATATTGTGGGCCTGAGTGATTCTCCCATTCTACAGAGAAGCAGATATTGGCTGCCCAAAGAAGTTCAGTGACTCACCCCAGCCACGAAGCTAAGGGGGTGAAGCCCAGGCTTGAACCCCATCCATCAGCCTGGACACGACCTCCTGTGCTGTAGGGGCTGTCCTCTCTGCCCATTGGGGTTGGGGCTGGACGCTGTTCTCCATGGTGTAGGCTGAACGCAAGGGGCTCCTGGGCCCCGGGTACATGGGCTCAAGCTGGTAAGTCAAACCAGAATCGTCTGTCTTTTATTTTTTTTCCCAACCATACATAAAGCTTGTAATGTGACAAACGTGACTGTAGGAAAATGGCTCAGCGATTGGCCCATGCCTCCAGCTGCTGGGCCCTTTTGGGGATCTGCTTCTTCCTGCAAACGAAATGGAGGGGCCACAGCCCAAGGGAGCGAGAAGGGACCTCCCTGTCCTCCTGGGCCACCCCCCACTCCCTCCAAACAGCAAGAAGGGATGCGGGGGCCCAAATTCATCAGTGGGGCAGCCGCCTAATTACACACGTGGGGAAGAGACGGGAAATTGGCCTCTTTCACAGGCTGCTGTGCCAAACCCCCCTGGCTGAGGAGATTAACTGGGTCTGTTCTCACACAATGTTTAAATCTGATAAGGAAAACATCCATTTTGAGGCATTTGCATAATGTATTGGCTGAGGCCAAGGTGTCCCCCCTGAAAGCTGACAGGCACAGAGACTTTGCTGGGATGTACTTGGCCTCCTGGGGCCTTCTGGGTGTCCTCCTCCCCACAATTGCCAAGGGCTGCAAGCAAATCCGGCTCCTCCGCTCCTGTTCATTCAGCAGATACTAAGTGTGCACCTACTACATACCAGGAACTGGACTGGGCCCTGGGGAAGTGAGGTGACTGATAGGACAGCTCTGACCCCTGTGGGCACGCTGGCCTGTGCTCTGGATGCTTTCACATCCCTTCTGTCCCCACACCCCGCCACAGCAAGCCCAGGAGGAAAGGGTGGTAAGAATTTTGACAGGTGAGAAAACTGAAGCCCAAAGGGAAGGCCCTGCTCAGGCCCCACACAGCAGGTGCAGAAGCTCAGGCCTGAGATGGGTCTCCTGACTCCAAGTACAGTGCTCTTCCTGTGACAGCCCTCTGAGGAGAAAACCAAAAGGCAGCTCACCGCTTGACCTTAGGCTGGTCTCTTGCCCTCTCTGGGGCTTCGTTTCCCCATCCATAGAAAAATGGTGCCCAAAGCTTTGCCCTGTGCCCTCGTTTTATCTTGCAAGTGATCACTCCTTTGGGGGTTTTGGGGTCCGAGCTGGGATTGGAACCCAGCAGCATCTGACTCCAAAGCCTGGGCTCTCTCCTTTCTCCTTAGCAGGCCAGGCTGGGTTTTGCTGACACATCCATTTGGCCCAGGAGGGAGAGGATAGGGCAGGACTTGGGGTCACAAGGTGAATTTGTCCCCAAGTCCACAGTGGCAGCCAGTGATTATCAGGGGGTCTGGGAGTTGGAGGAAGACGCCGGAGAAAGACGCTCCCCTGGAACCGAGCACCTGCCTTCTGTTGCCAAGACGGCCACATCTGTTCCACAGGCCGGGGGAGTTATGTGCCACAGCCAGGCCGGGGGTAGTAAGGGCACGTATATGGCACCCCCTTGCAGGCCCACATTGGCAGCCCTGAGTGCATGTGGCTGGCCTTGTCTTTGGCGGGCCCTTCCTTACCCCAGGTCCCCATGTCCTGCCATCTGCCGCAGAGCGACCAGTCCCCTTAGGAAGGGATATCCTCCCATTGAGAACACTCCCTGATGCACCGCAAGGACCTGCACTCTGCAGATGGGGAAACTGAGGCACAGAGGGACGCAACCTGTGGTCACAGTGTCTGATATCAGAGCCGGGGTTCAGGCTCAGGCCTCATGACCAGCTGAGGGCCTGGGTTCAGTCGGGGCGTTGTAAGACAAGGGGAGCAGGAAGCAGGGCTGCTGACCGTCCCTGCTTGCCCTGGAGATGCCAAGACCTCTGCCCATGCCCTTAGGGAACTTTGAGCTTAGCCTACGCGCAGGAGGGGTGGTGGCACACAGATGCAGGAGTCTTAATGACGGATCCGAAGCAGGGAGGGAGGCATGGCAGGGCCAGAGCCAGGACCGCCTTCCATCTCCCCGCCTGCCGTGTGTGGCTGAGGAGAGCACTGTTCAGTAGTCGGGAGATTTCTGAAATGCTGTGTGACTTAGGCTAGTGGCTTCCCCTCTCTGGGTCTTGGTCTCCTATGAGTTCTGAGGATATTATTTCCAGCCCTACGAAAGTGCCCTGTCTGTGGTCAGCACTATTCTGAGGAACCCCACCCACTCAGGGATCTCAGTTCACAAGCTTCCAGGAGTCGGGCCAGCCGGGAAGAGCCAGCCTCCCCCAAAGCTCCAGCCAATCGTTGCCCTGTGGGGTGGTGGACCCACTGTCGCCCAACCTTTCTATCTAGTTTTAAAAGAGAATTCAGAAATATGGATATTTTGGTAAAATACCCTGTGTTTTTTTTTTTTTAAAAAATACTGTCAACCAATAAAGAAAAACCAATTAAAAAAAAGAAACGCAAATGACCAAATCAAGCTCTTTTGCTGACAGAAAACCGTCTAGGGTTGAGACCTCTTTTAGAGCCCATCTCCCCCTGGCTCAGGAGAGTGAGTGTGGGAGTGGGGGCACCACCTGTGGGAGCGCACCCCGCCCCCAGTAGAATCTGATTACCCCGGGGCACCCTGTGAAATGGCAGGAGGGCGGGTGGCAGGGGCGGCGGGGGCGCCAGAGGTTGGGTTGAGAGCTCTTCCCCGTGAGGCACAGATGGTATTTTTTTTTTTTTTTATCAGTGTCAGCGTTGGCTTCTTTCTGCTCTGATGAATAGATTCTAAAGAGACAGTGACATTATTCAAGATAACAGAGGGAACAGAAAAAGGGTCAGCGATGGAGAGAAAATGGCAGAGCCAGCAGATAAAGGGGAGGCCAGAGGAGGCGGAGTGCCCTGGCTGGGATGCCCCCAGCCAAGCCCGGCCCCCTGCGGTGGGGGCCGGAGTGCCCCCCGACCGGGCCAGGGGAGGCCCAGACAGCTGCCGCTGCGCCTGCTCGCTCCCCGGCATCCCGCCTCCTCAGCCCGGCCGCCCATTCCGCCTTTTCAATTCGATTCAATTAGGCCTCCCCGCTCGGAAGCTTGTCTCCTCTGATATCCAGTTTAACTGACAGGGGATTAGAGCTGTTTGTATTACACACACACTCTCGGGCTGCTAGACCCGCCAGCAGGGCCCAGGGACCCGTGTTATTTATGGAGCCTGCAATATCGTCCCTCTCGATCTGCTTCCTTTGGGGGGTGTTGGGGGCCCTGCTGTCTGCTGCTTCCCCTACCCCCACTCCAGGCCTGAGCCGTGGAGCAAAAGGGCCCGGATAGAACTGAGTTTGAATCCCAGCTCTGCCACTTGCTGACCTTCGGCAAGCGACATCACTTCTCTGAGCCTCAGTTTCTTCACCTGGAACATGAAGACGACTCGTACGGTGGTTGTGGCGGTTAAGGGCATTTCGCGTAGTGCCTGCATTTCCCCCACCTGTCCACTCAACAGATTTGATTGAGTGACAACTCTGCGCGAGGTGCTGATCTAAGTCACGAAGGTAGTAATGAAGGGCCAAGTGATCCCAGGCGTCTTTAGGGAGCGTAGGTTCCAGTGCAGTAGACGGTAAACAAACGGACTCGCTCACGGTGCTGCGTGAGTACACACCGGGAGTGCTGGGCAGACGAGGGCCACAGTGACAACGACGAAACCAATCGCAGGGCCTTTGCCTCTGCTGTTCCCTCTGCCTGGACTACCCCTCCCATCGCTCCCTTTGTTTTGTTTCCGAACTGTGCAATCATTTGTTGTTACATCGCCTGTCTCCTCAGTAAATTGCCCGCCCCCCCATGGCAGGCACCATAGCAGTCTTGCTCGCTGCGGTCTCCCCAAGTCTAGCACAGTGTCTGGCCCAGGATGAGAGCTTGAGGTTTTCTGAATGAATGAGAACGAAAGGAGGAGGAAGTGGCCCCTCTTGCCTGCACGTGGCTACCCTGCTCGGCTCAGAAGTCCTGGCTGCCCCAAGCCCACCTCTCCAGCCCTCCAAAGCGGTTTGCAGGGTTTAGGGATGGGTGGGAGTCGGGGTCTTAGTCAGAAAAGGAGGGGGACTTGCCTTTTTGTCCGTTCTTCACTTGGAAGGAAAGAAGGGCTTCCACAGATCCTGCCTCTCCCATCAGCCAGGGCTGCTGGTGAGACACATAGCATTTCTAAAGTCCTTTGAAGTGATGGCTGGAGGACCCCAGGCATAGGAAATATCCTCATTGTTGGGGGCCGGGGGTGAGTTAAGGCCATCAGTGGCCATCTTCACCCCCTTCCTCACTTCATTTACCAGACTTTGGGGCGGGGGGCAGGCTGGCTTTGGGAGAGTGCAGGTCTGGACATTTATAAAATTCAGTGCAATAAATTAACAGCCACCACTTAACTGAACACGTTCCCCATGCGTGTCAGGCTTAATATGCACGACTGCATTTTATTCTCACAACAGTTCTCAGTGGCAGATGTTGTCTCATTCTCCAGAAGAGAAAACTGAGTCTCAGAGTGGTGGCATGTCAGACATCACCCAACCAGGAAGGACTGGAGCTGGGGTGGAGCCCAGGACCCTGAGGTTAAATACTGCTCGTTCATCCAACATCTGCCGAATGCCAGGTACCTTCATGTACATTGTCTCCCGACGTCCTGAGATGTGGGTATTCCTCCCCCATTTTGCAGAAGGGACAACCGAGGCTCAGAGCCTGGTAGAGGCAGAGCCAGACGGAAACAGGTCCACCTGACTTCAGATCCAGTTTGCAATCTCTGCCTTGCAGTTTGCTCCTCAGATCAAGTGCCCAGATTACTTCAGATCTGTATTAGGCCCTGGGTGGGCGGCGCTAGAGGCACTCAACTAGCACTTGTTGAGTCCTTCAAAAGCCCTTGAAGGTAAGGGAGCTCCTACTGGTAAGGGAGATGTCATCCAGTTGGAAGGGTGACACATTAATATGTAAAGAGCTATAAGAATTAAATGACAAACAGAAACTTTGGGCACTCTTCCAGTGTGCGTGTAAGGATCCACAATTTTGAGGAATCGGACAGAGAAACTGGCTTGAGGGACCCAGGGATTTCTGGAAACAGAAGTTCATGTGAGAACCACAGTGACTCAATTATCATTATAATGACAAAAGCCATTACTCACTACAATTAGACTCCATGTGATAGGGGGTTTTGCTGTTCTCATTTCACAGATAAGAATGCTGAGGGTGAAAGAGATGAAACGATGCCCCCAAGACCAGCCCGCTGGTAAATGAGACTCAAGCCGAGATCCTTTGAGCCCAACGCCAGTTTCTCTTCCCTGACCCTGGACAATCTTACAGAGTGTCGCGAGCAGGAGACTTACTGGCCCAGGTCGAGATGGCTAAGTAAGCCACTATTTGTTCCTAGAGCCAGCTTCTTGGCCAAGGCCTGAGTTTGCAAGTGGTCATACTGCCTGAGCTCAAACTATATACTGGGCACTGGGATCAGGGGTGAATGAGACCCGACCCTGCCGTCCAGGACTCACAGGGCAGAGCCAGCTAAGCAAACGCAACGACAGTAAAGAACTGTGGGTACTGAGTGACCACAGGAGCCAAGGGAGAGGATGGTTGCCTATCCCAGCCCGGAGTGTGGGAAGGGGATCAGGGAAGGCTTCCTGGAGGAGGAGATGTCTGGGCGGAATTTTGGCTGGGCTGGGAGGTGAAGGAGGGTGTTCTGGGCAGCAAAAGCACAAAGGTGAGCTGTGCTGGAGCAGGTCCAGGGAAGCCACAGATGGTTCAGATAGCACCTGTTGTATGAGGCAGGGCCTGGGACCGGGCCGACGTGAAACGAGGTTTATCCTGAGCGCCCTGGGAAGCCAGAGTGGGTATTAGGCACACACGGACCTGAGTTGTGCCTGAGAAAGTCCTCTGGCTGGGGCATGGCGGATGGAATCGGGTATTGGGAGGTGAGAGATAGCAATGGCTGGAATGGGACAGTGGCATTAGGGACAGATAGGGAGGAGGCAACAGGTTGGAGTATTATGTAGGTGCTTGGAAAGGCCTTTCAGGTTTGGAGTCCAGTTTGTCTCCTCTATTCAGGGACCAGGTACACCCCTTTTTTGATGGTCTCCTGCCAGGCATGGGGCCTCTTATCTGACTCCCTAGTGGGCATGAAATCCCTTGTATTAATTCCTCGTGCTGCTGTAACACAGTCCTACAAACCGTGAGGCTCAAAACAACAGAAATATATTCTCCCACAGTTCTGGGGACTAGAAGTCTGAATTGTCAGAGAGCTGTATTCCTTCTAAGACTGTGCAGAATCCTTCCCGGCCCCTTCCAACTTCTGGTGGTGGCCGGCAGACCTTGGTGTCCCTTGGCTCACACCTGCAGTGCTCCAGTCTCTGCCTCCCTCGTCACGTGGCCCTCCTCTCCCTGTGTGTCTCTGTCTTCACGTGACTTTCCTCTTTTTAAACGGACACCAGTCCCATTGGATTAGGGCCCACCCTGATGACCTCACCCTTAAGTTGCTGACATCTGCAAAGACCCTATTTCCAAATAAGGTCATATTCACAGGTAGCAGGGATTAGAACTTCAGCATCTCTTTTGGGGGGACACAACCACAACCGAACTCATTACACTTTTAAGGGCAGAAGTTTTCCTGGTTCGTTTCTGCATCTGTCGCCCCAGCACAGAGCCCGGCGTGTGTCTGCTCAGAGAAGAGTTGTGGGATGAAGATCGAGCCGGGGCCTCCAGCCTCTCCTTCACGGCTGACCCCAGCTCCTCTGACAACGCAGCAATCCCAGCCCGGATGGCATCTGGGCAAGGCAGGTCTCCAGGGGACGCCTTCCCTGTGGGTTCTTCTCTGAAAGAAGTGGTATTGATGTCAGCAGGTGCCTGTCACTTTCCTTCCCCAGCAAAATCTCAACTGTCAAAGTAAGTGAAATAGTCATTGCCTATCCTTGTGTTTGAGATTTTATTGACAGTTTCATTGTCACCCAAAAAAACCTTTTCTCGGTTGGTATTTTCATCAGGCAAGTCTGGCGACAGGAGGAGGATGCAGGGCTGGCTCCTGAAGACAGGTGTGGGCAGGTGGTGGACACTGGTTCGGCTCGCCTGGGCTCAGCAGGGGCAGAGACCCCTGTAGTGGGCTCTGCCACGTCTCGGCTCCAGCCCAGCTCGGCACCCCCTCCAGGGGGCAAGAAGGACATGAGAGACAGGAGTGGATGGTGGCCAAACCGAGATCCTCTGGCCCTTCTCCTGCCCTCCCTGGTGGGCATTAGGGAGGCATCAGGGTGCCGAGGTGAGAGATGGGCTGCAGAATCGACCACCGAGGTGCAGTTCTCAGCCCAGCGATAGGCACCTTAGGGCAAGTACTTTGCCCTGTAGAGACTCAACGGCCCCATCTGTGAAATGGGGTAGTAACAGGCAGCTTCCGTTGGCCAAGGCTTCCTGTGGGCCAAGCACCCATTCTCCTGTTCAGTCCTCACCAGAACCCGGAGATCTGGGTGCTGTCAGGACCCTCCCATTAATGATGTGGAAACTGAGGCTCAGAGAGCTGAGGCAGCCTGGCCAAGGCCACCAGGCCTGGACGTGGTGTGAACCCAGGGTGTGAGACTCCAAGCTTGGGTGGGAACCTACCTTGTAAGATCCGTGGGAGAGTGCAGACAACTAAGGGTCTCACCGCACCAGCACATAGGGGAAAGCTGTCTGCTCTTGTTAGTGTGGGGTGGAACTAGCCCCTTGGCAGCCCTCTGTCCCGCCCGAGGACTCTCTGGATGTCGCTGGGTGGTGCTGGCCACCCGGTGGCCCAGGGCACCTCTGAGGGCGTGGAGTGAGCTCAGTGACTGTACAGGGGCTGAGGACCTGCTCAGAGATCCTATCGCGCTCCGCGCTGAAGCCCCTCTGCACACCCCATCCCTGGCCCCCAGCAGGGCTGCGGGTGGGACGGTCAGTTACCAAGTGGGCAAGGGCATGTGGCTGCCGTGTCAGACCAAAGCCTGGCAACGCTGCTTCTGCATGTCCAAGCGGCACAAATGGGAAACGAGGCCCCGAGAGCCGCCCCTGCTCAGGGCTGCCGAGCCAGGCAGGGGATACAGTAGTTAACACCAGGGATTCTGGAGTCAACAACGTCCGCGTGTGAGTGCTGGTGGAGCCACCAGCTGGCCAGTGACAAGTCATAGACTCTCAGCAAGTCTCAGTTTCATCCTCTGTACAATGAGATAAGAAAAGGTCCCCCTCAGAGGGCGGAGGGGCTAAATGGTACTGTGGGAAGCACCAGTGAGGGCAGAGTCTGACACACAGAGCAAAGAAGACAGTTTTAGCACATTGAGGCTCCTTCACGATCTCCAGCTCTAAACCCTTCCAGGTGCACCGGAGGAGCCTGAGGCCCAGAGGAGAAGGTTGTCCTCTCAGCCACCCTGCAGAGCTGGGGCTCACTCCCTGGCCTTGGACTCCTGCTTCAGTGCTCCCACCACCTCCCTGCCTAACTTTTCTGATGAGCCCCCCTCCATCTCTCGCCTGCCCTTCTCCCTGTGTCTCTGGCCCCCCGTGGCTTCAAGAGCCCAGCCCTGGGCCCGCAGCGAGGAATGCCATTCTCCCTCTCCCCGGCACACTGAAGGTTTTGAAAGTTAAAGTATTACCGTCAGCTTTGTTGTTGCCTAAGTACGACAGACAAATTGAGAACCAGTTGTCAAAATGTCAGTGCACAACAAATCAACATGCAAAACGAGTCACAGTGCTCTGTGGTGTATAATTAAACAAAAAATCCCTTTTAGAAATTTCAGCAAGCGTTGGTTCCACTTTATATTTGTCTGCGTGATTAATAAAGGCAGCTAATTTTCAGACTTTAAAAACAGCTAGAAAATAGCTCCTAATTACATATTAGGTTCCTAGCGGCCCCCGCTGAGCTCCGCCAGCATTGGTGGGCCGAAGAATTTGGCAGTGCCTTAATTGCATTCTGAGCGTCATCTAATTTTAGTTAAATGTAATGTAATCAGCAGCAGATGTCTGAAATAAAATATGAATTATGAATATGATGAAATTTCATTCTTGAATAAAAAAGTAATTTGCTATTTAGTTCATTAAAATCTTAGAGGTTTATTAGGAGCAGGTATATACCGCCCAGAGAGGGGATGTATTAAATGATATCTGAGAGAAAGAGAGAAACCCCAAAGGGTTGGAAACTTTATCCAGGAGTGTCCAGATTTGATTAATTACATTAGGGCCTGGGAGAGACGCCTGGGGGCCCCAAGTCTACCTGGGTCCCATGATTCCCTAGGCCCTTTGAGGTGGGCCCAGAGTTTGGGGTGAAGGGCCTTGAGGGGGAAGCCATGGGCGCTGGTGAGGCCTGTGCCGTCCCTAGCATTCCAGCCCCAGCTCCTTCCCACCCTGCTCTAGTATCCCCTGGCTTCTGAGATGAACATGTGGAGGGCTTGTTCCCAGTGACACGGCTCTGTGCTGGGTTTGGTGACACCATGTGAGGCAGAGATCAGCGTCCAGGGTACTAAGCAGGGATTCAGTCTCCACCTCTCACTGTCGGTATACCTTCAGGTCAGCACCTCAGTTTCCCTTTCCATAAAATGGGTACAATGGTAGCACCTAGCAGACACACCAAACAGTACCTGGAGTATGGCCAGGCCCCCGTTCAGTATTGGCTCTAGTGGTCAGAGTTGTTACTATTTGTCCATCAATCATTATTAAAGTGCCTTCTTTTGTTTTGTCTTTAGAAGCAGCCTGTGATGCAGAGATTGTAAACTCTAGTTTGTTTTTCACCTGAGGCTCAGAGAAGTTAAACAACTTGTCCAATGTTGCACAGCTAGTAATTGCCAGAGCTGAAATTTGAACCTAAGACCATCCCTGCTCCCATTGTTTCCCCCTGCGTCCCAGAATGGTGCTGGGAGGGCTGGCCTGGTGAAAGTCCTGGACTGAGGACTCTGGAAGGGACTGGGCAGGGGGCAGGAGGAAGCAGGGCTCATCTGCCGTAGATGCCAGGAAGAGAAGTGGGGAAGGGGCGGGAGGCTGGGGAGAGGCTCCGCCAGAAGCTGCTCTGGGCAGGTGGCGGCACAGAGGCTGCCTCTCCATCCCCACTTCACACCAACCAATAATTTCCTGCAATTATCTGGAAAAGATTAATTAGCAAAGTGCACCGTATTGACTCGAGGCTGCCATGGCGATCGATAAACTTGGGAGAATCTCCCAGGTGCTTGGAGAAAGGGCCAGAACTTGAAAGTGGGGGAGGAAGCCCAGCTTTGGCTGGTCTGAGCCTCGTTTTCCAGCCCTGAGGAAAACCAGGCTGGCTTCCTGGGCTAGGGCCCGCTCTGTATGACATCTTGTTGGTTCTGAACAAGTCCCTTTGCCTCTCTTAGCCTCAGTTTCCCACTTGTAAAATGGGGACTGGACTGCCCCAAGCCAGGGATCTTCTTTCCGCTCCTGTAAATTCTGGGAAGAGAGCAGGCTCTCCGGGGGTGTATGGATCAGTGGGACAGTCACTATGGAGGGGGCCCCTCTTCTCTTGGGCTTGACTTTCCTTTGCTTAAGGCCAAGGAAGCATAAAGGATTCAGTGCTGCCTTTCAAGGGCAAAGGAGAACATCTGGTCTTTCCAAGGAATCCTCAACGTACAGCCCCGAAGAGCTTTTCACCGGCTTGGGGCAAAGGGTCGAATACGCACAGCGTGGGTGCTAAGATGACAGGGCTGGAGGCCGGCAAAGAAAAGTTCAAATCCCGACTCCCCCGCCTGCCTGCTGGGCACCCCAGCCAGTCTCCTGGCCTCTCTGAGCCTCCGTGCTCTCCTCTGGAAATGGCACATCCCACTGAGCAGTTGGAAGTTTCCAATAGGCCTGTGGATGCCCGCAGCTCAGCCCCGTGCCAGGTACAGAGTAGGCATGGCGGGAATAGAAGCTGCTGTCACAAGGAGCTAGATTCCCACTCCACCCACCTCCATCAGCATCCTGCAGGACGCGGTGCTCCCCTGGGGCGGCACAAGTAAAGACAGTTCAGTAAAAGGACTTATAGAGGGGTGGAAGCCAGCTGGGGACACTGAGACCCGGCAGAGCCCCCTAGACCAGAATGGGCAGAAATGGAGCTACCAGAGCCCAGTCTTAGGGGAGCTTAGGGATCACCACCAGGCGGGAGCCGTGGACTTGAAGGAACACCAGCGATTGCCAGGAATGCCATGGTGAGGCAGGCAAAGCTGAGCAGAGGTACCCCAGCCTCTCCCGCTCCCGCTCCAGCCACCCATCAGATGGTCCGTCTGGCATCCAGAGGCTGGAGCGGCCTGTGGAGGTTAGCTTCCCCGGGCACGGAGCCGGGCTGGGAAAGTGGGGACTGAACAGGTGGTAAGTGAAAAGGGATAAAGCCACCACAGCCCCGCATCCCAGGGCTTTGGATAAGTGTGGGGGAGTGGGGAAGAGGAGGCCCTAAGCAGGCGTGGACTTCACCCCATGTTGTCGACACCAGGCCCCACGTCACCTCTCCTCGGGCTTCTCCCATCTCTCTACGGGGCCTCACTCTGTGCATAAGAAGCTCACTTGGCACGCAGTGCTCCCCAAACAGTGCTCCTTGGGAGCTGTAGAGGATGGCCAGACAGGCCTGGGTTCACCAATTCCCAACTTGCTTGTGTCTTGGGCTTAGGGACTTCACCTCTTTGAGAAGAGAGGGGTCACATCAGCAGTGTCCCTAGCATAGTGCTTAACACATAGTAGGTGCTTCGTAAAGCACTGGCGTCCTCCCCTCTCCACCCTCGTTCTCATAAGCCACTCGTGGCTTCACCCATTCATCAAATAACATTTGGACTCCTGCCATGTGCCAGGCTCGCGCCAGGCCCAGACCCAAGCTGCAGCGAAACTGAGAATCATTTGTCCTACAACGAAAACTGACAGAGTCTCCTCCGAGTGGGACTCTGGGGACACAGCGGTGACAAGTTAGTGCTGGACTGCACTCTTTGAGGTGCACAGTGTCTCGGGGAGGCAGGTTCGAAGCTGGAGTTTCCAGAGGTTTGGGTGCTGTGGTTGGGGGTGGCCCAGAGGGCTGCAGGGTGAGAAAGCATCCCCTCCTGTATTCTCAGCCCAGGACCTAGGAAGCTGTCCCCAAAGGGGGGCTCAGTGTGCAAAGCCCTAGTAGGTGGGTGCAAGCAGCCCAAAGTCCTGGGCATGGGGCTGGATGGCTCAGGTGCTTCCCTCTCCACTCACCTCCTGGTCTCCCGGCACCAGCTCACCTCCTGCCCGGCCCGAGGCCACCTGCCTGTCGCCCCCTGGCCACTCCCCTGGCCCAGGTCAGCCGCCTGTCCCTGCTCTATTCATCAAGGGCATGACAGCTAAAATTCATTTGAAGATGAAGAAAGTGCCCGCTAATCCGTTCTGCAAGACATTGATAGACTAGCAGCTCAGGGAGAATTGCACAGCAGTAATGAAATTAGGCTAAAACTGCTGGCGGATTGCAGATAATTGCCCTTGTCTGTCACTAGGAATAACATCTCCCAAATCCAACACAAGGATTGTTCAACTTGCAGGAATTTCTTTTCTTTCTTTTTTTTTTTTGAAGAGAGGCAAAGCCAATCGGGGGTTTGGCACTTCTGTCTGGCCAGCGCCTGGATGGGGTGGAAGGTGGTGGGGAGGCAGGCATTACCATGGTGACTGCCTTCCCTGTCGCTAGAGCCCCCCACCCCCATCCCCGAGGCCCAACCAGAGACCAGGGGGCAGTAGGAGGAGGCGGAGCCATAGTCCCAGGACATCCTTCCCATGGTCCTTTGTGGGTCCTGCCTGGAGCCTCTATTTCTCCTCGATGCCCCCACCCCCCAACCAGCATGTTCCAGCTGGCAAGGACCTGAGTAGAAAGCAGAAAACAGGGAAATCTTAGGGAACTGGGGCTACCACAGTGATGGCTCTGGATTTGGAGGGGACAGAATCTGATTGAAAGAAGGGCCATAGGATTGGGTTAAAGCTGCATTTATATTATATTGAGACCACATCAATCCTTCATATAAGAGAAAGGACAGTGGGGGGATGAGGACAGGTATGGTCCCCCTAAGCCACTCTCGATGCCACCATGGGAGTCTAGATTCCTGAAAAGAAAGTTCTGAGAAGGGACAGTATATGGACTCATAGGTTTCCTGGGCTGTTGGCATGACTGTCACATAGCTGGCAGTCAATTAACATTGATGTCATAGAGCGTTCAGTGTCAGCAGCTATGTTTGAATGTCAGCATAAAGGATCTTTTCACGTGTGAGCATTACAGACTCTTTGATGTCAATATCATTGGATGATGTCAGAGAACATTTGAATGTCAACATCAAAATGTCAGTGGACCGGAAAGCTTGATTGTTCCTCTCATAGGAAGTTGGAGTGTCACTTGTAGTTGGAGTGTTAGCTTGTGACTATCATTGACTCGTAGAATTTGGGAGCTGTGAGGAGTCTTAGGGATTGGTCCAAACTCTTCATCTGACAGTTGAGGAAACTGGAGCCCAGAGAGGTTAAGTGATTTGCCAAAGGTCACACAGCAAGAAAGACCCTGAATATAAGTTTTATCCAGGTCACAGTTTATCTAGGTCAGCCTTCAGATCTTTTGTAACCCCTTCTTCTCCTCTGGGCCCCACCTGTCCCAATCTCCTGGGGGTGCTGGTACCTGGTGCTCAGCCCTTGGGGTCATGCCAATGTTCTGGGATTCATAGCAAGATCTCCCAGAATTCTCTGGCCTGCTAACCAGTTAGCCACTGTCCTAATCAGCCACAGCCATTGGCCATGTCACAACTTTCTTTCTCCTCATTCATTTGGATCAAAGTGGCTCTGTTGAGGGCTGGTTATGTCCGAGGCAGGGTGCTGGGAATGAAGTGAGGCTGGAACGGGGTTATGGGAAGTTCAGAAGAAGGAGACAGGATCCCTGCTGAGGGCTTATGTTCAGGGAGGCTTCAGGAAGAGATTGACTCTGAGCCGGATTTTGAAGGAGCCAAAAGGTCTTCATTAGCATCCGCAGGGAGAATTGGGAGTAGGGGAGGAGCTGGGCCTGGGCATGGGGACATTTGTCCCCAAATGGGGGGGAGGCCCCAGATGGTGGGGGTAGGGATAGTGGTACCTGATGGTGCAGAGCAGTTCGTAAAGGTCCTTTCACCCAAGTTTCATCCACGTCTTCCAACACTCCTGGCAGCGCTGGGAACGATCGTCCAGGATCAATGGTTCTGAGAATGTGCTCCATAGAACTCCGGGGGTCCGCAGGACCCTTTCAGGCTGTCTGTGAGATCAAAACCATTTTTACAATACTACAAAGACATTATCTGCCTTTTTCACTGTGACACCGATGGTGTAAAAGTAATGTGTGAAGGGGCGGCCGGTTAGCTCAGTTGGTTAGAGCGCGGTGCTCTTAACAACAAGGTTGCCGGTTCGAGTCCCACATGGGCCAGTGTGAGCTGCGCCCTCCACAACTAGGTGGAAACAACTGCTTGACTCGGAGCTGATGGGTCCTGGAAAAACACACTTAAATAAATAAAAGGTAAAAAAAAAAAGAAAAGTAATGTGTGACTAAAACTATTGTCCTCGTAGCATGAGTCACAGCCCTGGCACCAAACTGTCACAGAGATTGTTGCGTTCGTTACCTTAAACACTCTCTCAGTTAACAATTAAAAAGCCAGTTTCACTTAAGCATGTCCTTGATGAAAAGAAAAAAACACTAATTAAAAAAAAAATCTGAACCTTTGAGTCCATATCTTTTAACGAGTCTGTGTAACAAAATAGGAAGTGAGCACATCAAAGACCATCACTGTATCATTTGTTGCATCAGAAAAGCTCCATGTGCACTGCCACCTTTTTCACGGAACTCCATTTTTACTTGAAATAATAACGACTGACTGGCGATCGTCTTTCTGCCTTGGCTATTGGCAGATATTTTCTTGAACATGAACAAAGTTGCCTGTCAACTGACAGTATTTGTTGCCAATGATTAAATTTGACTTTACAGAAAAAATTAGAATTTTGGAGAACTTGTATCTGCCACCGTGGGTTTGACAGCTTCCTACTTAAAGACTTTCCTGAAGAGATTGGTAGTAATATTAGTGAAGGTGACTTTTTTTGATGTTGTATAATGAAATATGTCAACCTTTAGAAGAGCGGCATAACTCAATCAATCAATATTTTCCCAGTGACCAATGCATAATGTTGCAAAGTAAGTAAAAGATCCATTCAAAGTGCAAAATAGACTGATGGGTTTTAAACTCACAGAGTAAGAAAGCTGGCCGATGTGGTTTCAGGTACCATATTGCCGCTAACTTTTCGCGCATTACCCCCTGTGGAGTTTTGGGTTGGTATCAAAGGAGACTACCAATAATGATCTGAGAAGGCGATTAGAATCCTTTCCCCTTTTCTAGCTACATATCTGTGTGAGGCCAGATACTCTTCATCTACTTCAACCAAAACAATATGTCGCAACAGATTGAATGCAGAAGCAGAGGTGAGAATCCAACTGTTTTCTGTTAAGTCGGACATTAAAGAGATTTGCAAAAACAATGAATGAACCCCATTTTATAGATTCAGAAACGGAGGCTCAGAAGGCCTTCCGTTCCCTGCCTGGGCCTCAATCTCCCCCATCATCTCGTTACTGACCATGGATCCACTGGGCAGGGGTCTTCTCATGTCTCCTGCCCAGGCACCTGGGAGGCGGGGTGGGCACAAAGCCAGGCCTTGGCCCCCCCAGTCCTCTTCTCATCTTGCTGCCCGGGGAGGGTGGGGCCAGGCTGGGCAGCTGGCAGCTGGCTCACATCCCTGGGACCGATGAGGAGGTGACCAGGGCCGTTTGCAGTAATGGATTGCGGGCAGGTGGCGGCCCGGTGAAGGAGTGCGCTGGCCACGGCCCGTAATGCCTCACGAGCCAGCTCTGGCACGGGTAATTTACTGCTGCCGACAATAACATATTTCACTTCCCGTCGCCCCGATGAAGATTAGTTGTGTTTGAAAGTGGCTGAGTACACAGTCAATTCCGCTTAAACGTTTACAGTCAACTGAGCACAGATAATGCCCCCTCAGAACACGTGTCTGGGCCTCCTGCAGCTTGGGGAGGGGCTCGGAGCAGGGTCCCTGCCCAGGAAGGGTTGCAGCTGAGAGGAGGGAGGGATTCAGGGACTCGGAGCTGGGCAGAGATATCTCGCTTCCTTTGGCCCCACTTTTCAGACTGTTTGTTAAAATCATTCATTCAATGACCGTTTCTCCGGGACTGGATCAGAACATCTGTGTTGCCTTTGGGTACAGGGAGAATTCACAGCCACAGTTAGATGTGATCCCAGCAACATCCATAGGAAGCAAGTTTTACCTCCAGTTTCCAAAAGAATGGAAAGGAAGGCTCAGAGAGGCTCACTAGCTTTCCAGATGTCTATAGCTGGTATCAGAGTCAGGATTCAAAGCCAGGCCTGACAGCCTCTGAGTCTCCAATAGTTCCTGGTGACCCTGATTGTATGAGCAGGAGCCCTTGGCTGGGCAGAGTCGTCTGCTCAGTCCTGCAATGGCCCCGGGCTCCTAGACAAACTCTAGACTCCCACCCTGGGTTTGGGTTGACCAGCAGGCTCCAGGGCTCTGGCTTGGGGCGTGCGAGGGGGTCCCAGTAGCAGGGTTGGGTTGCCATGAGGCTGATGGGACCTAGCGCTGGAGAGTGTCCCAGAGTCTGGATCCGGGTGTAATGGAGGCCCCAGCACCAGACCACCAGGCCTTCTCTTCCCAACATGGGCAGTGAGCAGACCAGACGGGCCTCAGGCCCACATGTGTGGACACCAGCCTGCCAGGCCGAGCTCAGTCTATAGCATCTCCCTCAAATGGCCAACTCCTGGACCACCCCCTTGGGCCTGGGAGTGCTCCCAGGGGTGACAGGTTTGTCCTGGGAGGATGGACCTCGAATGGACTTCGGGAAAGGGTCCTCCAGGCCTTGACAGTGGGCTCAGGGCTGCAGGAGAAGGGAATTCTGGGATTCTGGCTTCCTGAGTGTGGACAAGATAGACACAAGCTCCCAGAAGGCATGTCTCCTTAGCCTGGATAGATTTCCCTTTGGGTATATTCCTCACCCTACAAAAGGGGCATAACATGCCAGACGATGCCACAGGCACTGCGTCTGTGGGAGTGATCCCAGTTACACCGTTTTATCCATGACTCTAGGACTCCAAGTTGTCTGTGTGATGCCATCTATTGGTATCTCATGACCCCATCTGGGTGACCTGTGTGTATCTGTGACACCATCTGTCTGTGTCCTCTGACCTGTTGGGTAACCTTGTAGTGTCCAGTTGGTACTGTCCCCCGAGAGGGGCCATACTGTGCACTCTTTGGCTTGAGAGCCCATATTGGGCACTGGGTGCTGGCAGAGCTTGGTGACAGCTGGACCCATATCTGCAGCCCGGGCCCCTCTGCCCTTGCACCTCGCCATGCCTAGACAGGGGCCTGAGACCTGGAGTGGAGGGAGCGGCCAGTCTGTGGCCACACAGACCATGGTGGGGGCCCCTGGGCAGGGCTGGCTTCAGGTTGTCTTGCCATCGCTTCATACAGGGGGGGCATCTCTTTCCATAGGGGGGGCAGTGGCAACGCCCTCCATCCTGGGCAGGAGTCCATCCCTGTCATTTCTAAGTCTGTGCGGGCTCCCAGGACCCCCTATCTACTTAGGGGACTCCTCCAACGAGCCGAACCTGTTCAAGACCCTGGGGATTCAGTGCAGCCCCTGCCGTCGCTGCGCACACCATCGAGTGGATGTGTTTGGGCTCAGGCTGGGAGCTCCCCGTTCGCTGCAGAGCCCCTGCCGAGCCTCTGCCCCACAGCACAATTGAAGCCGCCTGTATGGGAGAAGGAACTCTGTCGGGGCAGGATCTGTGCCCCTAAGTCATGACGCTTTAGAGATACTACTTAAAATCTCTGGGCTGAGCCCTGAGATAACCTAAGGAAGGGCCTAATGATTTGGAAGGGCAGCAGACTCGGCAGGATGCCCTGCGTGGCACAAAGCTCTGCAGTGTTCCCAGGGCTGCCGCTGTCACCACAGATAATGATGGAAAAGGCAAGTTCTGTCTCTTAGCACCGGCCCCACTCAGGCGCTTTGCATGCTGCCTCTCCTTGGAGGCGGGCTTTATTTTCTTTTATTCTGACTTTGCAGATATGGAAAAAGGTTTAGAGAGGGCACGTGACTTGCTCAGAGCCATACGGCAAGAGACTGAGTTAGGACCAAATCCCTACTCAGACACCCCCGACAGCCCCTGCCATTGTCTCCAGTTCAGATGAGGCATGGCAGGAGTGATCTTCCCTTTTACAGATAGGGAAACTGAGGCTCAGTAAGGAGATGTGATGTTTTAAGGTCTCTGGACTCCCAAGCCAGTGTTCTCTCCCACCCCTCTCCAATCTCTTTATCACCCCGAATGCAAATCACTGAGGCTGGGGTAGGGGAGGGCTGGACAGGCAAAGAGAGAGAGCCTGTCTGAGACAAAGAGCCGCTGTGGTCACACAATGGTGACAGCCCAAGTCAGATGTCAGGCACTGGGCTTCAGGAGCAGCTTGGAGCCCACCTGCAGCTTTCTGCGGACAATGGGAGCCTATGCTCCAGGGTGGGCCACAATGAGCACCCTATGTTTGGGGCCTGCCTCTCCCTGCACCACTCTGGGGACAAGAGATGACCCTGACAGCCAGTACCCAAACTAGGAGCAAGGGGAGAGGGGCTGGGTGAGCTTACACAGTGGTGGTGGGAGTGGGTAGAATTTGGATGGTCTCTCTTTTCTGGCCCAAATCCTCCACCGTAAGTGGCCTGTCACCATGCCTGAAAGTGCATAACGAGCTTTTCATTCCCTTGTTTTTGGGCAAGCAACTGAAAACATCTCAGAGCCTCAATTTGCCCATCTGTAAAATGGAGAGGATAGACCTTACTTGATAGAGGTGCTATAAAAATTCAATGAGGGAGACACAGAGTATACATAGTTAATGGCTTGAGACACGTTAATTCGTTTTCTGGATGGATGGATGGATGGATGGATGGATGGATGGATGGATGGATGAATAGATGAGACAATAGATGAGTGGAAGGATGAATGGGTGGGTGGATGAATATGAGATGAGGGTAAAAGCAGGTAGAAGGAGGAATAACAGATGGAAGGAGGAATGGTGGCTGGTGTAGGCAGGAAAGGCTTCCAGGAGGAGGTTGCATGCATCCCCCGAGGGCAGGCAGTGTGCATCTCTCCGCTCTGAATCTCCAGCTTCTGAGCACGCAGGACAAGTGCTCTGAGATCCCCTCTCCCTGGATCCTGGTCCTTTGCTGATCCTGGTCCTAAGGTGTTCCATCCCTCACCAGGCCCTCCCAACGGGTGGCATGAGGACTTCAGTCCTTCTCCATCCATGGTGGAGGTGTCAAAGGCAGGAGACTTGGAGTCCGGTGACCCTGAGTCTGAGTTCCAGCTCTACCACACTCGCTGTGTGACTCTAGGCCCACTCTGAGCTTGCCCTACTCTGTAAACTAGGCATGAGAGGGATGATGGAGACGGAAGCCCCAGCACACAATAGGTACACGGTAATGAGTCTGCCTGAAGCGTGGGACAGGGGAGAAGCAGAATGGCAGGGAGGGGGCTCAGGGCCCAGAGCCCCTGCCGGGCCTGACCTGTGTCTCCTGAATCCTCATATTTCCCAACTTCCATCCTCTGGTCCCTGAAACCAGAAGGGGCCGACAGAATATTTCATAATTTAAAGAAAACGAGCAAGAGACTCTCGAACCACGGCCGCCTCTTAATGGAATTACTGAAAAGGGCGTTTTAATTAAAAACAAGAAGTTGGGGACAGGTTCATGTCTATAATTCAGGATCCCAGCACTGTAGCCACCCATGGTTTCATTTCTCTCTCTCTCTCTCTTTCTCTCTCTCTCTCTCAGAGTGATCTATATTCTTAAAATCCTGCATGAAAAATGGGCCCAGCTTTTCAGGTGGAGCCATAAATATTTACTCTGCCTGATGCGGGTCTCCTCGTCACGGGAAACTTAGGAGCTTTTAAATGCAGCTTAAGACATCCCAGAGATGACTCATTAAAACTTAGTCTCACTTTTCCTTCTGCTTTGATTAAGGCTCCCAGGGCATGGGAGAGGCGGGGTGGGTCAGGGGGCCCTAGCTGTGCAGGTCCGCATGCCCTTCCCTGGTGCAATCTCAGGCACCCCAGCCTGAGAAGAGCCGGCAGGGCAGGGCAGGTGGCCCGGAGTTGGCTCTGCCTCTGGGAAGTGAATACTCAGAGCCCACCCACGACTGGCTCTGTGGGCCTGTGAGCTGCTCCCTCTCCTCCCTTCCCAGCCCCCTCTTCACAGAGCCAGGGGGTTCTCCTGAATCCCTCCCTCCCTCCCTCCATCTCTCCCTGTGTCCTCCCATTTTGCCTCTGAATATGTCACTCTCTTGAGCGTCTAGGGCTTTACATCTGCAGTTCCCTCTGCCTGGAATTAAGCACCTAGTTGCTTAATTTCTTCTCCTTAGCTCCTTCAGGTCTCGGCCTCCATGTTGGGTTCTGGGGAGACCATGCTGGGCCTGAGCCCGGTTAGGGTCCCCTCCTCTCTGTGTTTGCCCTGATTGTAGCAACGTCACACTGGGCTGTCATTTCTGCCTAGTGGTCAGCCCCACCCTGTTGCCACCACCCATTGGTGGCTTCCTGGAGTTGGGGCACTTTTCTTGCTCCCCACAGAGAGCCCAGCTCCAGCACAGCCTGGAACATTGACCGTAATTTGAATGGCAGACAAGGTTCAGGATTGGTTTTCGGCCGCGGTTCCCTGTGTTGCTTCCTGGGTTGTGCCCTGTGGCCCCGCCCAGCTTCGGTGGGGTGTCTGAAGACTGAGGTCCCCCAGCGAGGCTCTCCCGCAGCATGGTGCTGTGTGTGGATCACAGAGATTTGACTCACCAGTGCTTACTGGGTTTTGTTCTTCGCAACAGCTTTAGTGAGATATAATTCATACACCATGTCATGCACACATTTGAAGCATATCATTCAAGGGTTTTTGGTATATACCAGGACCACAATTTTAGAACATTGTTATCATTTTCCCCCAAAATGAAACTTCTTTCTCATTAGTGTGGGGGCACGTGAACACACACACACACACACACAGCCCCTGACAACCACTAATTTTTCTGTCTCGTGGATTTGTCTATTCTGGGCATTTTATATGAATGGACTCATATACTATGTGGTCTTTGGTGTCGGGCTTTTTTCAATTGGCATCATGTTTTCAAGGCTCATCCACATTGTAGTGCTTCCTTCCTTTTTAAGGCTGAATAATACTCCATTGTATGGATGTACCACATTTCGTTTATGTGTTCTTCAGGTGATGGACCAGGTAGGTGATGGGCATTTGATTCCACTTGGGGCTGTTACGAACAAAGCTGCAATGAGTATCCACGTACATGTCTTGGTGTGGACATATTCTCATTTCTCTGGGGACGATCCCGGGAAGAAGAATTGATGGGTCATATACTTGGGTTTCGTGATGGATTTTGGCAGCTTTCCTGGGTGGTGAGGGAGGGGCCTGTGCTGAGAGACATTGGGAGGGGTGGGGGGACCGTGGAGAGGAGAGCGGCAGCTCTGGGCTACCTGCCATGGCCTCTGAACAAGTTGCTCCATCTCTGAGCTTTGGCCGCCCCATCTGTGAAACAGGAACAGTCAAGGCACCTCCTGCAGGTGCTGGGGGACCCACGTGAAATGACAAGACTGGAGGGAGAAAGTGCAAGAGGAACCATTCTCCTTTGCCGGGTGTGGGGAAGACCCTGACAATTCAGTGTCAACTGTCAAGTGCTGTTGTTCCTGGCACCAGGGGATGGAATAGGAAGAGCCAGGCTCAGTGGGCACTGACTGGGTTGCCCTGGGAGAAAGAGGTCAGTAGGGCACCCATTTTGCCGATAAAGAAACTGATCTGGGGAAGCAACGTTTCTTGCTGAAGTCACAGAGCCAGCTTGCAATCTGTCGGATTAAGAGCCTTGCCTCCACCTGCTTCCAGCCTGGTCCTGCCTCGTCCTGGCTGCATATGAGATTCAACAAGACGCCGGGTTCTGTTTGTGGGAGTGAGTCCCCAAGAGCTTGGACTTGGTCTGTTTTGTTCCCTAGGGTGGCCCAAGTGCCCAGAATAGTCCCCAGCACAGAACAGACACTCGGGAATTTTGCCGAAACGATGCATGACTTGGTAACTTAGTTTCTTCACCTGTGACATGAGGATAACGTCTGGCCCCTCAGGCTCATGAAGGCATAGGGCACATGGCCTGAGCTTTTCAGATGGAGTTCCTTCTTCTCTCGCCTTCCCCATGGGGATGGTGTTGGGGGTGGGTGGGAGGCCAGCCTCCACCTGGGTCCGGGTCTCTTGGGAGAGAAGAGTTGACAGTCACAGTTTATGGCAGATCCTGCCCTAGCAGAGCTTGTGAGGGCACCTGGCATGTCTCCGATTGCCCTGTCCGTCTTCCCAGCCTGGGTGCTGTCAGTCAGCTCCTGCACACCTATCTGGGGTCATGGCCTCACAGTTCTGCCCGTGCAGGAGGTGCCACATGAGTGTCTCTTCTGCACAGAGATGCCCTTGCTCATTTTCTAGCTGACAAGGCCAATTAGTGGTGTCAGGAGGTCCTCTCACCTGTGATTCCCTTCTGACAGCCTGATTTTACAAGTCTAGTTATCGGGTGCCCAGCACTGCCCTTCACTCTCCCATAGATGGTAGCAGTCCTGTCCTCTGTGGGCGGTGGGCTAGAGGGGAGGGAGGGGGCACGAAGCCTCCCCATTCCCAACCCCTTGACTTTCCGGGCACCAGCTCACACAGTCCTCACAAAGGTAGCACAGTTGATTGTAGAGCTGCAATTCCCCCGGGGCTGCAAGATCCAGAGCTCATGCTTTGTCAACCTCAGTGACAGTGCCCGGGCTGTTATTGTGTTATTATTATCGCCAACATCCCCCACAGATGCACTTTGCAAATTGCTGCCCTGGTAGAAAAAGTCGTGGAGTGGGAGTGAAGGGTCTGTGTCCTGTCCCGTCTCCTTCGGGCAAACCCCACCCCTCTGGGCCTTCAATCGCCATCTTTACAGGGACCAAGGCTCCGGCTGGGAGCCAGGCTACCTGCTCTGCTGTTTATAGGTAGGTGACGTGGGGCAAGTAAGTGACTTAAACACTCAGTGCATCCATTTCTGCATCTGCAAAATGGGAGCAAAATAGTCCTCTCCCCGCACTGGGTTTTAGTGAGGCTCTGTGTCAGAGTCATGTGTGCAATGCCTGACTCAGTAAATATTAGCAAATATTGACTTCAGCCTTGAGGCTTGTTGTGGGAGCTCAGGGAGGTGAAGGGGGTGGGGTGTTTGGGGAACTGCTCTGTAGCGGACCTAGGTGGGAGTTAGCAGGAATGAAACCACAGCAGATCCCTGGTAAGGAGGGGCTGGCACTCCTCACCCATGGGACCCTTTGCCTGCGACAGTCACGCTGGTATGTGTGTGAGGGGGTGGGCCACATATGTCACCTAGGGGCTGCAGTTGGAGCAAGACACCGTTTGTGTCATTTTCTAATCTGCCATGAGGAATCAAAGGCTCTGACGGGCCTGTTAGCGCCCATTCTCCAGAGATCACTCAGACAATTTCCCCAGCGCTCAGTGACAATGGGCCGTAATTAAGGTGTCAGCATATCATTTAGCCCTTTCAGTGCAAAGCCCAGCGACAGGCTGGGCAATCTACAGCGTCTTTAATGAGAGATGCACGGAAGGAGTAGGAGGATGGGAGGCAGAGAGGAACGCATGCGTGAGAGAGGGGGTGCACAGCCTCCGGAAGCGAGCCCAAGGGGACAGACCTATCCAGTAGGCAGGTGGGCATCTGAGCAGTGGAGGTGAGCAGGCTGTCTTGGTTGCACCAAATGTGTCCGCAGCCCCACGAGCCCCATCAGTCCTCACGAGGTTGCGGGGCCAGTGGCCTGTGCAGCCTCACTCTCTTCTAGACAGTGAGCTCCTTAAAGACAGGGACCCTGCATGTCACCTCTGTCTCTGTGTCTCCAGTTCTTCAGAACGGAACTTGGCAGGGGGTGAAGTTCAATAAATGCTTACAGGGTCCAAGGAAGAAAGAATGAAGAGAGGGAGGGAAAGGGAGAAACAGACAGGGGAAGAGGTAACCAGAGGCAAACGTTTGATGGTACAAGGAGTCAGGTATGCGAATGATATAGCCTGAGAGAAAGGCGCGGAGGAAAAGTGTGTGTGTGTGTGTGGTGCGTGTGTGTGTGTGTGCGTGTTTTGGAGGTTGAATTGTGTCTCCCCCACCCCCCAAAAAAGATGTGTGAAGTCCTACCTCCTGATACCTGTTAATGTGACCTTATTTGGAAATAGAGTCTGCAGATGTAACCAAGTTAAGATGAGGTCATTAGGGTGGGCCTTGATCCACCCTATGTGTCATTTTAAGAAGAGAAAAGACACAGGCACACAGGGAAAAAGCCATGTGACAACAGAGGCAGAGATTGGAGTGACGCAGCTGTAAGCCAAGGAATATCATGGCTTGCCAGCCACCACCAGAAGCAGGAAGAAGCAAGGAAGGATACCACCCAGTGTCTCAGAGGGAGGATGGCTCTGCTGACATCTTGATTTTGGACTTCTGACCTCCAGGACTGTGAGAAAACACATTTCTGTTGTTTTAAGCCTCTGAGTTTGTGGTGCTTTGTTACAGCATCCCTAGAAAACTAAGTGTGTATACACATATGTGTGTGTGAGAAAAAGGGAGGAAAGATAAGAGAGAAGAGAGAAACGGAAATGCAAAAACACAGTGGGTGTAGTGCATGGGGAAATCTGAGGCTTCGGCATAGCTCAGCCTAGCACACTTTCTGTGCTGAGAACATCTCTTAACAGCAGCACATCTTCATAACCATCACCTCCACCACCATCATCACTACCATCACCACCACCACCACTACCACCATCACCACCACCATCATCACCACCATCAACGCCGTCACCACCACCATCACCACCATCACCACCACCATCACCACCATCACCACCACCATCACCACCACCATCACCACCACCATCATCACCACCACCATCACCACCACCACCATCACCACCACCACCATCACCACCACCACCATCACCACCACCATCATCACCACCACCATCATCACCACCACCACCACCATCACCACCGCCACCATCACCACCACCATCATCACCACCACCATCATCACCACCACCACCACCATCACCACCATCACCACCACCATCACCACCACCACCATCACCACCACCACCATCACCACCACCACCATCACCACCACCACCATCACCACCACCATCATCACCACCACCATCATCACCACCACCACCACCATCACCACCACCACCATCATCACCGCCACCACCACCACCGCCACCATCACCACCGCCATCATCACCACCACCATCATCACCACCACCACCACCATCACCACCACCACCATCACCACCACCATCATCACCACCACCATCACCACCACCACCATCACCACCACCACCATCATCACCACCACCATCACCACCACCACCATCACCACCACCATCACCACCGCCATCACCTCCACCACCATCATCACCACCATCACCACCATCACCACCATCACTACCACCACCACCAACACTATCACCACCAACACTATCACCACCACCATCACCACCATCACTACCACCATTGCTACTGAGAGCAGGACTCAGTAAATATTAGCAAATATTCACTTCAGCCTTGAGGATTGTTGTGGGAGCCCAAGAAGGTAGTCATCACCATTATGACTACCATCACCACCACCACCACCTCTTCATCACCTACTCACCATTGTCACCATGACCATCATCATCACCATCATGACTTACAACCATCATCACTGCCACCACCACCATCACCTCATGCCCACTGTCACCACCACTACCATGTGTGGGAGGAGAAGCAAAGACAGAGAAAGGCAGAGCCCTGGGGATTGCCTGCATTCCAGAGGCCAAAGGAAAGGAGGAAGCTGCACATGCAGAAAACTGAGCAAGCATGTTTGGGGAGGCAAGAGGGGAACAAGAGAAAAAGCATCCCAGAATCAAGGGAAGAGAGAGTTGCAAGGAAGGAGTCAGAACAGTGATGCCCCAGAGAAGTTTGTGAGGTGGGGCTGGCGCACATTCAGGATTAGGGAGAGCATTCTCAGGGATGGGGGTGCCAGAGCACATTGCAGTGGCCTAAGGAGTGAATGGGAAGTGGGAGTAGAGTGAAGGCTCCGGGTTGGGAGTTGGAAAGATTCCCCTGGTTGCTGGGTGGAGAATGGGTGGCGAGGCCTAGCCTGAGCCAAGGAGACTGGGGCGGGCTGGTGCAGTCCTCCAGGGGGAGGACAGTGGCTGCCCAACCTAGAGCACAGGCCTGGAAGAGAAGATTTTTGGAATCTCGAAGGAAAAAGCCTTGGCCAGGCTGGCCAGCTGGACAACTCACCCTCATTGCCACTCTCTTAGTTTCTAGAGCTGCCATAACAATGTGCGACAAAGTGGGTGGCTTATAGAACAACAGAAGTGTGTTCTCTCAGTTCTGGAGGCCAGAAGTCTGAAATCAAGGTGTCGGCAGAGTTGGTTCCTTCTGGAGGTTCTGAGGTCAAAACCATTCCATGCTTTCTCCTAATTTCTGGTGGTTGCTGGTAACCAGGTGTCCCTTGGCATGCATCATTCCCATCTCTGCCTGTTGCCACATGGCATTCTCCTCTCTGTGTCTGTGTCCAGATTTCCCTCAATTTATAAGGACACCAGTCACTGGATTAGCACCCACTCTAATCCAGTATGACCTCATCTTTACTTGATGACATCTCAAAAAAACTTTTCCCAAGTACGGTGACATTCACAGGTACCAGGGGTTAGGACTTCAACATATGTTTTTTGGGGGCACAATTCTACCCATTATAGCCACTGTCACACTGTCTGTCATCCTGTTACTAGAAGCATCTCATAAGTACCTTGTTGCCTCCAGAGCTGGCCCAGGCATGAGGCTTCTGGTCACCCAGAGCTTACAGTCTACAATCAAAACTCATGGTAGAAGCTTTGAGGCACAGCGTTGGGGCTCAGCAGCGCAGGTGAGTGCCTGGGGGCCACATGTTGGGATGCTGTCCTCAGACCCGGACTAGGAAAAGGAGGCAGGCCAGGGGTGGGGAGGGGGCTTCAGTGTCAGCCCCCAGCCCTTCCCCTCCTTCCCTGGCATTTGGATAAATCCACAGAGGAGCCTGTGACATCTGGAGCCTGTGTAAACGGAGCATAAATTAGCTCTAACAATCACATCTGGAGCAGCCGCGCTACAGTCTGTTTCCTGCCGAACCCTGGGTGGGCTTGGGGTGTGTGGGAATGCAGAAGCTGGTCCCATACATGTCGGAAGCCTCAGCATCGCTGTGTTTAGAAGCTTCTGCTAAAGTGTGTTTGTGTTCATGACACACGGAACACAGGATTCTTTTCCTAGATGATGGTGAAATCGGGGTGTTAAGAGATATGGACATAGAAGGGACAAGCTTTGAAAGGCAGAGGAGTAGGGGTGGGACACCTCCTGAGGGTGAAGGAAAGTGAGGACAGGACCAAGTGGCTAAAAGAGCATGGGCGGAAGGGCACCAGCAAGAGCTGGCGTGGCCACAGAACCAGCTTCACATGCTTTTCCATGCTGCCTCCCTTCCCCACACCAAGTTGGCAGTCCCAGAGCCAGCCAGGGGGGTAGAAAGGAAGCAAGGGGCCATAAATGATCTCATTGCACTCCCTCTAATCTTGACCATGCCCTTGGGTGGGTGCATGGTGTCATCCCCATTTTACAGGTGGGGAAACTGAGACCGTACCATTCACAGATATCTGAGCCAGGACCTGAACCAGGTGCTTCGACTCCCCTTCTTTATCCTTGTCTCACCTTGCACCTGATCAAGAAAGGGTGTTACACGTGTGTGAGCATATGTGTGTGAAATAAATGTGTAAAGGCATATGTGTGTATATGTCAGTGTGTGAGTGTGTGAGCATGTGTGTGAACCCAGCATCAAAGTCTAGGAATCAGGACCTCCTCTCCGGCTCCTGACCCGATCAGCAGGGCCATCATGAATGGGAATCACCCAATATTGAGCACCTACTGTATACAGGACCAGCACGTTCACCAGCACCCACTCATTCATTCGATTTAAGAGGCCATTTCTTAGGCACCTACTATAGGCCACACCTTGCACTGGGGACTTGCACGAGAGGCGTGAGACACAGTTCCTAACCCCAATGTGCTCGCTGTCCCATGGGGGCTGCAACTGAGAAACAGCTGAACTTGGCAGTGGACGGTGGCCGGCGTCCTAAGAGGTTCAAGTGGCCGCATGGGGAAGTAGATTTTCAGGAGGAGGTGGCGTTCGGGAATTTGCTCCAGGAGCTTAGGGCCAGGGTCTGTCTGGTTCATGCTGAATCCCCGCTCCCGGCACAGTGCCAGGCACACCACAGTTGTGCCATACATGTTTATTGCAAGACCATTGATTGAAAGATGGGCGGGGCGCGGGGGATCGTCATCCTAGCTGAGGACCTGAGGCACAGAGGTAGGGAAGATATTTGGGGGAACAGCTTTTTGGGGAGGCTGGACTAGAAGAAAAGGCATGTCCCTGAGAATCAGATAGGCCTGGGGGGTGGGGGAACTCCTGACTCCAGTACTTATGTACTTGCTGGGTGAGTCGAGGCAGCTTTCTTAACCTCTCTGATCCTCTGCATTCTCATTTCCAGAGTGCAGCCTCAAGTGACCTATGTTTGCAGGGGTTTTGTGTGTGTGTGTGTGTGTGTGTGTGTGTGTGTGTGCACGCGTGTGTGTGTGGGAGTGTGTTTAGGATTTTTTCCTTTTTATTATGGAAACTTTTAAACACATGAAAAAGTGAAAAGACTAGAATCATGAACTCCCACGAGCCCATCATCCAACCTCAACACTTCCCAACGTTTTGCCATTCTGGTTTGAAGATACTTAAAATGGTGATTAAACTCAGTAGACAAGTGAGGATAATAGAAATAGCTTGGCCCAAGTTAGGGCACCCGGGCATGAACCACTCCACCATACCTGCCACCTGGCTGGGGAGAACTGGTTGGAAAAGGCAAAATCCCAGGGCCTCCCCCTGGGGATTGTGTTTCAGTGGATCCAGTTGGGACCCAGGTTTCTGCCTTTTTAGGCCCCAAGCTGAGTCTGATACTGTCTGATGTGTGACACCCACCGTCTACACTCCGCTGCTTGTAAGAGTGTGAGACACGGGGCTCAGAAGCCAGAAGTTTGAAAGCAAGAGTGCCTCCGTCTCTGCCTCCCTGAAAGTGGCTAGTTCCCGCCTTCAGGCTTGGTGGGACTCGGGTGTCTGCCTCTGGCCCCTTCCCTCCACCGGGGCTGCTGCCAGCGAGTGCAGTTCTGCTGGTAAAGTCTTTATCGGGAATGTCGCCTAATGCATTCATATCAAACAATAGCACCTCATACATCATCCCTGCCAGAGGCCACCTCCACTAGGACAAGCACAGTCCATTACCCTGACGGGCGCAGGCCGTGCGCAAAACAGATAACGGGTCTCGGCTGTGCGGGGAGGGGGGCTGACATGGGGTGGGGAACTGTCGCACCCCACCCCCTCTGACGAGCACCAAGGGGGTCCTGGGAAGCTGTCACCCCAGGGAAGTTAGGACATAGGGCATCGGAGGTCCCAACCTTCCAGGGCGGTGGATAGAATATTAGTTGAGAGCCTGGCTCTGCATCCCCAGGGTAGTGACTCCACTTCTCTGTGCCTCGTTTTCCCCATCTACAAGAGGGGGCTAAGAATAGTGGTACTTGCTTCACCTAGGGCTGTTGGGAAGGCTTAAGAAGAAGAAGGCAGTAAAGTGCTGGGCACGATGCCTGGGGAAAAGGAAACATTTTATCAATGGGAGCTCTGCTTACTGCTTTATCACCAGGACCTCATTCACGCTGGCCTGCTGCTTTCCAGGGACAGTCTTCCAGGTTTCGTTATCTCCAAGCTCCCATGGATATGGAGGGACAAGTCACCTGTTCCCGACTGCTGGTCCCCCCAGAAGCAAATCCTGCAAACCAGGGCTTGAAAGCAAGTCTGCAAGTCATTTGCTTGGGGAGGTGAAGCTCACACCAGCAGGAGGAGGGAGAAGTGAGGTGGGGAAGGAGGCAGCCAACAAAAGGACACATCCAGCTTAAGATGCTGGGAGCTGGGGTATTTCCAGATCAACTCGCATCGCCGTCAGGGTAGCTCCAGGGGCATGAATTCCTTGGCACGCAGGTGGCAGAGCTTCAGAGGAAGACCTCGGGCAGAGAAAAGTAGGTGGTGGTAGCTACAGGCTGGATTAATGTGCACCCCGCTGGTAAGGGTGAGGGGATATGGGTGTGGCAGTCTTATGGGCTGAATTGTGTCCCCCCCAAAATTCATATGTTGATGTCCTAACTCCCAGTACCTCAGAATGTGACTGTATTTGTTGATAGAGTCTTTAAAGAGGTTAACTAAGGGACAATGAGGTTATATGGGTGGGACCTACTCCAGTATGACTGGTGCCCTTATAAGAAGTGATTAGGACACAGACACACCCAGGGGGGAACCCATGTGAAGATATAGGGAGGAGAAGACTGCTGCCTACAAGCCAAAGAGAGAGGCTCCAAAAATCCAAACCTGCCAATACCTTGATCTGGGACTTTTGACCTCCAGAACTGTGAGGGGAAAAAAAAGTCTGTTGTTTAAGTCACCCAGTCTGTGGTATTTTGTTACGGCAGCCCGAGCAGACTAATACAGGCACGACAGAGTATGCCACACCAGCCATCCCCTCCTTTCTCTCATTCCTGGCCATTTGCCCTCTTTACTGGCCAAGAGTCACAAGGGACAATGGACTTGTCCCCTGCTCTTGATCCAGCCATCCCAGCTCTCTCTTGGTTCTCCAAACTTCTCCAGATCCTTTCCACCTCACGATCTTTGCTGTTCCACCTGGAATGCTGTTCCTCCAGCTGTTCCGAGGGCTGGCGTCTCATCCTTCTTGTCTTTACTCTCTGCTCCTCTCCTTGCAAAGGTCCTTCCTCACTCTCTTTCACATCACCCTGTTTTATTTTCTTTTGTGCGCTGCACTGGCCCTTCTGTATTTGTCTGTTTATTGTCATCTCCTTGCACTGAAGACAGGAACCTTGTCTTGTTCTCTGCTGTGGCCTCAGTGCCCAGAAGGTGCCACATTTCGTATGAGGCTCAGCACCTTTTGGGTGAGTCAGCATGAGTCCAGGAGTGGAATCCAAGCACCTAATTCCTCGTGTGAACATTTTGTCTCCCAGGCACGTGGTGCTCTCAACTGAATTGCATCCCGCGTGAATACCTAAGTCGAAACCTTAATTCCCAATGTGATTCTATCTGGAGATGGGGCCAAATAGCTAAATAGGTACATAGGTAAAGATGAGATCGTGAGGATGGAGTCCTCGTGATGGGATGGATGCTCTTCCAAGAAGAATCACCAAAGCTTGTTCTCTATCTTTCTCAATCACGGGAGGACACAGCGAGAAGGAGGTCATTTACAAGCCAGGAAGAGGTCTCTCACCGGAACCCGATCATTCTAGCACCTTGATCTTGGACTTCCAGCCTCTGGAACTATGGGAAAACAAATTGATATGGTTTAAGCCACCTAGTCTATGGTATTTTGTTTTGGCAGCCCGAACTGAGTAATACACACTGTAAGCTCTTGAGAGCATTTCAAAGCTGTTTGCATTTCCTTTTTTCCTTCAGCATAGGCACATAGTAGGTGCTCAATAAATAATTTAAAAGGAAACATAAAGTCTATGGGGGCCTTTCTCTTTAGTCACTTGTATGCCTGGTCGGTTTTCCTTGTTTTTCACTTGCAAAGTTTAAAGCGATGGTCATGCTTTTTCCCATCTCCACCTCTTCTAGGATGGGGTGGGCAGGTGGGTGCTAGAGGGGTGAGGAAGCACATCTCCCACAGTTCAGGAGCAGGAAGTGCAGAAGGCCATTTAATTCTACCAGAGGGGATGGAGGGAGAGAAGCAGGCTGGATGAGCCACTGAAGGCAACGGGAGATTCTGCTCAAAGAGATTGGTGATATTGTTGCCCAGGGCGAGGGTGGGAAGAAACCTCTGTGCCTGCTTGTTCTTCTGAATCTTCACCCTAGCTCTCTTCAGGAGGCAGTCTGGGGTGGTGGCTAGAGCAGGGAGTTCTGTCTTCTGGATCCAAATCCCAGCCCTGCAAACTTACTGGCTGTGTGTCTTTGGGCAAGTCTGTGAAACCCTCTGGGTCTCAGTCTACCTCCTCTGGGAAAAGGGGTAACGGTAATGACCTCAGGGGGTTGGTGCAAGGACCCAGTGTAAATCCTGATGGTGTGAGTTTGACTGTATTAAAATCGGTTCCCTGTTGGCTGGCGCCAGTCATTTGGTTAACATCACATGTGACTTTGTACTATATACAATTGAACACTTTGGCCCCATTTTTAAATATTATGGCAGGGGTTTTACTGTATATCAAGCATTTACGCAGTACTATATGTTAGCTATTATTATTGTTAACCCCATTTTAAAGATGACAGACTTGGTGCCAGAGCTGGCAGCTAGCAGAAACCCAAGGGCTGGAGAAGGCATTTTGGTACCCACCCTGAGGTGTGAGGATAGGGTGGCTTCACATACCTCAGCCCTTTCCAGGGGCTACTGGCAGGTCCAAGGGACAGCAGCTTTGTTACATGACCCCATAGCCCCACACCAGCTGAGGCGAGTGAAAGGGTGCACGATCATAAACCAGTTTCATTAGCTGCCCTGTTGGTGGTTGGGCTGGGCTGGTCTCCTCCCTCTGGACCCAGAAGCTGAGAGTCTGATGGCCACTGCCCACGCAGCCCCCTGAGCCCTGGAATAATCCAGGAGGACATGGCTAGAGTCAACAGGAATGGTGATTGGGTTTGGGTTGCATAGCACCCCAGAGAGCAGGAAAGTGGGCCAGGCTAACAGCATGTGATTAAAGATCCTAGTAATTGTGTCTGACGGGGGACTCATCCCCAGGGCTGAATAGGAGGGAGACCCCAAAGTCCAGATGTGGCCCAGGGTCGGAGGCTGACGGGGGTGGGGGAGCACTCCCTCAGAGCTCCTGAGCAGTCAGTCCTGTGGTTCTAGAAGATGGTGCCATACATCACCCGACACGCCTTTCCGTGGGACCAGCCTGGCTGACAGCAGCCATTTATCTGAATGTCATTGGCAGTAAACTGGTGAAGGGGAGGGTGGTGAAAAAGGAGGGGCCAAGGGGGAAAGGGGGTCTCCTTGGGAATTTCCCAGAGGCCAGTCCACAGCCCCAGACTTGGGTGGGAGGGGGATGGCAGTGACATACTTGTATGAGGTGTGGGGTGCTGTCCACGGTGCTGAACCCCACAGGCCCCTTCTTTTTCAGTGGGGACAATGGGGCTGGAGGTGGGGGAAGGGCGATGAACTCAGTGCTACCCTGGGAGTCAGATGGGCGCTTGGAGCAGCTCCAGTGGTGAGACACTCTGGCAGGGGAGGGAGGGGATAGTCATATACCCTCGTGGATATGGACATGGAATTTGGAGCCATAATCCTGGTATGTTCATTCACTTAAAGAATATTTATTTATCAAGAACACGTTCCGCATGACACAGCCCCTGCATATGTCAATCAAATAATCACACAACCTAAGGTAAAAATTTCAACACTAGCTGTGTGACCTTGGGCAAGTTACTTAACCTCTCTGTGCCTCAATGTCCTCATCTGTAAATTGAGGGTAATGACCAGAGCCACTTCAGAGAGTTGTGAGAGGATTAAGTGAGCTAATGTAATTAAAATGTTTGGAATAGTGCCTGGCTTTGTGGAAAATGCTCAATAAGTCTTAGCTAGTGTTCCTTTCATTATTAATACCAGGAAGTATACTGAGCACTCTAAAAAGGCAATAACGTGTGGAGCCACACTTTGTTCAGAGAGCCATGGAAGATCTGAAGGATGACGAAGACTTGCCTGGAGGAGGGTGTAAGGCATTCCAGGCAGAAGGGACAGCATGAGCAAAGGCCCTGAGGTAGGAAGAGGGCAGGACACCATCAAAGAGCTAAAAGGAAGCCAGAGGCGCTGGATCCATGGAGAGTGATAGAAGAGCCTCAGTTTCTTAATCTGTTAGATGGGCATAATACACACCTCCTGCGAAGCTGGGAGTGTTCAATGAGATGGTGTGTTTAAAGTTCCCAGCATGGAGCTTGAGCACACAGGGCACGGGCTTGCGTGATGATTGATTAGATTGCTGGTTCCAACCTCAGGAAGACCAAATTCAATTTGCCACACCCTACATTAAAGCTGAAAAGAAGAGGCCATTCATTTTACAGATACGGGCACTGAAGACTTTAGAGAGAGAGAGATCCACTAAAAGCGGAGGCAGCTGGGGCTGTCTGTTCTGGTCTCCTTGGGTGGGAGAGTGTGCAGCAGTGGAAACAATGGGGATTTGGGGGGCTGAGATATGGAGTTAAACCCTGACTCCACTCCTTACCTGTTGTGGAATTTGGTGTGATGGAGGCAACCTTGAGGCACTCCGTTTCTTCATCTGTCAAATGGGGATAATAACACCTGCCTAGAAGGCATTCATGGTTATGAGGAGGTGGACACTTTGCTGCCCACGGGGGCCAGGCAGGCAATGTAAAGGATACAAGAGGGCTGGATGGGAACTGTGGGCTAGGACAACTTGAGTCCCACCAAAAATGGCAGCCACACCCAGCAACCCTGTGGGAAAGGGGCTCAGCATTGCCCGGTAGTCCAACTTCTACTAGAAGTTTCTTCTTTTAGAGAACCCTAAATCTTGATTTTATATAGGATTTCCCTATTTGTAGGTGTTAGAAACTAATTCAAGCTTTTTCAAAACATAAGGTGGGTCAAAGAAATCATGTTTGTGGCCTGAATTTGATCTGTGGACTGCCGGTTTGCAGTCTCTGGTAGCGGGTAATACACTTAGTAGCTGCTAAATAAATGAGGTCCCTTTTGCTTGGGGACTTACTCTCTGCCCCGAGTCTCCAAAGCCTCTCCCCCATTTGTCTCTATGCCACCATCGGCCTGCTTGGAGTTGAGACCTTGCTAGGCCAGTCTGGGGCCTGAGACCCAAGACCTAGAACCCTCCAGTTCAGGAAGGGGCAGAGCCCTACCCAGATCGAAGCCCCTGGCCATCCTGGCCCCTCCTCTGCCCCCATGCTAGGAGGTCCCGTCTCTCCAGCAAGGTGCTGTCTGCCTGACTGGGGACCCAGGATCACGAAGCACTCAGGTGGCTGGTGTGGGAGGTGCTCGTCACAGCCCTGTCACCACAATGGCTGCTCCCTCCTCCAGTCTGTGGAATCAGGAAACCCTGGGAACCAGGTGACACAACTCCCTGGGGTCTGCACCTGCCTCAGGGAGGAGCGGCTGTGACTCAGTCGTGCCACCAGCTCAGATGCACTGGTACAACAGGCAGAAAAGGAGTGATAGCTGGTCAGAGATGCATGAGGCCTCGGATGGCTGCTCAACAGTGTTCAGTGGGGAAACTGAGGCCCAGAGAGAAGGTCACACAGCCAGGTGGTTGGGTCTGTGTTTCTGCTGACTCACAAGTGAATGCTCTTTCAATGACACCTTCCTGCCAGACATGTAGAACTGGCACGTGGGTAACCTTCCGTATCCTTTGGGTCATGGGAAGAGGATTGTGCTGGAACCCTACAGACGGTGTTCCCATCCTGGTTCTGCCACTTGCTGTGTGTCCTCGGGCAAGTCACATAGTCTCTCTGAGTCTCAGTTTCATCATCTGTAAAGTGGGAATATACCCTTTGCCAAGGTTAACTGAGAATTTGTGTAAAATGCCCGGTTCATAATGGATGCTTAAACGTGTTTTAAAAGGTACTTATATCTGGACTCACCTCAAAAAGGCTTAGAATTCACTTACAAATATATACTGCAATGCCAAAGCAGGAAAGACCTAGATGAGAGGGTCAGGATGACTGGATAATAGGTAAGGTTCTTTATGGTTGTGAACAGTGGGCTTCCTATCTGGCTCAGAGTTTCCTGGCAGCCAAACCAAAGAGAGAAACATGACATTATGTGACTCCTAGAGTCCATAAAAGCTGAGAAACTCCCAGTTGCTTAGGGGGGAAAAAAAGCTTTTCTTGGTAATGAGATGTGAGCAATTTCTCATGTGATTTTTCAAAAACAGGTCCCATGGGAAGAAGTGTTAATTCTCTTTCCTTTCCACTCCCTCGGCCCCTTCTCTAGCTATTCTTTGGAGTCACCCAAACCCTACAACCATAGCTGATGGCATAAGGGTTACGAGGCCCAGCCCTGAAGACAAGACCAGTCTGCACCACTGTGCCAACTTGGGCTAGAGCCCTCCCCTCTCTGAGCCTCAGTTTCCTCACCTGTAAAATGGGAGGTTATAACGATAACCACCTCATCAGGTTCTCTTGAAGACTGAGGAGGTATCTCCTCTAAAGAGCTTGGAGTGGTGTCTGGCACAGTAAGTGCCCCATAAATGGTGGCTGCTCTTCTTACAGCAAGCACGCAATACACGTTCAGCGAATGAACGACACAGGGCAACAAAAGCATCTTAGCTCCCGAACCATCCCTTCGGTGTTTCTCGGCAGCAGGCTTTCTCCTCCGACCACACTGAAACTGTTCTGTGTGTTTTAATCAATTCCATAGTTTGTGGGAGGCAAAGAGCCCAGGTTAATGGAATACAGCCCAATCCCCCTGTGAATTTCAAACCCTCCAGGAAAGGCCTTTGCTTTTTCCTGCTCAGGCACTGGGAAGCCGCTGCCTCCACTCGGGGAGGAGAAATTGAATAATTGATGCAATTTGAATAACACTAGGATTTGTAATGATATTGAAATGTAAAGATAAAAAGGGGCGTGAAGGGGTGCTGATAGCGGAAGGGCAAAGTTGTTAATAGGCGCTTAAGGGACTTTGGTGGAGGGGGCTCCACTGGAACGGCCTGCTGAAAAGGCATTTAAGAGACTGCGAGGGGGTGGGCTGGGAAATCTCCACCAATGAGGGGGAGAAAACCATATTCATAAATAAGATGCGGAAATTTCTCCCGACTCAGCAGCACTAACAGTTAGAGGGTGGATAATTATTTAAATGCCAAATCATTCCGTTCATTAGAATCCCAAATCGTCGCTGAAGAAACTGATTGCCCTGGGCAGGACTGAGTTAGTGGCAGGGGAGGAAGAAGGTGGCTGGAAAAACAGGAATACAGGGGTGGGGGGGTCTCCCCAACTTCTGGTCCAGGCTAAGGGGGAGATGGGGTAGAAAGGGGGGTGGGATAGTAGGGAGGACAGGAACATAAGCACAAAAATCAGACAGACCTGGACTCTTGGCTGTGGGCCCTCAGCATGTTACCTTGTATCTCTGAGCCTCAGTTTGCCCAGCTGGAAAAATGGGGTGAATGCCAAGATCTACTTTGCAGGCAGTGAATGTTAGCTGTTAAGATGGGGGAAGGATTCTGGGAGGCAGGACTGAGAGCGGGTCAGGGAAGGAAATGGGCTAGGGCTGAGAAGGTAGGAGAAAAACCTCAATGAGCCCCAAGTCGGGCTCCTTTTTCCTTCCCACTCCCCAGTCACAGACATAGGAGCTGACTTGCAAGGATAAGGGACTTGGCCAGGATGACACTGCAAGTCGGTGGCGGAGCCAGGGACCCAAGTACACACACAGCCTATTACCCCATGGGCCCCAACTCCCAGCCTGATCTGGTCACCCTCTGGGGTGTCAGGAGGTTCCCAAGGTGGGAGCAGCTCAGTGCCTGGCAGCTTTATCATGTCTGCGGATGAGCGTCACAAGGGCAAGTCGGTCACAATTCATTTATGCCAAGGGATTCGAGGCTGGCTGGCACCCCCTCCCATGGCGGATGGCCATGCCGCCCCTCAGACGCAAACGAGTGTGTGTCCTGAAGCAGGGAGGACCACCAGATTCCTGGCTGAGCTCAGCTGGGACAGGAAACCCCAGACAGGTAAGCAACATGCTGTCGTGAGCTCTCAGTATAACCCTCAGAATAGTAGTGATAAGACAATAGTGATAAGTCAGCGCAGTAATATTTATCGGCTTTTATTCTGCACCCGGCCCTGTGCTAAGCATTTCCTATCACTTAACTGTCATAAGAACCCTGTGATTGAGGACAACAGGGAAACTCAGCAGTGAGAAGACTAGTTCACGCAGCCCCAAAGCTGTGAGGCTGGGGTTTGAACCTGTCTGCCTAACACCCGAGCCTCTCAGAGAAACTCTGCGCTACGCCCAAGCCTCAGTCTTTAGCCAGTGCCTTGTTTTCTCCCCACCGCGGCTCTGAGAGGTCCCTTAGGTGCCCTGGGTCCCGGTGAGACCCCTCAGCCTCAGAGAGAGCGGGAGAAGGAGCTGGGGTTCAGACACAGGTGGCTTGAATCTGTCTCACATCTCCATCTGTCTGCCTTTCTCTGGAGCGTGGGACCCTCCCCCCCTCTAGCCCACCTTGCTGACCACCCTCCACCCTACCCCACCTTCATGGTCTCACTGCAGAGAGCTGCCCAGATGCCCCTTACCCCATCCATTCAAATAGGACTTCTGACAGCCACTTGCTTGGCTCAAGAAGCCTGGGGAACCAGCCATAGGCTTCTAGGTGGGCCCCCCACCTGTTTGCTTAAGGTCACCCTGGTACTCACCCTCATTTGAAGTTAGGGGCCAGGCCTGCTGAGGTGCCCGAAATGATAACTGAAACATTAGGTCTATTACTTTTTCAGTGGCCCAGTACTGGCAGGGAACTCCTGCCTCTGGGAGGCCTGGTCCTCTCTCTTCCCAGAAGGACAGGTGGAGCCAGCCTGGAAGCACTGGAGCCAGGGGCATTTAGAGGATCTGGGTTGGAGCCTGTCTGCATCGCTGTGTGGCCTTGATCAAGTTTCTTCCCCTCTCTGGGCCTTGCTTGTCAATTGGAGACATCAGTTCTCCCTGCCTCATAGTGTTATTGGGATCCACCTGAGGCCTGGCGTGTAGTAGGTCCTCAAACAATGTTTGAGCGTATTCACAAGACCAGTGTTTTCCAAGGTGAGGTACAATTCTACCTACTCTAGAATCACACGGGGCGCGTGTTATGCATACAGACTTCCGGGCCCGACCAGGAACAGCAGAGCCTGGATGCTGGGGCCCTGGAGTCTGCATTTGTAACAAGTGCTCCCAATGACTCCCCAGCTGGCACTACCCTGCACCCCTGATTCCTATTAAAGTAGGAGGAGTCTAGGCTCTGGGGCAGGCAGCTGAGCCTTGGTTTCCTTGTATGTAAAGGAGAACAGACATTCACCTCTGGGGGATAGTGGGAGGAATGAATGAGATACAGGGTCTGGCATATAATAGGTACTCAGTAAATGAGACGCCCTCGTGGAGGACTGAGAGTCAGCCCCCTAAAGAAGGGAAGAGAGGGTGTCCTGCCAGTCGGAAGCCTTGTCAGCAGGGTCTGCTCCAAATCGATCTTTTTCCCCCCGTTTTCACACACGGCGTCAGCATCTCTTGGGGCAGGCGAAGAAAATGCCAGCATCAGCACACTGTGTGCCCCAGCCAGACACCGCTGCTCTTTATTAATTAACCGCCAGATGTTAGTTTTGCATCTTTTATCAGAGGGAGGTTTATCACTGGGACACTGTATGTCAGGCCATTAAGGAGAAGCAGGAAAACATCCCTTGGGGGGCCCTGGAGTTGGCAGGGAGCCGGGGAGGGGAAAAGGAGCCAGGTGTCCAGCCCCCTCCCCTCCAGGGCACATGGCCCCATCCCAGAGCATCTCTCTGCCTTGGCCGCCCCACCCCCCAGTGCCTCCCTGGTCATGTCCGTGGCTGCCATTTGACCCTCCAGAAGGCAGCCATGAAGCTGCTACTCATGCATCCGTTCCCAGGGTCACTGTGCTGAGCAAAACAGACTGAGTCCCTGCTCTCTGAAGCCCACAGTCTGCTGGAGAGACAACCACAATCCAGTAAACCCAAATAAATAACATTATGACAAATGGTGATCGGTGTCATGAAGGAAACTGACAAGGTTCCCAGAGAGGGCGAACAGCCGGCAGAGGACCTAATTTAGATGGAGCAGTTTCCCTGGGGAGGTGACATTTAAGCGGCTTCGTGGAAAAGGAGCCAGGGGCAGAAGGTTCCAGGCAAAGTGTACATACACAAGGGCAAAGGCCCTGGGCAGGAACCAGCTTGGCGTGTTCAAGGGCTTGAAAAAAGATCCTAGAGGCTGGAGCAGGGCAAGGGAAACAGCCACGAGGCTGCTGAGGTCGGCAGGACCTGGACCAGGGGTCCTCACGGGACGCAGGGAGGAGTGTGGATTTCTTGTCTCTAGGGTACCAAGGCGCCACAGCAGAGTTTTGAGCAGGGGAGCAATGAGATGACGGGATTTTGACAATGGGAAGAGCCCTCCCTCTGCTCTGGAGGATGAGGAATGGATTGGAAAGGATGGAGAGAAGTCCACAAGGTGGTCGGTCTGCAAGAGATGGTGAGACCTAAGCAATGGCTGAACCCTGACGTAGCATTTATCAGCCACTCACAGGGTGCCAGGCAGGGTTCGCATTCAAGAAATGTTTAGGAAGCAGAACTGGTGGGTGAGGAAGAGAGAAGGGTCGAGGGTGACCTCAAGTGTCCCACTCCAGACATGTCTGTGTCTTCTCTTGCTCTCAACATTCTCTGAGACTGGAATTGGGATTGTCTTCATTTCCCAGAGGAAGAAATGGAGGCCCAGAGAAGTGCAGCAGCACATTCAAGGTCACACAGCTAGGAGCAACAGATCCTGCGTTTGAATCAGGTCTGCCTGCCACCCACCGTCTTTCCTACAAACAACGGCCCAAGTACAGGCAGGTGCCAGTAACTGCTCATCCTGACCCTGCTGCTTTGGGAATCCCTGCGCTGTCCTACCCCCAGTTACGGGCGGTGTCATTGGGTGGAGCAAAGGGGCCGCCTGACCTGACCAGGCAGCGAGTCCGGCCCTTGACTTGTCCTGAGTACGGTAAATCCAGATATAGGCCAATGTCATCTCCGTTCAAATGCATGTGGCACCAGTACCCCGGGTTATTCCTTTCCACCTGATCCACACACCGTCTGATGAACAGGTGATTACTTCTCCTCCCAGGTCAGCTTCTGATTTGCACACAATAAATATCACCCCCAGGAAGTGGTGTGTGTGTGTGTGTGTGTGTGTGTGTGTGTGTTGAGGGGTAGAAAACAGGGCTCATGTCTTATTTATGAGAAATAAACAGGAGCACAGTCGACACATATTTAATCTAGTTCTTAATTGCCCTTTTGACTCTAATCAGGCCAGGTCTGTGAGTGGCTCTGTGTGTGTGTGTGTGTGTGTGTGTGTGTGTGTAAACAACTTTTTTAGTACGTTGACCTAGTCAGAGCACTGTAGGGATGGCTCGTGTTTGCTCATTGATGAACTGAGTCCTAATTTGGGGTGGCTTGAATGACTAGCAATATATCTGGGGTCCCAGTTCTGGCTCTTCTCCAAGCTGCCTATGCTGGGGCTGATATGTCCAACATGATTCTGTCACTCACATATCTGGTGCCTGGGCTCAGTAGCTGGGACAGTTGGAGCTGGCCGGACACCTTCCTCGTCGCCATGCAGCCTCTCCATTTGGCTGGCTTGGGCTTCCTCGTGGCATGGTGGTCTCAGAGTAGTCAGACTTCGTACATGGCAGCTGACTTCCACCAGAGTAAGCATTCCAAAATCTTGTGTTTTTATTTTTATTTTAGTATGCTTGTTGGTTTTTATGAATACCTAGTTTTTATACAAAAACAAATGGTGGATGTGTGGTGTGACAATTCAAACAGGGAAAAGTACAAAGATTAGGGGAGAAAAACACTCAAAATTCGACTACCCAGCAATTAACATTTGGTGAACCTTAATCAAGGAATTTTTCTACAACAAAAAATAAAGATAGGACAGATGGATGGATGGATGGATGGGTACATGGGTGGTAGATGAGTAGATGGAGAAAACAAAAGATAGAAGAAAATAATTCTGACTGTGGTGGATTCTAAGTGTTGGGGAGAGCAACCATTAAGTTTCTGTATGTTGCAGGACGGCCGGTTGGCTCAGTTGGTTAGAACGCAGTGCTCATAACACCCAGGTCACTGGTTCGATTCCCACATGGGCCTTCCACAACTAGGTTGAAAACGGCTTGACTTGGGGCTGATGGGTCCTAGAAAAACATGCTGTTCCCCAATATTCCCCAATAAAAATTAGAAAACAAAAAAAGATTCTCTGGAGAAACTCTCCATCTTTAAAAAAAAAAAAAAAAGATTCTGGATGTTGCAAAAGGGGTGTTACTCCAGACCCCGTTCCATTCATCAGCAGCCATGACTGGCTGCGAGTCCAGTTTCTGGTGGGATGGTGGGATATTCTGGAAACAGACCACTTCCCTTTGGGAATTGTCTAAGAGGAAATGGTCAGGTATGGGACCCACCACTTCACAGAGCTAGGACAGGGTTTTTGTCAACACTGCCTCCACACTAGTTACTTCCTGAGTCTTCCTGGGACTCAAACTCTCATCCTTCCCTTCCTTTCAGTGGCTTCCTCTGCCTACAAGGTAGAGTTCAAACTATTACTACTATGACTGCCACTACTATTACTAGTAGTACTAGTACTATAGCCATTGTTTCCGCCACTATTACTACTATTGAACTACTACTGTTACTACTAGTACTAGTACTACTGCCGTGGTTACCACTATTACTACCTCTAATGCTACTGTTACTATTGCTACCACCACTGTTGCTACCACTATTACTATTATTGTTATTATTTCCACTCTAGTTATTATCGTTATTACCACCACCACTATTAACTGCTTTCACTACTGCTGCTATTACTATTACTGCCACCTCTGTTGCTACTGCTTTTACTACTATTACGACCAGTATGGTTGCTACTATGACTGTTACCGCTATTACTACCACTATAACCATCACTACTAGTACCGTTGCTACCATGATCGTTACTATTACTACTTCTTCGTCTTCTCCTTTTTTCCTTCTGTAGTAGTTTTTATTGTCATTTAAAAATTTTTTTATAAAGGTAACACTTGTTCATTAGAGAAAAATTAAGAAATTAGAGATCATTTCAAAGACGAACCTCACCCCCCAAAATCCTACCATTCAGAGGTGTCAGTCCCCTTGAGTCCCCAGTCCTAGCAGGGTCTGCAGGGCCCTCCATGGCCAGCTGCTGCCTACCTTCCCCATCTCATCTCCTCTCTGTCCCTGTGCTCCAGTCAGACCAAACCTCTAATGCCCTCAGACCCGCTTGCCCTCCCTCCACTTGCCTCTGGGCCTTTGCACATACTGTTCCTTCCACCTGGCATGGCCTTCCTCCTGTACTTCGTTTGTCTGGCTGACCCCCAAGCTCCCTGGGCCATGAGCACAGACATAGGCCCTCTAGGGAGCCTCCTCTGAGCACTCCGCATCTTAGGCTGGGTCGGGAGCCCCCTCCAGGCTCCAGTAGTCCCCGAGTATCCCCCTGCTAAAGCACGCCACACCCTATCTCTTTGGTGAGTTCCTGTTTACCTGTCTGTCTTCTCCGCTGTAGAAAGCAGGAACCACGTGGAGCCGCCTCTGTGTGCCCAGCACAGGCCTACCACGTAGTAGGGGCCTCCATATGTGTTTGTTGAGTGAATGAGTGAACACATCCATCTGGAAGGATTTCCTAGAAGATGTGGCATTCAAGCCACGCTCTCAGGGTGGTATGGAGAAGAAAGCAGTCAGGATGTAGGGCCAGGCAGCTTTTCCTGCCCTCCATGACAGGTTGTCTGCATTGGCCTTTGACCTGAGCTGTCACCTGGGCCCAGGGGCCCCATGTTTGCTGACCCACCAGGCTCCCAGGGTCATGTTTGAGGAGGCCAGGCTGCTCCCGCCCTGTCCACACCACAAAACAGACAACATCAGGTAGGAGGAACAGGGCTCCTTTGTGCGCTATTGATTTTTCATAACCGCCCGCTGACAGACAAGGTGAACAGTTCACTTTTATGAATCCTTGTTAACGGTATGGCAAGAGATAGTTCACTTTAAGTGCCTTTTTTTTGGCTGAAAAAGAAAAATAACAGGAAAATGTAAATTACTTCATCACGGAGAGACACTGAGAACTCTGAGCTGGACCTTCAGAGGCTGGAATGTGAGAAAGAGGGGCCCTTCATGCCCCCCTTAAGTGACCAGGGCTGGAACACGGGTCTTCCCAAAGCAGAGGTTGGTGGACAGAGGAAGTGTGGCAAGCAGCAGAGCAGCTGATTATGGCAGAGAAACTGTGCATCCTCATGGGAAAAGAGAGCAATACAGGGACGTCTACGGAAACTGTTAGAAAAAAAAAAAGCGTCAAACTGGAAATGACCTGTGTCCGTCCACAGGGTACTGGGTAGATGGAAATTATCACTTGTCCATTTAGATGGAGTACTACGTAGCTAGGAAAACAGTGAGGTCGTTCTACGTGGGCCAATAAAGAAGAATGAGTGTACATGAGATATTACTAAGCGGGAATAGTAAATTACAGGACAATTTATAGTGTGCTACCATTGATGTCAAAGAAAGCGTCTAGGTGTGTGCATTAAATGTATGTGGAATTACACACATCTATTCACAGTGAGTCTCGCCGCGACGTTAGACTGAAAAACGGGATGGGGTCCAGCTTTTGATTTACATTTCATTCACTTTTGTGCTAGTTTAATTGGCTTTTTACTGTGTGCAGTAGGACTTTTAGAATTTTCAAAGTTTAAAATCTTTTAACATGAAGGGGGTCATGTTAAGTTTAAAATCTTTTAACATGAAGGGGACCCCTCTTTCAGCTGAAGGGGGTCCTTTAATTTTTTTCCCTTTTCTCCCCTTCTCTACTATTGGAGGTTTTTTTCAACAACTAACTGTTAGGTCTGTAAATATAAACATATAATACAAGTTTTTCTAAACAAGAAAATACTGGCTTTGGTGTCGAGCAGACCTGGTTCTTGTTCTCGGTCTTCCCTTTACCACCCGAGTGACATTAGGCGAGTCACTTGACTTCTCTGAGTATCAATTTCCTCCAGCAACACTGGATCTTAATCGCATGTACAGAGCAAGCATGCAGTGAACAGTAGCTTTAGCATCATAATTATTATCCCACTGAGAAATGGCAAACCCACTCATGCCATCGCAGTTGGTGAATTAATACCCATCCCTGTGACAGACCTCTGCAGCTTTTAAGGTATTGTAGGCCAGTGATCTTCAAACTGTTTGTACGCATGGAATTCATGTACGGTAGAATCTTAGGTGGAAACCCAGTGTGTAAGACGGGAACAAAAACATTTTCGTGGCATTTTCGTGTCACACAAAGTGTGACATTTATACCCCGTGGACGTTTGCAGCCTCCTGGCCATCCTGCATCCTTTCTCCTTCTTTTGGTGACAACACCCTGACCTTCCTTCAGGGCGATTGTCCTTCCCTCACTCTCAGTCCCCCTCCCCCTCACCCCACACCAGGAGTGGGCGTGGACCCAATGCCAAAGACATCCCCTGGCCACAGGGAAAATTTCAGGGACCAGCTTGTGACCAAGGTGGGCCAGTCAGGCTCGTGACATCCATGCAAATTGTAGAGGCAGAGAAGGTCCTTTATCTCCTGGACTTGGGCTTCGGATGGGGGTGGGATAAGCCTGGAGCTGCCAGAGTTCACCTTGGCGTCTTAAGAATGAAGCGAATACTGGGAAAGGCAGAGCTGAGAGATGTAGAAAACTGGAGGCCTGATGACGTCGCCAGGGCCCCTGAATCACACTGTGCCTGAAGCCAGCACCACCCCCGGAGTGTTTCGTTGTAGGAACCATTCTGCTCCAGCCAGTTGGGTTTTCTGTCACTTGTAACCAAAGGAGCGCTCAATGATATAATATATGTATTCATAAAGTCAGTTCGGAAGAACAACGAAGCTGCTTTGACAGACATAAACATTTGAAGTCAGGAGTGAGGGATGACAGCCGCTGTCTTGTAACAGCTCTGCATCCAGTTTATTTCCATATTTGGTTTTGGTTGCACAGTATCAAGAAAATCCTGACTCACAGGTAAGTATTGTAGTGGTTGAGTGTTACGCTTAGGTGCCCAGACAATCTGGGTTCAGATCCCTGATCCGGCACCCAGCAGCTGTGGGACCTGGGGTAAGTCACTACCTCTGAGTCTCCATTCCCTAGCACCGACAGCATTGCAGGGTGGGGAGTAGTAGAGTTGCTACATGAGAAAGCATTCAGACAGCGCCTAACACCTGGCATGGGTGAGCTCTAGTTATCATCCTGCCACACTCTCACTCCTCAGAGCACCTGTGTGCTGCCTTGGGCTGACAGCTTCACTGGAACGAAACTTCACCTGCTATGTCAGTTTCCTTGACAAACATCCTGAGGTAACAGGGCAAGCGTTTACAGAACTTACTGGCAACTGCTTCTCTGTGACTTAGGGTTTTCTGGATAGTGACTTTGGAGCCGCGCTGCGGGGAAGGGGGATCCCTAGAGAAGCTTTAGGGGAGTGAGTCTGAGCTCAATATATGGAACATGTTCCCGTGCTGCGTGGAGTTGTCTCAAAACGGACCAGGCTGCCCTCTAGGCAATGAGCTTCCGGAGTTGGGAAAGGATTCGCAATGAGGCTAGACGGACTCTGCAGTGAACGTCGTAATGGGAATGCCAGCACCAGACAGATGGAAGGCAGGCTTCATTCACGCATTTATTCATTCACTCATCAAATAGTTACCACGACCGAGGCACTAGGCTGGCTGACCATCCCCAATAACGCTCAGATTAGGTCATTTCATAAATGATTTCTTGCTAAAGTAGGAGGGACTCTCTCCACCAGCCTTCTGGGGTCCGTTTTCATTTTTAAAGAGGATCAAGTGTCCGTGCTAATGCTAGGGGATGGGCTTCTAATGATGGGCTCTCAGGTGCTTTGGCAACTTACCTGGGTGAAGAGATGAGAGGCCTCCCCACTCGTCGTGCCTCACGTCTTACCTTTCCAAAGTGGACAGAATAAGAGAGAGGGACACGACCGCCATCTCCCAGGTGGAAATTAAGATCATACTGGTGTTAACGTGATCAGCTAAGCATGTGACACCTGGGATAGCTAATTCTATCTCAGCTGCCCTGGGTGGCTGTGGGCGTCTCTCAGGCAGGTAGTGTGGCCTCAGACAGTCCTCCCCTTTATCTCCGCCCCCACCCATTGGAAGTCCTTGAGCTCCTCCAGCGCTGGTGAACAAACAGGCAGGCTGGAGAGTGCATGGTGCTACCAGTGTCAGGGATGGCAGATCAATCAAATCGTCTTCTTGTGCATCAGGCAAAGGGTGGGGAGAAAAGTCGGGGCGGGGGGAAGTCTAGTAGGCCCTGGGGGGTCCTAGCTCCTCTATCCATTGAATATTTTCTGTGTGCCTAATAGTACCAACAAGAACAATAGCTGTGCCTACTGTGCAGCTCACCTGGTTTTTTAGTCTTCATGCCACCTCTGTGAGATGATACTCTCTTATCATCTCGTTTCCAGATGAGAAACCTGAAGCTCACGAGGCAAAGTGGCTGGCCCAAGGAGCAGGCCTGTCTGACTTCAGAGCTTCTTTCCTGCCCACTCTGCTACCCTGCTTACAACTTACAACTCCCTGCTTACAACTCCCTTAATCCTCTCCAACCTCCATTGGTGGTTTTATACCCATTTCACAGGTGCAGAAACAGAGGCCCCAGAGAGGCAAAGTCAGTTGCCTAAAGTCCTACAGGAGCTGAGCCAGACCTCCAATTTTGGGGGTTCCCCTTTCCTTGTGGCCTGTCTGAGCAAGACCCTAAGGAGACAGAGTGGGGTACATGGGCCCATAGGGGATAGTGGGGGGGGGCCTCTGGCTTGTGGTGGGAAACCACTGACCCCACTCTTCCTCTCTATCCCGGGGACGATCTCACCTCAGGGCTGCTGGTATAGCAAATAAATCTCTGTGTTTTCCCTCTAAATGTAAATGGCTGGCAAGTGGGATATCATGGGTTTTGGAAAAAGAAAAAAAAAGTAATTTGCATTAGATGTGTGTGTAGTGCTTGACAAAAATCTCAAAAGACAAGGATTCCCCAGCTCTGGGTTAAATTCTAGGCCTCTACCTTAGAGCATGGTGAGGGCCCCGAGTGGGACCCTTCCCGTCCCACATCCAACCACATCTTGGAAGGACAGTCACTCTCTCCCTTCTCTCCCTCTCCTCCTCCTCCCTCCCTCTCACCTCTCCTTTTGTCTTTCTTCCTCCCTCACCTCTCCCCCCTTTCCCAGGCCTCCAATTTCTCTCTCCCCAACCCCCAAGAACCCTGCTGGTGCGCTGCACGGAGAGGCAATTTATAAAGCAGATGTTTATTGCAAGGTTTCACAAGAGCTTGGTGCCTCGCCAAACGTTACAGTAATTGGAGGCTGCGTTTAATTACTGATCAATGTAAAGTTAGGACTAGACAGGCCTGGAAACTGCCTTTGGTCTAGACTCTCCTCTCTGCTTCAGAGAATGCAGGAGCTTCTGGCCCTACATGGCTCAGCCGGTCCTGAGCTGAGGCCGGTCAGGTGCAAGGAACAAGAAGGCAGGCTTGCAAGTATTAGGCTGGTGCAAAAGGAATTGCGGTTTTTGCAATTATTTTAACCTTTTAAACAGCCATTACTTTTGCACCAACCTAATAGCTACTGGCCTGCTGGCCTCTAGGAAATGGCTTTGGGGAGAGGAGACCAGATTCTGCTACAGCCCCCTTCTTGCCATCCCATTATTGTTGATGCTTATTCTGTGCCAGGCGCTGTGCTGGGCCCTGGGGTCATAGGAGTTCATGAATTTCTCCCCGTGCCTGGAATGAAATCTTTATGTACCTATGTTATCTTTCAATCCAACACAAGACAAGTGTGGTGGCAAGGCTCCAGGTGGGCCCTCCATGGTCCCTGCCTTCTGTAGTCACCTGTTGCACAGTCCTCTCCCACATGAAGAGAATGGCTTGTGTTACCAACATTGCAGAAATGACAGCTTGTGACTTCCAAGGCTCCGTCATTAAAGACCCGGCAGCCTCTGCCTTGCTCCCTGAGGTCACTGGCGGCAGGGGAAGCCAGCTGCCATATCATGAGGACCCTCCAACAGCCCTACGAGATCTACATGGGGCAGAACTGAGGAGCCACCTCCAGCCCGATCCAGCCTTCAGGTGAGGCTGCAGCCTCGGCCGCCACTATGGCTGCAAACTCATGAGAGATACAGAGACAGAATCACCCAGCTAAGCCACTGCCCGGTTCCTGACTTGTGAGATAGTAAATGGTTATTGTGGTAAGCCGCTAAGTTTTGGATTAATAGATAACTGATAAGCAGCCATGGCAAAGAAGGAAACATAAGGAAGCCTCATAAATAGGAAATATAAACAAATGTGGCAAAAAAGAGTTCAGCCACATAATTATATAACCTCTATATATGGATAGAGATTTTTTGATGTATTAATGATATATATTTTATATGTGCTATTATAATTACAACAAATGTGAATGAGTTAAATTTACCAATTAAAAGAAAAATATTATTTCATTCTTCCCTCACAATAATCCCGTAAAATAGGCATTATCCCCACTTTACAGATGAAGGAGTTGAGGCTCAGAATGGGGAAGAAACTTGCTCAAGGCCTCTCAAGTAAGTTTGGGATTCAAACTCAGCTCCTTCTGACCGCCAAGCTGAAAGCTCTGACACTGAATTGTATTGTTAACTACTTTGGATAGAAGAGGAAACTGAGAGTCAGAAAGAGTGAGTGACTTGCCCAGGGCCACACAACAAGTCATGCCGAAACGGGAGCAGGTCCGTTGTCTGGCGTCTGCCCCATGACCTTCACAGCTCTGCTACCAAAGCACAAGGATCTCAGGGTTCTTCTATCTTCATAGCTGCTTAAGACAGCTGGAGACCCTTGGCTGCAGCCAGAGAGACCTTGTGAGGTCAGGTGGGGGAGCCTCCTCAGGGAAGAACATCAGCACAAAGCAACATGCACAGGTAGAGGGTGGGGGTGGCTCCATGCATCGAGCTGAACTCCGGTAATTACATCAGGGCCGGCAGCGTAATTTGTAACTGGGTGATGAATGTCTGTGTTTTCGGGCCTGATTGCCCTATTTACATTTGGAATTTGCTGATCTATTATTAATGTCTTCTGGAGGCCAGGGCGACAGTCATGAGCCGCTGGGGAGTCCCCTCCCCCAGGTTCCAGGGAACACTAGCTCTTGGGCCCTACCTACCGAAAGCCCCACCCTACCCCTCTCTGTGTGTCCCTGGCTTTCATGGGGCTCTTAGGCCAATTGGCAGAAGAGCTGACCTGGGATGAGTTTTCCTAACCTCTTACAGACCCATGCACACGTGCTCAGATGTACATAAGCAGAGGCACATATGCTTACATGCTCACACCCATTTACATACATATAGCCATGTCCTTACGTACCCATAGGCACCTTCACACAAACCCATACATGAAATGCATACATGCACGTGTGCACATGTGTACAGCATATGTACTGCTATGGACCAAATGTTTGTGCTCCCCGCCCCCAATCCATATATTGAAGCTCTAACCCCCAATGTGATGGCCTTTGGGAAGTAATTAGGGTTAGATGACGTCACGAGGGTGGGGCCTTCGTGATGGGATTAGTGCCCTGATAAGAAGAGATGTGAGAGAGAGAGAGAGAGAGAGAGAGAGAGAGAGAGAGATTGAGAGAGAGAATGAATGAGACATCAGGAACGGAATCGGCCAGTACCTTGAACTGGACTGCCCAGCCTCTAAATTGTGAGAAAATAAATTTCTGTGTTTTCAGTCACCCAGTTCATGGTCTTTTAAGGACAGCCCAGGCCCTCTAAGACACGCACATACCATGCGTGTCCTCCCACGCTGAGAGTAAGACAGCAGCTTGCCAAGGTCTCCCAGCTTGAGAGTGGTATGGTTGGGTTCACGAACCATGGGTCCAGATGGCCTGCGTTTGAATCCCAGCTCTACCACTTAGCAGCTGTGTGACCTTGAACAGGTTACTTCACCTCTCTGTGCTGCTGTGTCCCCATATATAAAATGGGGATGATAACGTTACCATCTCATATGGTTGTTGTGAGGATTAAATGAGTTAACAGAACTCACTTGCCTGGTGCACCATAAGCACTAAATACATATTTGCCATGTCATTATTTTTGTTGTTGTTTATGTGCCTGTTACATAATAGACTCTGAATCATTTTGTTGAAAGATGATTAAACATACCCTTCCACGTCCACGTACTTGTAACACAAACACGCACACACAGAGTCCCTCTTGCCCTCCCCATCTCTGCTTCCTCAACCCCTCCTTCCAGGGTTCTATGGCCTCTTCTCCCTGGAGCCCCTCCTGACTGTTCAGTCCTCCATATCCACCACTGGATTTGGCGTCCCCAAACCAAGAATCGGACCTGGGCTTGGCCCCGTGCTGGCAGTGTGACCCTGGTTCAGCAATTCTAAACCTCAGTTTCATGATCTACACAATGGGGGTAATGATAGAAATGACCTCACGGGAACTGAACCTCCCGTGAGGTTCACTGAACTGCGATGCAGTGCCAGGCAGTATAGGGGGTCAACAGGGCATCTTCCCTGGTCCCCGCTGTGGGAGTGGCTGCAAATGACCATGCAAATGAAAGTTCATCCTCGAGGACTGTGGGAAGCCGGACAGCCCCCAGGCTGAAAGGCTCCCATTTCCAACCAGCTCTTTGCTGAAAGGCACTGGGTAGGGGCAAAGAGCACTGGACAGGGAGTCTGGAGGTGTGCTCCACGGATGACATGCACGGGTACGGCCTGAACACATTCTCGTGTGCATGGAGTGTGCACTCACATCCTCAGATTGGCACCTCCACACAAACATGCACGTATACAGGAATGCATGCCTGTGCCTGAACATGCAAACACACGTGGGACAGCCATGTGGAAGGGCCTGGACCTGGAGGCGGGTCACACTGTGTGGCCTTGTTTTAGTCTCTGTACCTCTCCGGGCCTCTGTTTTCCTCCTTTGTGAAATGGGCTTAGTCAGGTCTGTCCCATCCTTGGTTGTGGTGAGGATTAAATGAGACAATAGGTGACAAGCTAAGACCATGGTGCCTGGTCTACAGTAAGCACTTAATATATGGCAGCCATGTTATAAGCATCCTCATCTGTGCAGTGTGAGGCTAGAGGAGGTGCTCTCTGAGCTACTTGCCAGCTCCAAGGTCCTATGGTTTTGTAAGTTGCCTCCACCCCCGATGCAGAGCCTGTCAGCCACCCAGGCTGGAGGGCCTGTGTAGGTTCCAGAAATTGGCCAAAGACAGTAATTCTACAATTCCTTGATGGGACCTCTGGCTTGTGGCAACTTGAATACTAGGCTGGCAGGCCCTGTGACAAATAAGGAAACTGGGGGAGGGGTGTCACCAAAGACAGCCCACAGTTGGAGGTGAGACTGACACTGAAAGCTCCTAGTGGCTTGGGCAAGGTTCATGCAGGAGCGTTTTCTGCAGCTTTCTCTGCACAGAGCAGAAGCAGGTCTTGGTGATTGAGCCCGGGTATCCTACTTCAAGATGAGGCCCATCCCAGGGTCACCAGGACCCAAGCAGTGGCTCCCCAAAAATAATAAAATCGTACGTGAGAGGCAGCCGGATGGCTCAGTTGGTTAGAGCATGTGCTCTTAACAATAAAGTTGCTGGTTCGATTCCCGCATGAGATGGTGGACTGTGCTCCCCACAACTAGATTGAAAACGGCGACTGGACTTGGAGCTGAGCTGCGCCCTCCACAACTAGATTGAAGGACAACGACTTTGAGCTGATGGCCCCTGGAGAAACACACTGTTCCCCAGTACTCCCCAATTTAAAAAAAATTGTATGTGAAAACCCCAAAGCAGTGATAACCACTAGCCTATGTTGAGAATTTACTACGCACCAAGCATCTGTGTTATCGCATTTAATCCTCCTGACCAGGAGGCTGAGGCAGGGAAGCACGCGTGCTTAAGGTCATACAGCTCAAAACTAGCAGAGTTGGGACTCGACCCTGGGACTTTGCTCACTCCAGAGCCACTGCCCTTAGCTTAAGCTCCAGCATCTTCTCAAAGAAGCACAGTAGAGGAAAATGGGTTTGTAAACTGCCACAGGGCAGGCCAGCCTGAGGGCGGAGGCCTCAGTTTCTCTTGGGGGATGTGTGTGTGAGGAGACCATGTGGCCCAATGGCTGTGGTAGCCGGGATCGCCCGCTGCACCCTCCAGAAAGGCCCACCCCCACCCATTTCCCTGCGATCCCAGGGAAGGTCGGGCAACGAGCACATTAAATAAGACCATAAATTAGTCATGAAGGCCTGGAAATGAACAGGGCTTATCATTTATGGATGGAATAATTAAGCCCCTCTGCTCAGCGGTTCACCCAGCCTTGTGCCCAGACGCCAGGCGTCGCCAGCAGCTGAGCCAGGGACAGGTTTGGGGTCTTCAGTGTCGCCCTCCCCATACCCCAGCATCTCAAACCAGACCCTGAGGCCTACAGACCCCACTAGTTGCGAGAGCAGCTGCTTACCCAGACAGCAGTAGGGACAGTCCTGCCCTGGTGATGTCATAGCAGCCCTGGCCAATCCCGGGAGACCTCTCTCCAAGCTCTGCCCACCCTTGGGGGAGTGCCCTGCCCCCTTACATGGAGGTGGTGGGCCTGCCTTCTCCTTGCGACTCAAAGAAGCCTCCTTATAGGGTAGAAAGTGTGAGAAGTTTGGACTAACTTGGGTTCAAATCTTGGTTCTCTCACATTCCAGCTGTGTGCTTCTGGGCTGGTCACTTCACGTCTCTGAGCCTTGGTTTTCTCTCAAAAATGGGCAAAAGAGTATATTTTAGGGGTTATATGGTAGATCGAATTAAATAATAGTTATAAAGTACAGAGTGTGGGTCTGGCTTATAGTAAGTGCCCCCCACACATCCAGCGTTTCATTCCTTACTCTCAGGTAGGCGGGGATCAGAGGCTCAGAGAGACAAAGCGCCCTGACCAAGGATGCACAGCAAGTGAACAAAACGTGGGCACCTACTTCCTTCCCGCGGAGTTCCCTGTCATCTGTCACTTGCGGGAGGGCTCAGCTCGTTCCCCAACACAAAGCTGAGACCCTTGTCCCATCCCGGCCCCCAGCTACCCCGGGTCAGTGGAGAAGAGAGGTGATCTCAATGTGATCATAGTTACTAACATTTATAGAGCTCTTGCCATGGCCAGGCCCTGTCCTAGGTGCTCTGCAGTTATAATTTCACTTTACTCTCCAAACAACCCTCAGAAGTACAAACCATGCTTCTTCTTCTCATGTTCGAGGTGAGGAAACTGAGGCTCGTGCTCAGACCCTCGACTTGAGGCACTCAGCCAAGAAGTGGAATTTGTGTGTGATTTCCTGGGTCCTGGCAATGCCAGGCTTGGGGGCAGGGTGGCAAATTAAAGACTGTTTGGATTCTGAAAAAGCTGTCACCTGACTTGGCCAGCATGTTCTGGAATTCCAGCTTTGCTAGTCCATGTTCTCGAATGGGTTCAAGCCTTCATTTTACAGATGGGAAAACTGAGGCCCAGCCATTAGGGGCAGAAGCTTGGGGCTTCCCCACCACTACCCCAAGGCCCGTCCCATGGGTGGTGGATAGCATGGCTGGCGCCTCTAGAGAGGCCTCTGGCACCTGCCTTGGGGAGGAGTCTAGACCCTCCTCGACCCTCCTCGCTTCCCTACCCCACCCACCCTCCATCACCATGACAACCATGCAGGTGAGCCTCATCACCGCTAATCCTCTAATTACCAGCCACCTCTTCAATCGGCTGTAATTACTTTGGGGACACAGTTAACCTCTCATTAGGAACGCACGGCCGCTTTCTCCAAAAGCGCAGTGGTGACATGCCTAGTAATTTACCGCCCGGCTCGTGGGGCCGCTTTGTGTTTAACTCGGGCGCCCTCGCATCCCTGTCATTACTCCAGCCCGGTTGTCATGACGATTAATCATTCAATCCCTCATCAGCAACTTTTGCCAAATGTCACCCTGCTCTTGATCAAAATCCGTCCTGCAGCCCGACGCTAGGGGACTAATGACTTGGAAATAGGCTTCTCCATCCCCTAGAGCTTTTCCCGGAGACTCCTTCTCAGCTTCCTCCAGGAAGGGGAGAGGAGGGACTTTTAGTGCGGTGGTGGGGGGTGATGGGGGCAGAAAACTGGCAGGTATGGGGTGCTTCTTCTGTGCTAGGCACCTGAGAGGATTGCTGCATTTAACCCAGATGGCAACCTGCTTCCTGGAAGGGGAAACTGAGGCTCAGGGAAGCTGGTGGTTTGCCAGCAGGGAAGTACGGAGAGATTCTAACTCAGACCCATCTGACTCCAAAGCTGCGCTGTTCTTATCAAACCTCAAGGATAATGAGCGTCACCAACCAGCGACGGTCCCAGAATGTCAGAATTTGAGCAGCATTGTAGAAATTCACTGGCTCATTAAATTCAGGACAACAAGCCGTAAGAGACAAACCTGGGCACTTCAGGATAAGGAACCCAATCCAGAGTGAGCAGCTAACTGTCATGAATACCTGTGCCCCAAACAACGTGGCAGCAGCACCCAGCAGACAACAACCTCAGAACCCAAATGGAGAAATAAGGCTGAAACATATTGACAGTAGGTCCATGAAATGATCTAGACCAGGGGTGTCCAAACTGCGGCCTGCAATCCATTGTTAATTGGCCCGCAGCAAATTCCAAAAATATATTTAGTTTACTTAAATAAACCCGGTGAGGCAATCCGTACTTCACCTCGAGTGAGTGGCCCGGCTGTGTGTATATTTTACCGCATACGGCCCTTGGTGAAAACCGTTGAAAAAAGTTTGGACACCCCTGCTCTAGACTGAGATTCTTGACCTGGGGTCAAGAGCGTTATGATGGACTTCAGTGGCTCGTGAGCACCCTGAAAATTCAGGCTATATCGTGATTGGATGTGAGTATGTGCATTTTTCTAGGGAGATGCTACAGAAAATGTTAAGAACTAGTACACTTCTCTTCTGTTTCCCCATATCCTTGTTTTACAGAAGGGGATACCGAGCCCCAGAGAGGACTCATGACTTGCCCAAAGTTCTACAGCAATTCAGGACGGGAACCCCTGGTCCACGCAGGGGTGAACTCTTTCTCCGGTTCCCAGGGAAGCCAAGGGTAGGAATTCACAGTGGCTTCTGAGCCTCTAGTCGCCCCAGCCTCCTGAGAAAGCCCAACCCCCCACCTTGCTAAAGGAATCTTTCCGAGGCCCCTCCCAGGGAACGTTCCTGCTGGCTGCGCCACCAGCATGTGTGAGACATAATTACGGCACGTTGTAAATGGCATTAACAGACTGTCACAGCAGCCACATGATGTTAGCAAACGGCTCTGTCTTCATCATGCCGTCCCCCGCAGCCCCTGGGCTGGAGCACTTCCCAAGGGGTCTTCTTCCAGGTCCAGGTTGCAGAAATCTCCTGGCAGGGGACAGGGGGGTGGGCAGTGCTTCAGCTCACAGAGTCCTGGAGATTTCCCTCAAGGCTTTCTGAGATCTCAGTAAAGAGCTGAGTAGAAAGTTAGAAAATTTCATTTGTAAACCTGGTTCAGCCTCGAAGAACTCATCTTCATCAGGTCGCTGCTTATGTGCCAGGTGCTCTCGTTTAAACCTCATAACCCCGACCTAAAGGTGTGTGCTTCACTTCGCTTTATATACGGGCTAACTATAGGCTCAAAGGGGAAAGGTGACTTGTGTGAGTCCCTTCAGCTAATGAGTGGCAGCTGTAGGATTCAAACCAAATCCTGTGCTTTTCCATGTATCATGTTTTCCATGAATCATGTTGCCCTCTTGGAAAAGTCTTTGGTCGGTTTTCTGCCAATAGATACTGTAGTCTTGAAGGTAAGTCCCTAAAGCAACTTACCAACCCACCAGAAAGTTACCAGCCACTGAGCTCTCCTCACTGGGACTTCCAACATAGTAACAACATAGTAATAATCAAGATTATAACAAACACTCTGTGTTTCCATCCAGAGCTGAACAAACCCATGCTACCCTTTGTAGCAAACCCATGAAGAAAAGAGGAACAATTGGTCTTATCTGAGACAGTTGAGAACAAAGGCCCAGAGAGGGAGTGCAACTTGCCCAAGGCTCCCCAGCAAGTCTGTGGTGGAGCCAGAATGAACTTCCCTGTCTCTGGATTCCCAGTCCTGGCTCTTTTCCACAAGCTACTGAGAAAGTGTCCATAGGCTGGGGACAGAGCAGGGGTGCATTCACTCTTCCGGGTGCCGCCTGCCCTCCCACCTGCTCTGTGGGCACAGGTGATTTATGCTTTATCCTGAGGACTCCAGGCTGCAGGCAGCAGGATGGGCTGCCTCCAGACTGGTAAGCAAATCTCCTGCTGAGCAGGTCATATTTTATCCGGGCTGCCACCTGCCAGCTCATTTGCTTGCAGATACAGGTGCTTCATCAGGGAAGGATTAGCGCTTACTTAGCCCAGAGACCCGGGCAGAGGGAGTGCAAGCTGGGGGCCATAGCTGGGGTGGGAAAGCCAGGAGCCTATCTGTGAGGTCTCTATCTCTTCCCACGCCCCTTAGCCCTGAAACCAAAGGGTAAGAGTTAAGGATAAAAGGAAGGACCTCTGTGCTTTGGAGAAAGCTGACCCCCAACTCCCAACCCCACCCATATTCTATCAGTTCTCCAAGTCTTGGTCCCAATATCCCTAGTCCCCGCAGGCTTCTAAGATTCTCCACTTACCCTGCTAGAAAAAAATAATATAGCAAACCTAAAAGTCCCAGGGTGTTTGTTGGTACCTAGTACTTTAAATACGTTGCCTCATTTAATCCAAATGAACGAACAGTCAACATTTTAAAATCCCCGTTTTACAGATGAACAAAATGAAGCTCAGAAAGATTAAGCAACTTGCTCCAGATCACATAGTAAGTAGCTCTAGGAAGCCAGGCTTCTCTGATTTCAGATAGCCCCTCCCAACCAGGACATATTGCCCCCCCACTACTCCCCAAACCCTATACTTTTCTTGTTTGAAGTTTTATTTACTCGTTTATCTATTTGCTTATTTTTAAATAATTTTTAATCTCAGGACAATTTTAAATGTACAGAAAAATGACATCGATAATACAGAGAATTTCCATATGTCCCACAGCCCGTTTTCCCCTAATAGTAACACCTTACATTTATATGCTACATTTGTCACAATTAACGAACCAATATTGATACATTATTATTCACTGAAGTCCATTTTTTATTCAGATTTCTTTCATTTTTACCTAATTTTTTTTTTCCTGTTCCATGATCCTAAATTACATTTAGTTGTCACCTCTTCTTGGGCTCCTCTGGGCTGTGACAGTGTCTCAGGTTTTCCTTGTTTTTGATGACCTGGCCAATTTTGAGGCGTCCTGATCAGATATTTTGTAGAATGTCCCTCAACTGGGGTTTGTCTGATATTTTTCTCGCAACCAAACTGAGGTTATGGGTTATGGGAGGGAAGAACACAAAGTGCCATCCTCATTACGTCACATCAAGGGGCCGTGCTATGCCTTTGACGTATCACTGTTGGTCTTACTCTTGAACATGCGGCTGGGGTAGCATTTGTCAGGCTTCTCCACTGTAAAGTTACTTTTTCTCTCCTTTCCATACTGTCCTCTGTAGCAGGAAATCACTATGTACGGCCTATACTTAAGGAGTGGGAGGTTATTCTCCCCCTCCTTTGGAATTATTCTGCACAAGAGATTTGTATATTCTCCCTTTTGTTTATTTATTCAGTCATTTATTTATATCAGTATGGACTCCTGGATATTTATTTATAGTTGGGGTTATAATCAAATGCTACTCTGCTTTTTAAACGACATTTGGTTCTTTCTTCCTTGGTTTATTAGCATTTTCCAAAATCTATTCTGAGACAATCTCATGCCATGGGATTTTAACAGGCAATCTTCTTAACATAGATCTAGAGTCAGGTCCTTTGGGTTAATAACGGTTGAAAAGAGATTTTGACTGCAGGACTTGTCAGATCATTTAATGTGCTAATAATATCTAATGATATGAGTAGAGACAACATTTCCCACACTTCTTTTCCAGACTGCCCAGGGGTGGGGAAGGAAAAACACATATGAGAAAATATTCTGTGTATCCCATCTTCCCCTGGAGACCAGACGTTCTTAAGAGTAAAGATTATGCTTTATTCTCCTCTTTATCTCTAAAAAGTAACACTTAGAAGGTGCTAAGGAAAAGTAATTGAATAGGTGGAAGGATGGATGATGAAGGATGGATGGCTGGGTAAGATGGTTACATGGATAGATAAAGACAGAAAGATTTGTGGTTGGTGGATGGATGGATGGATGGATGGGTGGATGGGCGGATGTTGGATAGATAGATGATGGATGGATCAAGAATGGATGGATGGGTGGATGGATGGATGGATGGACCGACTTGTAAGTGAATGGATTGATAGATGTTGATTTCTGGTTTTGGTAGTTTTCCCTTTGTGAGGTCTAAGAATATTTCTCACATCTCAGTCACCCATAAGCTTCCAGACTTAGGGCTTGAGATAATTGCTCAGTGCCGACAGAGGGCAGTGAAAGTAGTAACCATTTACTATGCCCTGACTGTGCGCCAGGCACTTTATATGCTCTTTCATCCTCATAACAGTCTGTATTATTATTTGTCTTCATTATTGAAAGAAAGAAACTAAGGATCAGAGAAGTCAAGAAACTTGGACAAAGTCCCCTAGTGGGAAAAAGTGATGAAATTCGAATTGGAACTGAGATCTAAGTATCTTTACTCCCTGGATGCCCCTGTCTGCAGACCCGTCATCATCTCTGATTCCTTTGCTGGGCCAGTGGGAAAATGATAGAGATCACAGGGACCGGGGGAAGAGAGAAGCAATACGATAGGATTTATCTTTTCATCCAGCACCAGGTTCCAGAATGCTCCAGGTGAGAGAGGGCAGAACATAGACAAACCAGAGTCCTAGCAAGCAAAGAGTAGGAAAGTCTTCAGATCAGAGGTGTATACGTGTGTCTATGTGCGTGTTTGTGGGTGTGTGTGTGTATGTGTGTGTGTGTGTATGCATTTAAAGATAGGTAGTGTCTTATATAGCTAACTGTGTTGCTTCCAAAAAAATGATTTGAGACAATTGACATTTAAAATACCCCTGGTTAAAAATTATATTGTTAAAACTAGAAATAAAGTATAAGAGCCAAGTATAAAGAGAGTTGGAAACAGAGAAGTAACCAGGCTCTAACATCAGAGGAAGTAAGCAGTGGGAGAGGGGAAGGCCTATGCCAACGAATGGGGGTACAGGGAAATATGCACAAAAAAGGCTCCGTTCTCTGACTACCCTCTCTCTGTTCTCCACAGTCTTACAATTATTAGATTGACGTATCCCCTTAGAAATTGTTTAAGAGGCACCCTTTTTCCTGACAGTACGTGAGGAAACAAATTCCATCAGAAAACCTAGGATAAGGTAAATTATAGCAATGGACATCTAAACCTGGTTCTGAGCTTCCTAGCAGTCATGGCAAAAAGGCAAACAAGTCAGTTTTCCTCATTCTCATTGTCCACCAAAAGCAAAGTTTAAGGGAGGTAAATCTGTGGGTTGTACAGAGAGACTTTTCTCAGGTCTGAATCCTGAGATGTGTCCCTTGGGCCATTCTAGAATCAATATGACATAAAATGACCATGGACGACGTTACAGGTCAGTTTCTTGATAGCTGTTTTGCAGAGACATTCCACGTGTGGTTCTTATATAAACCCTTACTGTCAAGGTCTCATTCGCTATGTGGCTCTCGGTGGGCAGTTCTCCTGGGAAAAGGATAGTTTGATCTGACTTGATCCAGAGACAAAGCCTGGATAACCTGAAGGATAGAGGATGAATGTTTTCTGGCGGCTGCAGCAAATAGGACTCTGGCATCCACGGGAGCAACGAGAGGGTGTGTGAGGAGTCAGGCACAGAGCAATTGACATTTCCTAGCCTTCAGGATCAGGCTAGCAAAACCAAGCTTTTGACTCCCTTCTTTCTCCTGGCAAAAGCATGAGCAGGATATTTGCCCACCAGGAAAAGGCCTCAGTCTAGTCTAGTAGAACAGCTTTGAACAGCTTTCTACTAGTTGTCTAGTAGACAACCAAGACTCAAGTTCTGGCCCTGTCACTAGCTGTGTGATCTTGGACACGTCTCTTAGCCTCTTGGAGTCTCAGTTTCCTCATCTGTAATATGGGAAGAGTTACTACCCCACGGAGTTGCTGAGAGCCTTAAATGAGGTATGACATATAAAATCAGCTCAATAGGCACCAATTTCCTTCCTTCTCTCCTTGCCCTGTGGAAGAATCCAGTACTCTGATGGCCCCCCGGGGGAGAGTGGGTGCAGAGACCTCTGGGGTTCATGGATAGATTTTACTGTGTTCATGAATCCCTAAAATAACATGCAAAACTATGTGCAGATGCATTTTTCTGGGTAGAGAGTCCATAGCTTCTATCAAATGCCCAAAGGGGTCCATGACCCCAAAAGCCAAGGACCACTGCTCTGAGGGCTGGGTCTTGTCTCCTGTCATGTGCCCACCCGGCCCCAAACTCCAGGCCCGGTGCTCAAGTCATCTGCCAGCCTCCTTAATCATCAAACCCCAGCCTGGGTTCTTCCTCTGCCACAGGGAGAGAGACGGGCAAACCTGGTTTTTAGGAGGGTGTGTCCTGGGATCTGGGCTGGTGCCAGGGAGTAAAGGCCCAAAATGTATTGAGCACGTAAGAGGGGCCCCCGTGGCTGCACAGCTCATCACCTTCAATCATCCCTGAGCCCTGGGATGGACGAGCTAGTATCATCCCCATTTTAAAGATGAGGAAACTGAGGCCCAGAGAGGGGAGTGAGCGAGCACACACACAACTAGAGGCCGTGCTGGGATTGGACTCAGTGCTAGCTGATTCCAGAGCCCGTGCTCTTTCCATGATGTCACAGGGGTTCCAGAGAGTCCTTGAGGGTCCGAACACAGGAACAGGGCTATCGGATACAGTTCAGGTTGTGCCTATCCTGGGGTACCTGGTCGAGGGAGTATGATTGGGGGTAAAATGCACCTGAAACTCAGTTCCAGGTCCGCTTGTTGAGCTTTTTGCCAAGGGCCGTCAATAGCCTGGAGAAAGTGTAGCCTTGGGCAATGATTGCACCCACAGGGCTGCTTTTTCCTGATTGATCTGCCCGGAGGGAAATGCTTTCTTCTAATGCCAACAAAGCCCCCAGATGGCCTCCCTACAGTCCTGGTGGAAACATATTTTAAAAGACGAGCACATTGGCATGAGCTGAAAAACTCTGCCCAGCTTCTAGTTTCCAGGTGGGGTGTCAGGGGGCCCACTTGCCTGGAAGAGTCAGCTGAGCCTCAGCAGATGAGACACAGTTCCTGACGTTCTCCCAAGCCAGCCAGAGCCAAGCAGGAGAGGGGTTGGGACCCATCCACGCTGCTCAGCTGCCTAAAGCACCCCCACAGACACCCAGCCCCTGTCTTCCATTCCCTTCTAACCTCTGAAATCTAAGCATGGGAGGCAGGGCCCCATCTGTGGTCATTTCTGAGCCACCTGAATCTGAAAACCAGTACTGTGTCTCTAGGGAAGGATAGGCAGACCCTCCTGGTGCCCCAGACCCCCCACCCCCACCCTATACACACCCGCCAGCGTCTCCCAGGAGCAATGGCTGCTGCTCCCCAGGCAGGCCTGATGGCCACTGGTGAAGACTAATCACCCAGGGCCTCCATCACTCAGCACCCATGCTCCCCTTCCCCTCTTCTTTTCCTCCTCCCCCTCCCTGCCACCACCTCTGGCCTGATTAATTCCCCCAAATCTGCCATGCCACAATGACTAATCAGGCTGGTGCCCCACTAATTGGCACTCTGAGACCTGACAAATGACTGTTCACAGGATCCCAGAGCTGGGATGGGCTAACTTCCCAGATACAAACTACCCCAGGTTTGCCCCTAAGATAAATGAGCTGGAGTCTTGCAGGGGTTAGGGGGAGGGAGCAGAGGACCCGGAACAGAAGGAAAGGCCCCACCACAACCGTCTGATTAACTCCCCTCTGCCACTTCCTCGCTGTGTGACTTACAGCCGGATTTCTCCCTCTCTGAGCCTGGCATTCACGCTCCTGCACTCTCTGAACTGGGCCACAGATCCAGTTTCAGCTCCTTGGACGCCCTGTCCTTCCCACTCCATCCAACCTGCTCAATCACAATGGCTTAGTCCCTGCTCTCTGGGGGGGGTGGGGGTGGAGAAGAGTGTGTGCATTATGCATGCATACAATTGTGTGCATAATTATAACCGTCATTGACAGGTATTGTATTGATATTGGTGGGTAACCCACAATTTAAAAATAATAGGAAAATATACAATAGTCTTTATTGTAAGTAAATTCCATAGAGACAATTGATTCTCCTCAAATGCTTTTATTGATTTTTGCCAAACTCTGGTATCTGTAGCCAACCTATGGTTGGAATTGATGAACAAGTGTAGTTCAGGCATGAATATGGGTTGATATTTTCACTTAAGTGTTAACGGGGAAGCTGAAAGTGAAACGACGGAGATGTCTGTCAGGACTTCACTCATTTGTCAGTGAGGTGAACAACGGCTCTGCTAAATTGCAAAACGGTTTTTGAATACTGGCAGAATATTTCCTCAGTTTTTTCTGCTAGTCACCTCTAACGGCTAAACACAACACACTTTGAAGTTGAATCTGTGTCGTTAACATTTTCCCCATTACTTTCTAAGTGTAGACAGTCGACAACACGATAAATTACGCCCTGATTGGGAGTGTTTGCCAGTTTCTGTGGTGTTAAGTACTCTGACTTGAAAGTTACCAACACTTTGGCGACTGTGGCGTTGGAGAGAGATATGCAGACACCATTGTGTAGCGTTGCCACCATATAGGCACAATAGAGGGAAATAACCTCAAAAGCATAGATAATAGCAAAATGTAGTAAAACATTAAGAAATGATGAATTTGGAGTATGTATCACTGTTATACTATGATTTATTTAGCTCCAAATTTACGTAATTTAAATTTCAGTAACTACCATGTGTTGTAGAAAAAGGATGTGACTGGCCTTTGTCCCTGGTTCCTGAGAGGACAACTCTATACATCCCTGGAATTTCTGCAATAATAGGAGTGTCTTTGTTATCCAAGAACCCACTGGATCACACCTGAGTTTAAGAGATGACATGACTCAGGAGGGGGGCTGGTTACCAGAAAGACCAACCATGTGATTAGAAGATTGGGGCATCGAGTACCTCCCCACCAGCCTGGAGACTGAGTTCAGTAACGTGACCAATGATCCAATCAACTATGCTCAGAAAAGGGGGCCTCAATAAAAACTCTGGACACCAAAGCTCAGTACAGCTTCCTGGTTGGTAAATACACTGATGTGCCAGAAGGGTGATTCCATGGGGAGAGGGCACCGTCCCCGCGAGTTTGGGACCCTCCCAGCCCTCGGCCTATTTATCTCTTCATTTGTCCTGTCCTGATTTTTTCCTTTATAAATAATAAAACTGTAGCCACAAGGATAGTGCTTTCCTGAGTTTTATGATCTGTTCTAGCAAATGATTAAACTTGAGGGGGTTTATGGGACCCTCTGACTTCGTAGCCAGTTGGTCATAAGTGTAAGGACCCCTGAACTTGCAGCTGTCATCTGAAGGGAGGGCAGTCTTGCTGGAGTCTGTGCCCCTTAACCTATGGAGTCTGATGCTAATTCTGGGTGGTTAAGTGTCATTGGATTCTATTGCAGTATCCTCGTCAGTGTCAGAATTTAGCAGGTCTTTGAATAACATTGTTTCGTTCAACACTGTTTTGTTATAACATTGATGAGATACCATAGGAACGTAACTCTTGTTTATATCAATTAGTCTACGATAAAACTGGTTTCATTATACGTCATTTCGCCACAGTTCCAAGAACCTATCGATGAGATCTTACGGGCTCACAAAACTTCTGAAAATTTAACGATTGGCCCTCCTTGGATTGGTACAAGTGCCATCGCCCAGGTCCACTTCTGAGCCTTTGCTTATGCCATCCCTCCTGCTAGAATGTCCTCCCTACACTCACGTGTATTCCTTGATTCAGTCACTTATTCACCAAGTCTTTCTTGAGTGTCTCCTCTGTTCCATGCACCTTGCTAGGTGCTTGGGATACTGATGAAAATAGACTGCACCTGAGTGGGTACAATCAATACTCCGGTCAGAGCCCCTACGGTTCTTTTGACCGTTTCTCTGTGCCCCTCCACCAGCTTCTGTGTGCTTTTCTTCCAGGCGCCTGCATTTGTGACTCCTTCAAAGAGTCATCCTCAGGCTACTAGAGTTCCTTTGCTAGTATATTCTGAGAGCCAGGGAGTTTATATTGTCTGGCTGTCATCCCTATGCTGGGGCTCACAGTTTGGGTGAAAATCCAGCTCCCTTGCCTCTGGCCAGGGTAACTCTGTGGTATAACTTACAGCCGTGAGCTCCTGTACGGGATCAGGCTGAAGCCACCCTCTGTGAGGCTTTGCCTGAAATTGCGCCCTACTTGGCTTCCTCTCCTTCCTTGTCCTGCTCCCCCTTCTCCCTTACTTATCTGCTGTGGGATCACTTCCTTCAACAATCACCTGTGCACCAATCCTTGCCCGAGGGTCCAACCTGAGATTCCCGTCTCTGTCCCGAGATTCCCATCTCTGACCCATCTCGGTCTCCCGGGGATGCAAGCATTGTTCACAGGATCCCAGAAAAACACATATCTTTATAGATGGAGGTTAGTGCTCTGCAGGAAAGCAACAGAGTCAGGAACTGGGTCTCTGAAAGCTGTGACAGAGATATGCCCTATCAGCAGCAATCAGAGAAGGCTCCTTGGAGGAGGGAGTGCTTCCTATAGGATGAACTCTGAAGAGTAAGGGAGAGTTTAGTCAGGTGAAGGGGATGGGGTAGGGAGGAAGCTTTGCAGGTGGGCATAGCAGGTACAAAGGCCCTGAGGTAGGAGAGAGAGGCTGGAGCAAGAAAGGGATGAGGCAGGAATATTCAGCCAGGGCAGGATTGTGCGGTTTATCAGTGTGAGTGGGGATTTGGGTCCATATCCTGAGAGGAGTGGAAACACACCTAAATGTCAAGCAGAGGGCTGATTTAAGAGATTTAAATTTTGAACTTTATCAAGTTTTGAAATATAAAGGTTCTTCGACCCACAGGAATTTACTCTGTGAATGAGCCCACCTGCGTGTACGTGGATGTTCACTGCAGTGCCATGTGTGATAAAAAAAAAAAATGAAAGACTGAGCCCACCGAAATGTCTGTGAAGAGAGGACAGGTTTAAACATTTTGGTTCATCTGTTCAACAGACTCCTATGCCTTTGAAAAGCATGAACGACATGCAAATGTGCTCCACGTGGAACTGTCTCTAGGCTGAGCTGTTGGTTGGGGAAAAAAATGTGCAAAATAGAGTGTTGTATGTTCACATTCACCTAAAAGCAAAGGATATCTAGGAAATGTTTCTAGAAGGTCACACATAGTCACATGATTATTAAAAATAGCTACAGTGGTACATAGCACATAGTAGACAGTCAATAAATATTAGTTGAGTGAGTGAGTGAATGAGTGAATAAATGAAATCATGCATTGGGGATTGCTCCTGGGAAGTAGAAACAAAGATAGGAGAAAGTTCTACTTGTTTACTTTTTAATCTTATAGTCTCCTGTAACGATGAATTGTTTTCTATTAATATTTGCATGTGAGGTTTTTACTTTAATTTTTAGTTTTATTAAAGTGTGATTTACATACAACAAAATTCAGTGATTTTAAGTGTGCAGTTTGAGTATACAAATGTAGGCAAATAAGTACAATTTGTATAAATGTATACAATCATGTAAACACAATCAAGATACAGAACATTTCCATCACCCCCGCCATTTCCCTTGTGCCCCTTTGGGCAATTCTGAACCCCACACTTTGGCCCCCAGGCTACCATCAATCTGCTTTCCATCATATAGTTTTGCCTTTTCTAGAATTTCACACAAAGGGAGGGAGGAAACTTTGCAGACAGATGGCATAGCAGGTGCAAACACGTAATTTTTTTGTTTTTGAGATTCACGTATATTGTTGCTTTTATCAGGAGTTCATTCCTTCCCGTCGCTGAGTAGTGCTCCATGGTAAAAGGGGACCAGAGTTTGTTGATTCGTCCACCAGTTCAGTCTCCTTGCACACCTATTCATGGATCTGCTCACATGGCCCCACCTTCACCACCCTAACTTTCCCACAGTCCTGTTTCCCAACCCCTCCCCCTGACATGCAGCCCCCTGTCCTGCACACACCCACTGCCACCTTATCACCTTTTCCCCATAAAGGGAAGGACCCCATCCCTCCTAGGTGACCTTTAAAAGGTGTAAGTAAAGATTGTGGCAGTGAGGCCAGCACTGTGGATGGCCACGGTGGCTGTCCTCTCCCCGAGCTGAGGCCAACCCTTGGAGAAAGCTGGACAGAGGGTCAGACAGGGGACCTTGGCTGCAGCCTCTTTCCCCTGGGATCCCTGCTTCGCCTCCTCTGGGACTTGAGGAAAGAAGCCAGGCCTGGAGAAGGAGGGTGGGACCACTGGCTCCTACAAGGACTTCCAAGCATCCCTCATGCTTCCAAGAATGACCTCGTTTAACATCCCACACAACATTACCTGATATGAGGAACCCCGCTTTGGAAATAGGGGAAGGGAAGCTCAGAGACAGTAAGGACTTGCCAAAGATCACACAGCTCAGAGGAGACAAGCTGGGACTTCACCTCCTCAACTGCTATTGGCTACTAAGATGCATGGAGGTCCCACAAGATCCAGAGAAAGCCAGAGAGAAAACATCCTAGAAACACCCTCAGGCCACTGTGAATGTTTGAATGGAGGCAGGCAAGGTCATCCCGTCCATTCCTGTGGCCTCACGCTGCTGGGTTCCTAGGCAGGGAGCAGGGAACCCTGCTGCTTCTCTGCACTGTCTACTTGGGTCCATCTCTTCACTGCCCCCGTGAGCTAGCCTGAACCCCTCCAGCTGTCACCTGACTGAATAGAGGGGGAGAAACAAATGAAAGGTCCCTCCTGACCAGGCAGTGTGGAGTGTTAGGCCCCAGAGCTGGGAGGAAGGAGAGAGCCTTCACTAAGAACTGTTCTCTGGACCCTACCTGCCTATTTACATACCCTGCCCCCTCCCTCCCAGTAAGCCAGTAATAATAATCCATTTTTAAAAGCCCCAGTCTCCACTGCTGGGCTCAGGGACACAAGATAGCAGCCTCTGGCTGTGCATAAACATGAGAGACAGATGTTGCCAACATCTGGAGACCAGGGAGGCCCAGTCCTTCCTGGAAATGGGAAGAGTGCCCAGCTGGGAAGAGTGCTCCGGGGGAGGGGACCCCTACCTGCCACTCATCTGGACAGGGGCCACTTTATCCCAAAGAAGCCCCTAGGCCCCGGCCAGGGCTCCCAGGCTTGGAGGCGCTTTGGAGGGGGGAAGCTGAGCGGGTTCTGCCTGCAGGAAGGGGACTTCAAAGGCTCCCCTAATCCCTGGTGACATTTTCAGACACAGGAGTTTGCTTTTTTATGCTGTGGATCAAAGCCCAGAGCTTTATAAATAACCCTCATAAAAGCCAAGGGGCTTGTAAAGTTAAACAATAAGTCAAAAAGAGTGTGATTATTCAGGGACAGGGGAGGCTGGGGGAGTCTGGCCCCTGCCCTGCCCACTGGAGGGTCACTACCTCCTCCCTAGATGAGGCAAAAGATGGAAGGTCCCGTGGGAGTTCAGGAGGCAGGCCTGGAGGGCCTGGGTTGGATTTGGAGGTTCCTCTCCAGCCCCTGCCAGCCCCCCAATAGGCATCCTAGAGATGGCCATTCATTCATTAAATCATTCCTTCTTTTAATCAGTCAGTCAGTCAATCAACAAACGTTTCCTGATGCCATCCCTGTGCAAGGCCACTGGCCAAGGAGCATAAGCCTTGGCTTTACTGGGGTTCAAATCACAGCACTGCCAAGCCTCAGTTTCCTTGTCTGCAAAATGGGGACACATTTTGAACCTGTCCTAAGAGACTTGTTGGGAGGCCTCCATGGCCGTGGCATGTGGTCAAAGCTCAAAATGTGCATTATTATTACTGTTAATCAGACACCGGTAATCATAATCAGGGGTCTCTCCAAAGGGCTTCTTTTCTTTGTCTGGCTCCCACTCCCCCCAAAATAACTTCCTTTTCTGCCTTCACATCTTCAGGTCTCCAGTTGGAAGGTGGGTTTTAATTGACATTTTCTGTGAAGTCACAGGGACCATGAGCCATCACATGAGCCAACAGAAGAGGCTGTTTCCAGAGCTGGGGGATTGGGGCAGGTGAGTTCAGGTCCTGTGTCCAACACTTCCCAGCTGCATGTCCTTGGGCCCTGTTCTCCTTCTCTGAGCCTCAATTTCCTCATCTGTAAAATGAGAATGCTAGGGAAGATCCAGTGAGGGCGGGAATGTCCAGTACCTGGCATGTAGTAGGTGCTCAGTAAATGATCGTGGATACTTTTAGCTCTTCTCACAGTGGAAATTTCCAGTGCGAGCGCTCAGCATCAGTGCAGAAAAGGAGGGAGGGATAGGATTGGCAGATGATGAGGGTCCCTCAAGCCTAGCACACCAGGAACTGGGGCCTGGGCCCTCCTTTGGAAGAGGAGGTCAGGCAGTGGGACAGGCTATGCCCTCATGGTGCCTCTTCCCCATCCCACGGCCTTCCCTAAGTGCACATGGCAGCTTCAGGATGGAGGCAAGTCTATTTCATAGACGGGAAAAGGTATGGACCAAGGTGGTGAAGGCATTCACCTGAGGTCACCCAGCTAGATTGCATCAGGACTGGTATTGGAACCCAGGCCTGGCAGATCGCAGATCAGTCTTTTCTGCTGCTCTCATAGGTCCCAAAGGTGGGCAGCCCAAAGTTGGTTTCTGCCTGAAACTAGCAGCTTCTGCCTGACCAGCCATTCCAGAGGAAGCAAATGAGCTCCCAGAGCTCAGAATCTGGCTTTACAACTGCATAGCTCCTGTTACGAGGGATTCAAATTTAGCTGCTGCCACCCCAGCTTCCAGCTTCCTGGTTCTTTGCAAAGAAGGATGAGGGGTGGGGAGCCAAGAGAGATGGGCGTGTGTCTTAGTCCGTTCAGGCTGCTGTAACGAAATACCGGAGACAAGGTGGCTTATAAACAATGGAAATTTATTGCTCACTGTTCTGGCGGCTGAAAGTCCGGCATCAGGGTGCCAGCGTGGTTGGGTGAGGGCCCTCTTCTGGTTGCAGACTTCTCACTGTGTCCCCACATAGCCGAAGGGGCTAGGGAGCTCTTGGGGCCTCTTTTATAAGAGCACTAATCCCTTTCATGAGGGCTCTGCCCTCATGACCTCATCACCTCCCAAAGGCCCCACCTCCAAATACCATCACCTTGGGTGTTAGGTTTTCAACATATGTCTTTTGGGAGGACACAACATTCCGACCACACCAGCACGCTAGTGAGTTCCATCCATCGGTTCCATCATTCACTCATTCGATGAGCGAGTCAGTCATTGGACAAATGTTTGTTAGCCTCTATCACGTGCCAGGCCCCGTGCTGATCCCCTAGGCTGCAGAGCAGACCAGATAGTGAGGGTCGCTGCCCCGCAGAGCTGACAGTGAGGTAGGAGTGTGACCAGGGCAAAGCTGTGGCACTCAACCCATATGTGGAGGAGGGGCAGCGAGGGTTTTCTGTGGAAGTGACACTTGAGCTGGGTCCGAATAGTGAGTAGAAGTCAGCCTGGGAAAGGGGGCCAGAAACAGTCTTTTCGGCAGAGGGAACAACCTGGGAAAAATGAGAAGGCACAGGTGTAGACACAGAAGGGGCCTCCCCCACAACACTCCTTTGTCCTATTTCAAGATCAGAATCCTCTGAGCGGCAGGTGTGTCCCGCATCCTGTGATCCTCACATCCATCACGCCCCCATCCCAGGTAGATATTATTCCCGTTTTGGCATCTGAGGCAAGGGAGGCTCAGAGAGGTTGAGTAACTCGCCCAAGGTCACACAGCAAAAGCACTTTGGATCTAGACCAGCTTGGTGGATGTGGGCACTGGGGAGCTGTTTATCAGGGGCCCTCCCAGAGCCTCCAGGGTTTACAGCCTGTGTCCTCAGCAGTTACCTCTCCTTGCTGAGTCTCAATTTTTTTCATTTGCAAAGTGAGACCCAGGTGAAGCCCTACCTCCTCCCCACCCCCCACCCCCGCCCTGCCCCACCTGTTAGGGCCACATCTCTCACTGACCTCATTAGGGCAGTTGGCCTGGAAGCAGCCTTCCCTGGGGAAGACTCAGCCACAAACCCTGTCCCAACTAGGCCAGGTACAAAGGGATCCCCCTGTGGGCATCTGGCCTAATTGGCAGCAGACCCCAGGGAGCTGTGCCAGCTTCAGTATGATCAGTTCACGACCAGTGAAACACTCGCCTGGAGCTCGTCAGAGCTGGCCCCAGGACCCAGCTCCCCTGTGGCCAGAGGATGGCTGTCTGCCAGGCACACCCTGGGTGCCTTCCCTAGATGCCCTCACTTGATTCCTGAAGCACCTGATGAGGTCCCCTATGTTCCCACTTTCCAAAGGAGGAGTTGGGGTTAGGGGGTGGGACTGCCCCCAGAGCCCTTGCCAAGCTGGAGTCGACCCTTAAGCGGCTCCCTGGCACCCTGGTTCCCTTGTCTGGAAAAATGAGGATGATGAGGCCCATTCTGTGCGCAAGACACTGGCCTCAGTTTCCTCATCTGTAAAATGGTGTGGATCTAACTTGCCAGGGTAGTGTAAGAATTAACCACCAAATAATAACAGTGCACAATGGTTGAGCACCTACTGTGAATAGGGTAATTTTTAGGGGCTCTGCGTGTATTAACTCTTAATCCTCATGCAACTTCCTGCCATTATCCCATTTTACAGTTGAGCAAACAGAGGCACCTCAGCACAGGCCTCAGTAAAAGTTAGCGTTTATTTTTTTCCACTCCCTCCAGCATCCAAAGAATGTTTTCTCATGCTCTACACCCTTCCTGTATCTTCCACCTCCTTCCAGACAGCAACAGAGGGTGTCATTCGTGGGAGCACCAGGGGGACAGAGTTGCAAATGCTTTTACGTTGACTAAAGTTAGACCGCAGAAGGAACTTCCCAGCCATGGGGGCTGTGAGCAGAAGTGTGTCCCCCATGGTCAAGGGCCGAGAGCTGCTGACATAAAACCCTGTCCTGAGACAGCAATAGGGACAGGTGGCCCTTCCAAGTTCTTTGCAGCTTTAGGATTCTCGAAGCAGGACTGCAGTGAGGCCTGTACCATCTCTCCTGTATGTTTCTTCCTGGGGTTAGGGAATGCCAGGCTGTTGTCTGGCACTGGGGGAGGGGGAGTTCCTCAGCAACAGGACCCTGGGATTGGTGCGAACACTCCCTTCCCCACCCGATGTATGCTGGCCCCCCAGAGCAGCTGGGCAGCATTTCTGCTGTCTGCGGGCTCATTTATCATTCCGAGGGGGGCATCACCACTGTGAGGTCCCCTGGGACAGCTCTGCCGTGGCCCCATCTGATTGAAATCCAGGCCCAGTGCACACTCAGCCCCGGGAAGTGGCCGCCTGGAACCCGAAATAAATAATACCATGGGCAGGAGGCACAGATCTGCCGCTAATTATGGCATATCCTGATTAAATGGGGTGCATAAATAAATAGTTCAGCCTGGAAGATGAATCGGCAGGAAGACTGCTGCGGCCAGCCCTGCTCTGAGCCTCTGCTGTCCTTCTCTCCCGTGGGGGCAGACAGGGGACAGAACCTTGGCCCCACTTGCTGGGTGGCCTAGGATCAGTCACTCCCTCACCTCTTGGCCTCAGTTTCCTCATCCAGCAAGCAGGGTGCCAATAATCACAGTTGATCACAGGGATTTCAGCCAAGCTCACAGTTCTGGGGTGAGAATCTGAAAGGACATTTGGGGTAACTGGGTTTTGATTGTGAATAGCAAAGAGTAAGGAATTGGGGGCCAGGTGGTCTTGGGTTTGAATCCCAGCCCTGGGACCAGCCCCATGCCTCAGTTTCCCCTTCTGTGTATTGGCGAGCTGTGAAGAGCCAGTGAACACTCTGAGCTGCACCTAGTGCATGGCACAAGAGGTAGCACTAGGAGCATTACCAACACCACACACTTGAGTCCTGGCAGGTCCCCAGAAGACCCAGCCCCGGGCAGGGTCCACACTCTCCACACCCTCTCGGAGGCCCTCCCTAGGGACTTCCGTGCCTGTCCTCACAGATACCACTTACTCATTTCCAGAAGGCAGAGCAATAATAGAATGGGGGCCCCGGGGGAAAGGAGGAGGGAGAATCATCCTGGAAAAGTTTAAATCAATTAACTCCCTTCCAGAAAACAGGCTGGGAAATATAATGGCAAAATAATGACTTTTCTCCACAGGATTAAATGACATAGACCAGGGCCCATGGAGGAGTCAGGGAGGCAGGCATGGGAGCCCTGTCTGTGACTGCCTGTGTGGCCTTAAGCACGTCTTTTTTCCTTTTCTGAGCCTGAGTTTCCCCATCTGGACAAGGGGAGGGCTTGGGCCAGCATTGAGAACGGCTAATAGATGGCATGCCTTCTGCCACTCTCCCCTCCCTTGCCCGTGCAGGCATTGCTAATTGATTGCAGCACTGTGCTCATGGAGCCCAGATGGACTAGCAAAACCAATCGAAGCCAGAGCTCCAGGAATTCCCTTCAGATGGGTTAGAGTTGGCACAGAGGCACCAGGATGGGTTGAGAGGGTCTGCAAGTCCTCCGCTGGCACCACATCAATATTTAGCAATGGTGTTATTACTGCTATGACAGACTGAGTCCATCATAGCACTTACTGCAATGAGGAACATTCACTTGAGTGTTAGTTGTGGGCCAGGCACTGTTCTAAATGCTTCCGTATATTGACTCATTAAAACCTCATAACCATCAGCTACGGTAGTTACTATTATTATTATGCTTCTTTTGCAGAGGAGAAAACCAAAGTCCAGGGAGGGGAGGTGATTTGGCCCAAGGTCACCCAGCTACAAATGGAGTCAAGATTTGAACTCATGCCTCTGTCTTATCTGAATCTCACCAGTCCAGATAGGGTAATGTGACCCTTCTCTTTTAATTGGTAGTCTGGGGAAGAGAGCCACCATTTCTCCACACCAAACTCTGTGTCACAGGTGTCACACACATTATCAGTTTGCAACTGTAATTATCCTCACTTTCCAGATGGGGAAACTAAAGCTCAGAGGGGTGATGGGACCTGCCCAAGGTCACATGGCTGGTCATTGGCTGGGTGGGGTGAGGTGACACTGTTTTCCCACCTGCCCCTCTCCCTGCAGGAATGATGTCCCTTTATCTTGGAATCTCCAGTGCCCAGCCCAGGACCTGGTACACGAGAGCCATGGAATGAATGAATGAATGAATGAGACAGCTAGTGCTAGAGTAATACCAGACTTAGAGTATACACTACCCCTTCCATCCTCAGCCCTCCAACCCCTAAGCTGACTCCCTGTCCCTGTCCTTCGATGACCCACCTGCCTCAGCTGGGTGACCTCTCACCTCTGCTCACAGCCCCAGATGACCCTGAAGGCTTCTGGTCGGGGCTCAAATCCATCATTCCTGAGTGGTCTGTCCCAGCCCTGCCTCTCTCGATCCATCTTCCCATCATAGCTAGAGAGAAGGGGGTAGAGTTGAGATGGGGGGGCTCCACTCCAGGAAACTCTTGGGAAGTCCTCTCCAGTGTATCCTCCATCGCCTTCCAAACAGCCACTGCCCACCTGCAGAAACTTTTGGTCGAATATCTTGGAAACCAACATATAAGACAAAGGGAGAGGGCTCCGGCTGGAGGCTACAGGCTGTGAGGGAGTCCTGCCTGGTGTGGGCCCATCCTCCTAGCCTCCCAGCAGCCCCCAAGGTGGAGACCCCCAGAGAACCTTCAGAAAACCACAGAGACAAACTCTGCCCTGGGGGCCAGGAAACCTGGGTTTGAATTCCTGCCTAGCTACTGGCATGCTGTGGGACCTGGGGCAAGTCCTTGCCTTCTCTGAACCTCAGTTTCCTCACCTGCAACATGAGAGGATTGACTTCAGTGGTTTCCAAAGCTTTATTGTTAGGACAATAGAAACCATTTTTCAAATTAAATCATTCACTGAACTACAATATGAAAAAGAAATGAAATTGAATGTGCTCTGGTTGAAGTTGGTGAGGTGGGGATGGAGTGGGGACCCCAGAGCTCTCTCTTTCCTGACCCCCTTTATCCACACCCACCACAGCTAGTGGTCCCTGATGCACCGTCCCAAAAGCCTAAGGTTCCTAGAAAAATTTTTTAAATACAGGAGTAGAGATTCTTTTTCAAGCATTTTATTATGAAACATTTCAAACATACAACAAAGTTGAAAGATATTTACAGTGAACACCCAAATATCCACTGTGTGGATTCTAACCTTAATAGTTTACTGTACTTGTTTTATCAAATAAGGGTGCCCTCTCAGCTCTGCAAAATTCCAAGACTCAGAGGGGGCCCGGCTGGGGGGTCTGAGTCCTTTCCGGGAAGTCCTGTGAATTTGTGATGGCTACACCAGCTGCTATAACAAATAGACCCTGGCATTTTAGTGGTGAAACTCAACAGTTCAAAGCCTGTGTTGTTGGTCGACAGGTGGGCAACTTTCCTCCACAAGTGATTTAGGGACCCAGGCTCCATCCATCTTTAGCTCTGTTCTGATCTAGAAGGGTAGATCGTCTGCCTTGAGGCAGAAAAGAAAGTTTATAGAGAAGAGGTACATTCACTTCTTACATCATGCTTGCTCACGTTCCATTGGTAAAAGCTACTCACACAGCCTTGGCTGGAAATAGTCCTAGGCTATATAGCTCAGCTGGGCTTTGCTTCCTGGTGTCCAGTCCATTCCATAGAAAGGGGTACAAATTTTAGTGGTGAATTGGCTGTCTCTGCTCTACCCAGTGTGGCTGAAAGTTCCCACAACCATCCCAAATCATCCTAACCACCCCCTTGGCTCCATGCTACCCCATGATAGATCCTAAGGGGCCTCGCTAGCGCTCCACAGGAGTTTAACTTTGTTCAACAAACTTGTATTGAGCCCTTACTGTATACCTGAGCTCAGTACCAAGGCTTGACCATATAAAGATGAACAAGACCAGGCCCTTCTCCTTATGAACCTTCCAGTAAATGGGACTGACAGCTCTTTCCTCTTGAACCCGCCTTTCCTAAGAAAATCCCATGAGATTTCCCATTTTGTGAGGGTGGGCGGGTCTGACATTGGAACACTGGGGAAGGATCTGCACTGATAAGTCTTCCTTAGGCACCTTCTGTGTGCTCGGAACATTCATATGGCTGAGCTCATGTCATTCTTCCTTCACTCTTGCAAAGGCAATTTCCCCATTTTATATGAGGGAATGAATGCCAAGGCTCAGAGCAGTGAAGTGACTTGCCCAAGGTCACACAGCTAGCTAGCAATGGAGCTGGGATTTGAACTCAAATATCACTTCCTAGTTCCCTGCTCTTTTGTGCTTCGTGAGGGTATCCGGTGGAATCTCTAGTAGACGAGAAACACAGAAGGTTAGCTTCCTTCCACAGGCCCTAAGCTAGGCGCTTCACAAGTGTCCCTTCATTTCTTTCCTCTCTGCATCCATGAACTTGGTGTTGTTATTCTTGCCGTTTTAGAAAACAGGAAGCCAAGGCTCAGAGAGGTAAAGTGACTTACTCAAGGTTGCACAGCCAGTTTGGTTCCATATCCTGGTCGACTTGACTTCACCGGGGGCACATCTTGATGTATGGGTGGTTTTTATGGCTAAACATAGAGGCAGTGGGATTGTTCCTGTCACAAGAATGGCTTAAGAGGCAAAGGGATGCTTTCTCCATTAACAATGGTGTGAACATATTTTAAGACGATGGAATGGCCTCTATGATAATGATCTACAAAACGGCTGCAGACAGCTGAGCAGATCCCCCTCCCTGGATCCCGGGCAGAAAGGGGTTCTGGGGTAAGGCCAGAGGCACCTTCCTGGAGCTCTCTGGGTCTGAGCCAGGGGCTGGGACCAAGGGAGGGAACCCAAGGCGACTGGGCAGGAAGCAGGGACCCAGCCTATCGATAAGGGCCCAATCAATGCTATCTCCCCAGGCCATGCCTGGACAGACATTGATTTCTGCCGCTGTTGTTAACTCCCTGTTTATGTAACGCCTGAACTTTGCACAACTGAACCGTTTCATGTGCAGAAGAGGGCCTGTTGCCATGAAAACCAGGCTGCACATGACAGCCGGGATGCGGCGGGATTCCTGTTTTATTGGCCTGCACTGAATGTATTTTAACCTTGATAAGTCAATAACTTTTTGTACAAAAGGAGATCTGCCAGACAGGCTTAGGAGGGCCTGCTGGCCTTAAAAGGCCAGAGAGGAGGCGGAGTGCAGTGCGCTGGGTTTAATCCCCTGGAAATCTCCCTGCCACTCAGAGCCTGGGAGAACCAGGCCCAGCTGGCTAGAGAGCAGAGATGACCTTATGGAGTCATGGGGACCACCTCCACCTCCAATCACTGTTTCCTGTTGGTTAAGGCTGCCAGCTAAGTCAGAAACGCTCTATTGCAAAGAGACCCCACCAGGGTTTAAAGCTTAGTCCCGCTCACTCAGGAACTCTATGCCACCTTGAGCAAGGCCACGGATCCCAGCCTCAGGTTTCACATCCGTACCACACACCAGGGGTTCCTTCCTCTTCGTGGGCTGATTGCAAGGTTTACAGATCCCATATGGGATCTGGGGTAGTGCCTGGTCCACAATGGGGTCTCACTAGACAGATGTTACCTTAGTATTATTGTTGCTGCTACATTTTACAATCATAATCACTGATTATATTTGTAGAACCCTTTCGGTCTTAGGAAGTGTTATATTATTGTCTCATTATAGTCCTTGAGATAGGCAGGCCTAGTCCCAACTTTCAGATGAGGAAACTGAGACCCAGGGAAGTTGGCTGACTTGTCTAGGAGGTCACATGACAAGATGGGGGCACTGACGGAAGGAACGAAGCCTCCATTCACAGGGATCGCCCCCGTGTTCCTCCACAGCCAACCCAAGACTCATGGCAGACACCACAAATTGATGGCAGCACAGCACCCTTTCCCTTCCGAGCCTGGATGAGGCCTCAGAATCCTTCAAACACGGAGGTGGTGTTTGAGATGAGACTCATGGAACTGGGTTCAAGTCCCACCTCTGGCCCAAACTTACCGCAGGACGTTAGGCAAGTACCTTCCCCTCTCTGGGCCTCCTGATCTCCAGTGGTGAAACAAGGAAGACACTTAATGGTTCTCAGGTTCTCTGAGGGGTCTTCCAAGTAGAAAAGACCCCCACCACTTCCTGGTTCCTATGTCAACAACACAGGCCCCGTGAACCCTCCCCAGTTCTGTCTACCCACTCTGTGTCTGTGATTATGCAAGGTGCTGGGGACATAGCAGTGAAGATAATGACAGGGTTCCTCCCCTCAGAGCTGACAGTCAAGACAGGGAGACAGAAAATAAACAAGTCAACCCGCAAATATTCAGGGAGTTGCCAACATTAATAAGTGCTGGGAAGGGAAAAAGAAAAGAAAGTGCTCTGGGGAGAATAAATTCAGATGGGGTATTCAGGGAGGGCTTCTCTGAGGAGGTGACATTTGAGCTGAGACCTAAAGTGTGATAATGAGCCAGCTGTGTGAAGAGCAGAAGGAAGAATGTTCTGAGCAAAGGGAACAGATTTTTCAAAGGCCTCAAGGTGGGAAACAGTTTGGAACCTTCAAGCAGCCAAGAGGCCAAAGTGCTAGAGGGTGTGAGGGTGAGGTGTGGTTGTGGAGCTTGGCAGGGGCCAGGCCCTGAGGCTATCTGGGCCTCCTAAATCCCCCATCCTCTGGCCTCCTTGCCCCATCCCCCAGGCTCTCTCCTGCCCCAGAGAGAGGTTCCAGGTACTGGGGGGCAGGGCTGGGTGAATAACAAGGTTACACGTGCTGCTTCTTTTCCCTTTTCTCCAGGAGGAGCATAAAGAGCTCTTTCTTTTCTGCTTATTAATAGCTCTGATTAAATTATCTCTGAAAAATCTACGTGGTACGCACCAATAGGGGCTCAGCTCCCTCCAGGCTCTGGCCTAGATTATGGCAACGAGGGCAGGTGAGGCAATTGGGGGCTGGGGAGAGAGGCTGAGGCAGGCCTGCTCTCCCACCAGGATAAAGGCTCAGTGTCTGCCTCGCTGCCTCCCTCCCCAGCCCTATCTCAGCCTCTGACCAACCTCTGCTCTTGGGACATTCACAGCTCCCTCACTTGGGACACTAAGCCTTTGCAGTGGCAGTTGCCTCTGCTAGGAGCGCCCTTCCCTCACCTCTACCCTTGGTACCTCTTACTCATGTTTCATAGGGCAGCTGATTAGGCTTCCCACCACCAGCAACCCACCAGCTGGGTCAGGAGCCTGCTTTGGGCTTTCCATTTCCTGTTACCCTGGATGATAACTGTTAGTTGCCTTCTCTGTCCCCCGTGAAACTTGAGTTCCACGAGTCCAGGGACTGCTGAATCCCCAGTGGCTGGCACAGGGCAGGTCCTTAGGAAATGATGAATGAATGAATGAATTCGCATCAGGCCTCAGCAAGCGAGACCATGACTAACCTTACATATGTGGGAGGGTAGGAGCGAAAGTTTCAGGCTCCAGGCCCCTTGAGCAGTGCCTATGTGGCATTTAAAAGTTTTACAGATGGGGGAAACTGAGGCACCGAGCAAATGAGTTACATGGCTAGTAATCTGAAGAGTCAGGGTTCAAACGCAGTCAGTCTGATTCCCTTCCCTCCTGTTCTCCCTGCTTCTTCTACAAGAAAACAAAACAAAAACCTGGGCCACATTTATTCATTGATTCAGAGATTAATTCAATGACCCTTTATTAGGTGTCGACTGTATGCCCAGCTTGTGTTAGGGATATAGCAATTCAAATGTAGTCTCTGTCCTCACAGAGCCCTCAGGATGGTGGGCAAGACTGACAAATAAGTGGGCCATTGTAACACAGACTGGGTACATCTATGAAGGGGGAAGCATTCCATCCTGGAAGGTGGCAGTCCGGGAAGGCTTCTCAAAAGAGGTGGTACCCTAGCTGACATCTGAAGGAGGAGCAAGAATCAACTACTTGGAGGGGGATATTTTAGTGGAGGGGACAGCATGGGCAAAGGCCTAGAAGCCCAGGAGACACATGGGGGAACGTGCAAGTCTTGTGTGTAAGAGGCATACAGGGGCAGTGAGGAATGAGGTGTTCTTTGTCCCCCAACCCCCTCTTAGATCCCTGGCTGGAGACAGCATTCAGGGGCTGGCCCCCCTGGTGGTTCTCTGGACCATGGCAAATCCATCTTGACACTGTCTCCATTCACATAATGCAGAGTTATTGGACACCACCAAGAGCGAGGGAATGCTGGAGATAGAGGGGAATGAGGGACCTGACCAGGGAGGTGGGCATGTGGGGGGTTGTGTGAGGCAGGTGGGTACTATGAATGTTTGGGTACTATAAGTGAAGGCCTGTGACTGATCATCGGGGGTGGGGACGTTCACCTGCCTAGAGGGGTGTCAGAAGCACCTGGAAGACACCGCTCCACCTACACATCCACCTTCGAACCTGCTGCTGCCTAAAATCTCACCATTCGCACATTATGGACTCACAGACTTCAGAGATGGTGGGCCTTTGAGATCTGCTAAACCCCTGGCTGTACCCTGGAATCACGTGGGGACCTTTGGAAACCCGAGAGGCCAAGAGTGGGTGCCAGCTGGCGTCTGATTGGTAGGTTGGGTTATGAGCTTCACCCTTCATTTTACAGCAAAGGAAACTGAGGTCCAGAGAGGAGAAGAAACTTGCCCTCAAGGTCAGGACCAATCAATTAGTGGCTGGCATAGAACACAGTAAATCAAGGTCAGGGGCGATGGTGTTTGGGACTAGGTTCTGTCATTGTGTGACCTTGTGCAAGTCACATGACCTTCCTCGGCTGTAAAATGTGGATATTAATCGAATAGACCTCACAGGGTTGCTGTGAGGGTGAAAGGAGATAGACATATGTGATATAAATAGCTCTGCGCACTGCCTGTTCCATAGTTGGTGTCAAGTCATGGTAACCTACGATATAAAAAAAATCCCAAACTTTGGAAAGGCTGTGGTGTGGCCCCCTGCCTTCTCCCATTCCTGCCCTCTCTTTCTTCCCAGGGTTTTGGTAGTCGCGGTCCCTCACCCCGCACCTGGCTTGAGAGCTCCACGCGTTTTTCCCACTTGTCCACACCCCCGGTCCCTCCAGCGAGTCACCCGGGCAACAGGCCATGGCGTCACACTGCTGGCCCCAGAGTGTAAGCAGCTGGCGGCTTCATGACGTTTCCAGGTAAATCCCCACCCCCACCCCAACTCCCGGGGGCGTTGTATGGGGTGGCTGGGAGAACTAAAACGGGGCACTGAAGCCGCGTGTTGCTGGCAACCGCGCGCTTGTTGGCCGCTTGGCGGCGTGAAACAGGGCCAGCTCCTGCCCTAGATAGGGCGGCAGGTGTCCTACTTGGGCAGGTCCTGGAGCTCCCCCGCGGGCGCCTCTTCCAGATTCTGGGTAGGGGTGGGTTGGCTCTTGGAAGTAGGCCAAGGCCAACTATAATGAGCTCATCCCACTGAGTACACTCACCAGGGTCTCCAGAGCCCACCACGTCTTGATAACCACAACTGGGTTTATTGAGCACTTATTGTGTTCTGAATCCTTTCCACACAATAACCCCCTTTGCCCTCACAATCCTGTTAAACGTCCAAGGCCAACAGCTAGCTGGAACCAACAGGGCTGGAACCCCATCCAGGTTCCGTGGGAGTCCAGTGGGGGTCACAGGGGCATAGCCTGAGGATTGTGGGAGGAGTATGGCTGCTGCTTTACATTTCTGTAGAGTCCTGAGGTTTTTCCTGGAAAGCTGCCTGCCCAGCTTACTGTGTGATGGACCCATGGGAATTGAGGGAACTATTCCTCCCAGGACTCAATTTCACCAGCTGTCAAATGGGACTGCTAAACGGGCCACCCATAGGCTCTCAGGCAGACCAAGTGAGAAGCTATGAAGCGGCTTAGATTAAGGCAAAATGCAGTATAGTTTGATGGTTTCAAAATTTGGACCCCAGGTGATGCTGTGCCTCAACTTCCCCATCTCTTAAGTGGGGGAGAATACCGGTGCCTACCATCCACGTATGTGGTGAGGATTCCAAGAGGTGGAACTTACAAAGAGCTCAGCATATAGTTAGTGCTCCAGAGATCTTCTCAACTGTGATGCCAAAAATCCATCACTGCCAAAAAAATATGCCTTGGGGCTAAGTACTCCAACATAGAGTGTTATGTCACATCTCTTAACCTCAATTTTTTCTATAAATTGGGAGTATAATAATGGTACCTACCATATCAATTTTCTGTAAAATGGGAGTGATAACAAAACGTACCTCATTGTAGTGTATGAAGATTAGGTAAAGTACTTCGTTACATATGTGTTAGCGTCCTTTATCGTTTTTAACAATTTGCTATTAAATATGTGCTCAATAAATTATACTGGTTTTCCCATCCCTGGTTCCAGACAGAGGGACTACAAGTACCAGCATGCGCTGCACCCCCAGTCGGGGCCCCTCCGCCCGGCGCCGGCGCGCTGCATACCGGGAGTTGCAGTCCTCCCGAGGCTTGCCCCGCCTCACCTCAGTTGGGGGAGGAGGTTGGAGAGCCTCCCTGCGGCCTTTGAATTTTGCCGCGAAAAACGCGCGTGGCGGACCCCGGCCACGCCCTCCGCAGGACGCGGCGCCGCGTCACCCTGGTAACCGCCTCTCGGCCGTCGCTGATTGGGCCGAACCGCAGGGGGCGGACGAGGGGCGAGACGCAGCGACTGCTGCCAGCGCTCTCGCCTGTCAGTCGGGCTGGAGCGAAGCAGCGGGCAGGACAGCCGGGCCGGCGGCTCTGCGAAGAGGCTGCGCGCGCCAGCCGGAGGAGGCGAAGAGTGGGGCCCGCCACCTGCGGGGCGAAGCGCGCAGCACCGGGCCTGAGGCGAGGCGCCGGCGCGCGCCGGGCGGCGCGAGGCTGAGGCCCCGGGAGTCCCCGCGCGTCGCCCGGGGCCATGGGCGCGTGAGAGCCCAGCGCGCGCCGCCTCTACTGCACCTCGCGAGCTCACACGCCCGGTGCACCGTTCTCCCGGCGGTCCCCACGTCCTTCCTGCTCCACCCGGACTTGTTATTTCTCGGCGCGGAGGTCCCCGGCGCTGCATCCGAGCCTCCGCCTCCCGCTGCCGCCGCCTCGGCTGCCGCTGCTCTCCGGCTTCCCCTCCCCCCACTCCCGGGGCTCGGAGCAAGAGGAGGAGGGGCCGGTGCATTCTCGCGACCGCTCTTTGCAACCTGCGGGGGCCGGTGCATGCCCAGCGAGGCGCCCGGGCCGCTGCAGGTGCGTGCAACCCCAACGGAGACGACCCTCCCCCCAACCCCGGGCGAACCGGGGGGCTGCAAGCCGCCGGCGGGCGGTCGAGCGAGAGGAAGCAACAAAGACCGGCTGCAGCTGGGGCCGGCGAGAGGGGCTGCGGCCGCCGGGCTCCGGGCGCCGGCGGAGAGGGCGCCCCGGGGAGCGGCGCGGGCCGAGCTGCAGCCTTGAGCGGGACCCCTAGGGGAGGCGCAGCGCCGCCCGCCGGACGCAGTGAGCACAGGCCCCAAGTGAGGATGCGCCGCCTGAGCGCCCGCGCGGCCCGGGTTCCGGGCGGCCGCGACCCCCGCTGAGCAGAGAGAACCTCCACCCCCGACTTCGGACGCCTGGATCGCGCTCACTGATAGCGTCCTTTCCCACCCGGAGAGAGGTATCAGCTCCCAAGAGGGGCTTCCTCAGGCAGCTCTGCCCCCTCTGCATGGCTGCGACCCGGCGAGCGGAGGGTCGTCGCCGCTGAGACCTGGGGCCCTTCGACGGCCTGGCTGATCCGGTGAGTTCCGCGGGGTGGGGTTCCTGGTTGGAACGGGAGGCAACCCCTGGCGTCGGGGCAGTCTGGATTAGAAATAAAGGGACCCTGGGGGCTGTTGGGGATACTGAAGCAGAAGTGCCTCTTGACCGCCCCTTTCCTTCTCACACACAACTTGTCTGGACTCGCCAATCGGCCAGCGTGGAGGTTGGGAGCCCATTGTAGGGACTCTGCTGGGCCCTTGGCTGGGCATATGCCAGAGGTCACCCCACCCCTGAAACCAACAAAGGTAGCAGGGGTAGCGGTTCAGTCTTCCGAAAATTTCCCCGGGAACTCCCGCGTCTTGTAGTGTTTGACGAGGACACCCAGAATGGGACAGCTTGGGCTTCTCCCAAGTCACATCTGAGATCTTCAAGGGACATCAGCTCAGAGGGGTCTGTGGAGTCTCGTCTATGCAGGTGGCCGCTTTTGAGGATTGTACTCTCTAAGGCTAGACCGTAGCAGGGTCCCCTTACATCCCACGTTCCTACAAAAAACTCGCAGGGACAGCGGGTGCCCAGTGGGGTCGCGGCGTGATGTCACTATCAGGCCTCCGACTAGGCCTCCGACGCCACTGGGGTTGCCGTGGCGACCGGACTTGCCTTGACCCAAGGCCGCAGGGGGCGGGGGTCGTGGTAACCAGGGGCGGATCTCATGGTAACCATGGGCGGGGCTGGATGCCTTTGGGAAGTGGAGGGATGAAGGCAGACTCCCCCCGCCCCAAATGCAGCCCTCTGACCTAAATCCCCAGCGCCCTGGTGAGGTGGGGGAGGGAGGCAGCACCAGCTGTCCCCGCTGATGCTCCTCCCCCCAAGGACAGGTGTTCAGCTTTGGTCACATAGCCTGGCAGTGCCTGGGGGCTTAGGATTCCCAAACAGCAACTTTCTCCTTTCAAAAGGGATGCTGCAGAGACCACCTCCCTGAACCCCACCACATACCCAACCAGCAGGCTGAAATTCCCGGGGTCCCTAGAGAGCTGTGGGCCCCCTGCCTTAAAACAGGCTACTTCTGCTCAGGAAAATGTGGGTGCCCCACCCCCAGCCAGGGAAAGTACACAGGAGCTGCTGCTGCCTGCTGCTCCTCAAGTTCAGGGGGTCCCCTGCTGTTTAAGGCCAAGATGAGGGGCGTTGGCTAAGCTTGAACTCCTGACTGCCCCGCTCCTTTGGTGTTGAAGAGGATTTTGACAAGCTCCATGTGGTGCTCACTGAGTGAATGAAGGGCAAGTCAGGCCCGTAAGTGCCAAGGTCTGAGTAAGTGTGTCTCTGCGAAGGGGCCAGCTTTGTCGGGGATCAGGTACTGGCACCCCAGCACTGGCCTTGTTCCCTGTGAAGGCCCAGAGGACCGCCCCCACCTCCTCCCCCCCCATCCTGCTGCTGGCTCTTTGATTCCTTTTCTAAGTTCCTTCCAGCAATTTGCCAGTGTGGGATGTGGGTGAAACTGCTGTGATCACATTTCTAGGAAAAGGTTAGAGAACTAACTGTGTCATTGCTTCAGCAGCATGGGGTGGGGTGAGAACAGAAGAGAGTGTATCTCAGGTCATTATGAGAAGCCAGGCCCCATCTCTATGCAGCGAGCATTTTTTCTGTTCTCCTACCAGGCTCTAGCTAGATTAACAGGTCAATAAATATCAGTGGAGCCGCTTTTGGGGGCTTGGCAGGGAGATGATATTTCCAGCTGAAATGGTATCGTTAAACACACAGGTTTCCAAGGACAGAGGAGCAGTAGCAGATGGGGGGAGAGGTGGGCAGAAGGGCTGTTTGCCCTGCCTCTTGAAGCTTCCCAGTTTAGAAACAAACTCAGAGTGTGTGCCAGAGATCCACAAACACAGCAGTTGGAGGTCCTTCGTGGAGTATTTACACTTCCACAGCCAAGGCGGAGGGAAAGGCTGTCAGAATTGGGCAATTCCTTCTGTTCCCTTCCCTGGGCTTGGCAATAGCACCAAGCGAAATGCAGGACGGAGTGCCAGCTTACCCAGCATCTTCTTATATGCCAGGCATTTTATAGGATCTCAGTTACAACTTGCAGTGCCTCATGTGCGGGGGTCCATTATACAGATGAGGAAACTGAGGCTCAGACAGAGGAAGTGATGGGCTGAGGGTGCTCAGCTTGGCAACCGCAGAGGTTTGGCTCTGAATTACACTGGGTCCAGAGTCCCCAGGTCTTCCCATCCGCTTCCATGGGTGGAGGGGAGGCAGCCCCATTTCTTGGACAGAGATCCTGCAAGAGTCAGCGGCTATCAGCTATGGAGAGAGTGTGGCCTCAGTGAGATGCCTTGCCACACTAAAACCCCAGTTGGAATCCTGCTTCCCCATTAGCTGCAGGGTACGCTGAGCAGAGTACCTAGCCACTGCTGCCCTGCCTTGTGGGCAGCCTGCTCCCCTCACCCCCGTACCTTTCTCCAGAACTGAGGGAAGGAAGGTATGGCTTGAAACTCGCCTGACAGAAAGGGTTGAAAGAGCCAGCCCGAGGCTCCTTGTCATCTGCCACCGTGGGCTGACTGGGGTGGGGTGTGTGGCTGCCCCCAGATATCCCAGGGACCATCTTGGTAGGCATCCAGCTGGTGGGGAAGGCAAGAATGTCAGTGGGGGTAAGGCAACTTTGGCAGATGTGGCTGCTGACCTAGCTTGAGGGTCCCCAGGGCCCTGTAGGAGGGGTGCCATGTGACTCTCAGAAAGGACAAATGGGGATCCCCCAGGCAGAGGGGTGGAAAGAGTGTTCTGGGCGGTGGGAGTGGCCGCGTAGCTTGCCTGTGAGTGCTGGGGTGTGCTGAATGAGGGGAAGGGGTGGCCCTGGGATGGCTGTGTCCTGGAGGCTTAGGTGAGTGGGGGAGGCTTAAGCAGGGGAGAGGATCTCGGTACAGCTCCCTTGATGGGTGGTGAGCCTTCTCAGCTCTCTGGGCAGTCCCCTCTCTCAAGGTTAGCTTTGTCCCCCCACCCCCAGTAATCCTTATCAGTTGTCTAATTCCATGTAAGCTCTCCCACCCCCTGTCCTTTCTGAGCCTCACATTTGCCCTGGACTGGGGCTGGGCTGGGTTACTTAACCCCTAGTGGTGGACAGTGGCTCGTGGTAAACAGCCAGATCGTGGAACAGGTCAAACACTTGTTGGCTGTGTGACCTGGGGTGAGTCACTTTGCCTCTCTGAGCCTCAGTTTCCTCATCTGTGAGAAAGAGCTGATAATAGCACCCACTGCCCAGGGTGTGGTAAGGATTCAGTGAGGGCTTAGAACAGGTAGGTGGTGGCATACAGTAAGCACTCGATAAATGCACATTCTTGTGACCACTGTTAGCCTCATCCTCAGAACAGAGCCTTGAACACAGCCTCTCCCGGTTCCTCTTGGAGCCAAAGACCAAAGATCCCCCAGGGCAGGTCTGGGACCCCCACCCTTTCAGCTGCCTCTGCTGGGTCTCCCACCCACCTGCCCAGGGCACCCCACGTGGTGAGCACATGTGGCTCCCATCTGAGCTCCTGGGGGGGCACTGGGGCCTGCCCAGGGGGCCCCTCCTCAACCTCTCTCGTGCCCCCTCCGCCTTCCAATCCCTCACAAACCGGAGGAAGCGAGTGGAGCAGCTCATATTCATGGACCGTAATTCAATCAGGCGGCGATTCCTCTGGGCTCGGGGCGGGGGTGAGAACGAGGAGGCACGCACAAAAGGGCCGCTTTATTACCTCCCGCGGGCCGGGAATTGCTGCTCTCCCCCAGCAGAGGCCGGAGCCACCTTTATTGTGTTAACCCATTTGCGTGTCAAGAGCTATTGTGCGCTTTCTCTGCCTGTGCGGGGCGGGCTGCGGGAGGAGGGCTGCGCGCCGGCCGGTCCCCTCCGCGGGCGCCGCCCACCGCCCTGATTGGTTGCTAAGTGATTTGCATCCAAGGTAATCACTTTTATCTGAGAAGGATGTCGACTATAATTATAAGCTACTGACATCTTTTGAAATCTGCCTAATGACTATTTTAGTCTACGCAGGCTGGGGGTAGGGAGGGGGATTCTGAGGCTGGGGCGGGGGAGGAGGCTGCAAGGAGGATGGATTCCTTCCACCTGGACCATCGATTCCTTAGTTGAGAAATATCTGAGTGCCTACTGCGTGCCTGGAACAAAAGACGGTGCGGAGATAGGGTGTTGCATTCCCGGGGCGGCATTAGTGCCATTACAGGGATAGGGAAATAGAGGTGTTGGGGAATGAGCCACCTGCCCAGAATCACACACCCAGTAAATCAGACTCAGGCGGGGAACCTGAGCCTCTGACCCCCTAATTCCTGTGCTGGCCACTGGTGCAGACAGAAATAATAATGGTAATCATTCCTGGGTGGAGGGCACCTCTCTCTTCCTCCTAGGGCTTGTGTCATAGCCCTATGAAATGCAGGTGCTGTTACTACCCCATTTTACCAGGGAAGAAACGGGGGCACAGAGAGGTTACATCACTGCCCAAGGTCACACAGCCAGAGAATGGCAGAAGTATGAAGTCTGTAGGTAGCCAGAAGTGGGGTTCCAGCTCCCCTCTCCTCCACTCTCTTGTGGTTCCGTTCTAAACATTTGGCATCAGCCTGGGCCAGGGCACCCTGCTGGCCACTCTCTGGGTGGCAAAGCTCTAAGGAATCAGACAGCCCACCGCCTCCATGGGGAGTAAGATGAGTCTGCAACTAACTCAGATTCTGGACAAAGCCAGAGCAGGGCTGGAGGAAAGACATCAAAGAGGGAAGATCTGCAGCTGGTCACAGAGGGTTTCCTAACAGGAGCTTTTGCTCCGGGCCCCGAAGACTGGGTGAATGGCAATGTCACTGGCAAGAGGGAGTTTGAGAACCAAGGGGTATGATCAGGAGGGCAGGGGAAGCTTATAAGAGGGCAGAGGTTAAAGGGAGATAAACTAGGAGGGTGTGCAGGGCCTTAAGTGTGATTGGGGTGGACCCCTGTCTCTTATACTCTTACTGGCTGTGTGTGCTCAAACAAGTCACTTAACCTCTCTGGGCCTCACTTTGCTCATTTGTCCAAGGGAATCATAGTAGTTTTCTCACAGGCTTGGGGGTGGGATGAGCTAGAGTGTGGGGAGTGCTTAGGTGAGCTCGACTGAGCCCTTCAGAGCTGGATGGGCCAGGCTCAGGCCCCAGCCAGTCATCTTGGCACCATAGCAAACCATGCTGGCCACAGCTGCAGTTTGGGACCCTAGGAGCCTCTGCCTTTGTACAGAGGGCACAGGGGTCTAAGGCCTGGAGGGTCAGGGGTAAGGCCAAGGCTGGCTATGAACAGGCGCCTGGGGATGGGGTCTTCATGACATAGAAATTAATGACCCAGAGCCTGGGATGGGGGGGGCTCCCTTGGAGCAGAAGGAGGAGAAGGAGGAGGAGGAGGAGGAGGAAGAGGAGGGAGTTCCAGCTGCCAGCTGTCTGCTCCAAGATTTGCTGCCAAGGCAGAGGCAGCTGCCCCACAGGGTCCAGGTCAGAGCTTGGCCCTGGAGGAGGCAGAGGTGGTAGGGCCTCTGGGCGTGCAGTCCCCAGCCCTGAATTTGGGCCTTGGCCCTGCCCGTCAGCATCTGCGTGACCTCAGTCTCCTCATCTGTCAGAAGAGCCAGGAGTCCATTTTGGAGGGCAGCTGTGAGGCTTGGCAGTAACCGATAGCAAGTGGGCAGTAAACAGGAACTGCTATTTTCGCTCTTTATTCATCCGCTCATTTAGAGAGATTCACTGGTCTGTGCCAGGCTCCCTGCCAGGTGCTGGGGACACAAAGATGAACAAGCCCAGTTGCCTTGAAAGGTGGTGAGGCCTCCAACATACCAGCACAGTACAGTGGGTTAGTCACCACAATACAGGAATTCACAGTCTGTAGGCACTGTGCCAGGAGCAGGGGGCAGTAGGGAACAAACCAGATATGGCCCTTTGGGGCTCCTCGTCTGTCAAAGTACGCTAGGAAATCAGAGGTAGAAATTATTACCCGAGTGGGGTAGCCAGGGAAGGCTCCCTGGAGGTGGAAGCACTTCCAGTTGCAGGCTTTGGGGGCTTCTGTCTAAACACCTTTGCCTATTATGGGAATCACAGGACACTGTTGGCGTCTGCGGTGTGCTAGATGGAGCTTCCGGCTTAGGCATTTTGTTCTCACTTACTCCTCATATGGTTCTGGGAAGGGTGTTTTCATCCCTGTTGTGTAAATGAAAAAACTGCGGGCTCATGGAGGTGAAGTGCCTACATGGCAGGTCAACAGAATTCCATTTGTTATCCATGCAAGCTTTTGCCTGTCCTCTGCCTGTGAGGGCACTGAGCTGGGTGGGGCTGTCACAGGAGGATCCTTGGGCAGGGGCTGAGGGGACCAGTTCTGGGCCAGCTATTGTCTTTATGAGCTACAAGACCTTGAGCAGGTCACACCCCCATCCTAGCCAGGCCTCAGCCATGTCCTCTATAAAATGTCAAGGATGGCGAATCTGTGGCACGCTTGGCTTTCCCTACACCGCTGTGCCCTTGGCAGGCATCGCCAATCAATTGCTGCCCGCTTCCCCTGCTGAGTTCTTCTCTGACCTTGGGTTCTTTCCAGGGCTCTGGGCAGGCAGCAGCAATTTCTGAGCTGAAGCCCTTTTGCTTGTCTGGCCTGGATGAGCTCAGGTGTCCCTCTGGCCCTTCTGCATGTGGTTCAGAGGACCAAGGTACCAGAGCGAGGGATTCTGGGGCATCTTCTCTAGGATATGGGTTTGGGTTTGTTCTTCAGCCATGAGAGCTGTGGTGGTGTAAGTCTGTTTACCTTCCTCCATCTCCCGGAGAGACCTATGTACCCGTCCACACAGCCCAGCACACCGGGCAGATTCCAGATGCTTTCAGTCTGGATGATGACAACAGCATTCACTGAGCTCTTCCTCAGAGCTAGGTCCTTCGTGGGCACCCACTCTTTCATCATTCTGCAGCACACCTGCAGTGTGGGTCTCAGCACCTCTAGGAAGAAGTCAGTCCATTTTAGAGATGAGGACACCAAGGCTCAGAGTGCTCACGCAGAGTATGGTCATGCACTTGCTGAGTGGCTGAGCTGGCATTCACACTCAGGTCTCGAAGTCCACAGCCTGGGGCGGGGCTGAGCGTAGCAGACAGACAGGCAGCCTTTCTGGAGTTGCTGTCATTCCAGGCTGGTTGACTTCCAACAGCCAGAGCTGGGCCTTCTAGGAAAGGGCAGGGGGCCCTTCTCGGTGCAGGGAACAGCATCAGAAGCAGCTCAGAGGCAGGCAGGCAAGAGCGTCTAGGTGGAGGAAGGAGTGTGTGGCTGCATGGCTGGAATATGGAGAGAGAGGGGACCGTGGAGGGAGCCAGGGCTGGTCTTGGCCTTGGGGCTTTGCCTCCCTGTCGTAGGGAACTGTGGCTGCTCTGGGTTGAGTGGCACAACCCAGTCCTGTCTAAGTGTATTTATTCAACATCTCCATGAACCCAGGGTGAGGTCAGCTGGTGCCTGGGGCTACCTCTGGTCTCCGAGAAGCTTTAGCCTGGAACAGTGCCTGGTACACAGTAGGTAGGCATCCAAGACATGTTTGTTGAATGTATAAATGAATAATGAATACTCGCTGGACTGAAGTGCTCAGCTGCAAGGAGGGGAGGCCAGAGTCCCTCTTTCCAGGAAAAGTTGGACACCGGGTCTGGAGGTGGGGCTGGAGAGGGAGCCAGGCGGTTACCTGGGGCAGAGGCTTCCCTGGCAGCTCTCCTGGCCCCTGCTGCCAGCCCTGGGACACCTCCTAGACCTTCCTGAAGTGCTGTCCCTGCCTTGCTGCTGTGCCTGGCGGGCAGCCTGGACCCAGCGCTTGGGGGGATAAAAGATGAAGGTTCATGACCATTTTTTAACTCAATAAAGGGAGAGACAAGCTGCAGGCTGCAGGCCGGAGATATAATTAGTTCGCAGCAGTGGCGCTTTCTTGATTTAGCTTCTGAGAGAACAAGACAAGGATGTTATACCCAATTAGCAGTAACATCCAGTCGGAGCCTCAATAGGTGAGATAACAAGCTATTTTTATGACTTTTCTTTCCCAGCTTGGAGGGGGCGGGGGAAGAGGGTATCAGGGCCTTATTTCTTTTCATCAGGGAACAATTATTAGCGATCTCAGGATTTCCCAAAGCCAAATGATACATTTGTGAACCCAAACAAGCAAGCATCCTGGGGTGACAGGCTGGCATTTTGAGCCCTGGAATAGTGGAAGGGGAGCAGGCCCCATCACCCCATTCTGGAGGCCCTCTGAAAAGGCTCCCAAAGGCAGAGAGGCTGTTGGTTTGGCAAAGAGAAGCCCAGGTCCTTGCAATGTTCTCAGTGACTGCCTCGATTTCGCTACCTGCTTCAAGGAGCCACAAGGAGGCTGGGCCAACTCCCCTGGGGATGAGGAAGGAGCCCGTTGTGGCCCTTGGCAGCTCTTCTTGGCACTATTGTAGGTCCTTTCTGCCAGCTGGGCCAGAGGTTCCGACTTCTCAGCCTTGAACCTGCCGTTGCACTCTGCCTGCTGGACCCCCGTTATGGCTCGCACTGCACGACCCTCCTCCTTCCTGTCCTGGGTCCCAGACCCAGTTTCTGGGTGATTAGCTCCACTCTGTCCACCCTCATTACCCACCCACCCCCCCAGCCCAGGCACCCGGTACTGGCCAAGCCTCTGCTGGGCAGGAAAGCCCTGCCAAGTCCCACCCCAGCTGCCTGGCCATAACGCCGACTCCTGGCAAGGGCTGGGGGATGCCCAGAGAGGGAGCTGGCATGGTTGTTTCCACATCCCATCAGCTCGGGCCCCAAGCCCAGAGCAGCTTCCTGGGCGTCTGCCCGTCCTGCAGCCTCTGGCCCCACCCTGTGCCTCGTCCCAGCTCCCTGTCAGTGGAGAACCCCACGCTCGTGGTTCAGACAACTGACATATCCAGCCATGCAAAGTAGGAGTTTAATTGCAAACAGTTTTTATGGATCATGGGCCCATCTGTGCCACCATATGCAAAAGGAGAAAAAAAATCCCCATTAAAAAAAAAAAAAAAACTTCTCCCTGCCCCACCCCCCAAACTGACTCCAACAGAAACAGTTGCTAAGGTTTTTCGGGCTGGAGCCGAGCACAGAGCTGGGACCCATCCTGGAGGCCTCCTGCAGCGTGAGCCTGGCAAAGTCAGGGGGCCAGGTGGGGCAGGGCTAAGAGGGCCCATGGGGCCTGACTGCCGAGAGAAGGCCTCAGCAAACTACCAGCAGTTCCCGTACCCAGCGGCTTCTCTCTCGGCTCCGGGCCTTTGCACATGCCACAGGCCATGCAGCGGTTGTACCTGCGGTGCTTTCCCGGCCACCTCGGTGGTGCTGTGTGCAGGCCTCTGGAGCGGGACGCGGCATGGAGGAGGCATTGCACAGTGTTGATGGAAATGTGGGCATGAGTGTGTTGCGGGCCCACACACAAGGCACTTCCTCTCCCGTTTCTAGCCCAGGAAATGGACCCCAGAGGGGCTGGGGATATTCTCAGAGACTTCATTTCCTTACCTGCTTCCAAGAGGCATGAGGAAGCTGGGCCAGTTCCCCGTGGGGCCGCTCAGGCTCACAGACTGTTCTTCCCAGGGTCCAGGCCTCCTGCGGCGGTGCCCAGCTCACAGATGCGTCCCACCCAAAGGTCAGCTCTCCCCAGACCCTCAGAAGGGACTTCCACCTGGGGCCTGAGTGGGCTGGTTGTCGGGGTTCTGAAAGGACTCACCTCGGAGGCAGCCTGCCAGGGTTTGATTGTTGCGCTGCCTCATCCCAATGACTTTAGACGGTCCTTTCTCCCTCTCTGTGGCTCAGTTTCTTCCTCTGTAAAATGGGAACGAGCAGTTGATGGGATACTGCATGTGAAATGCTTCTATATTGGTCTGTCACTTCTGTTCCCCAAGGGAGGGTCTTTGCTTTGTTCTCGGATATCTTCCCAGCTTCCTAATCAGGACAATTGATGTTTACTGAATGAATGAATGAATGAGTGAATGAATGCATGAGTGAGGTATTTAGAGGACTTTCCAGGGAGGGAATGAGACAGGCTCTTGGGCTGCCAGCAATCAGAGTTTTTATGCCCTTTCCATTGGAGTCTAGAAATCACTGTGCAACCCATGGGGATTATGAACTCCATTCTATTAATGAGGAAAACTGAGGCTCAGAGAGCTCAAGAGACTCTCCCAAAGTCATGCGGCTGGAAAGAAGCCACAGCTGGGACTAGAGCCCTGATCTCTGTGACTCCAGCTGACCAAGTCCCATCCCTCACATTGCAGGTGAGGAATTTAGACCCAGACAGGAGAAGGAATCTGGTCCAGATCAAACAACAAGGAAATAGCAGCCAGCTTTTGTGGGGTCCTTCCTACCCCCATTATGAGATGAGGAGTCTGAGGCCATCCAGCCTCAGAGCCAGGCCAGCCAAGTCCCACTGTCTTCCCTCCCTCCCTCCTTCCTCTCCCTCCTTCCCTCGCTCTCTCCCAAGTCTGTGCCCAGGATCATTGTACCTGTAGGCTTCCCCATCAACTTTATAAACTGGCAGCTTGGTGTGTGCCAGCAGCCAGGCCCCATGGGGGGGGTCCCCATGCCCAAAGCCCCGAGACCTGGTACTTGGTGCAGCCCTCCTGCAACAGGCAGCAGAGGAAAGTGGGACCCCTGGGACCCGGGCAAGCATAGGCTAGCCAGGCCTCTGGCAGGAGCCCAAGCCAGGCAGCCCACTCCCTGCCCGGCGGTGATCACCAGCTCCCATTGTAATCATTAAAACTATTAGAAGGAAACGTTTGCTTGAAGCAAATGTCAGGCGCCGAGTTGTGCTTTGTAAACGCTCACAATTAATGCCAATCAGGCCCGGAAAAAAAGCCGGCCCGGAATCCTGTCTGTTTCGTCTCATTTGTCAGCTGGTGCCGCTTCATGTTGCACATTTTCATACAATTGCTATAAACATAAAAGGGAAACTCCACAGTGTTCCCGGGCGCCCGGATGGTGCGCGCCAGCTTAATGATTTGGTATTCCGCTGTTCACTTGGCTGCCCCCGACTGGGTGGGAGGGAGAAAGGAGGACTTTGTGTGGCGGGGTGAGGTTCTCCTGGGGGTCAGCCAGAGAGATGGGTCAGCCTCCAGGCCTGGCTCTCCTGCCCCACCCACCGCAGGCCACGTGGCCCATGGAGCTGAGGACATCTGTGAAACAAGAACAAACTGCTAAAATATGTTTGCAAAATCCTCAAGGGGAAAAGAAGGGCTCAGTCCTCCAGACTTAGCTTCGAATCACGAGTCCATCTCCTAGAATGATCCATGGGGTTTATTGCCCACCTCCTGCGTGCCAGGCACTGAGCCTTGCCAGCTGGAGCTCAGTTTCCCCATCTGTGAGTTGGGGGAAAATAACCCAGTGGTCAGGATTTCAAGCTTGCCGGGACTGGGCTCTGAGCTGAGGGCATCAAGCAGGCTTTTTCTCATTTGGTTGTTGCACAGGCACTTCCAGCATCAACAGGAAGGGCGAGGCCCGGAGTCCCACAGCCAGAAGTGGTAGAGCTGGGATTTGGACCTGGGTCGCTGGACTCCAGAGCCCGTAACCATGGTGCCTTCCTGCTGTGTCTTTCAGAGTAGCCATAGGGTTGAAAGGAGATGATGGAGCTAAAAGTTCCAGCGCACAGTAGGTGCTTCATCAATAGTAGCTGCTGTCATCCCACTGCCAGCAGTGGGCCAGGGCAATGGTGGGTCAGTACCAACACATGGACCTTGCAGGATGGAGAGTGGAGGGTGGAATGGCCTACAAGGGGGTGCCGTTCCTCCTCCCTCCCCCAGGTTGGCAGGGTAGGGCTGAGGAAGGGCTGAGAGCGTATCTTGCCAAGCCCCAGGACCCTGCCTGCCACCCCCTGCCCTAGGTACCCTGATGTGGCTCCGAGGTCCTGGATGCTAACGGCGCCAGGCCCCACGTCGCCCGAGCCCTCAGCAGCCCAGAAAGTTGCACATGTTATTATCATTGTCTCCATTGTACAGATGAAGAAACCAAGGTCCAAACTGACCTAAGTTTACACAGGTCGGGGGGAGGAGCTGGAGCCAGATTCATGGGCAGGTTCATCCACTCCGGAGTCTTTTTCATGCCTTCCCAACCCCCTCCCCATTGTGGCCTGGATGTGGCCTTGCCACCCACTACGAACCCTCCCTAGGACCCTTTTGAGCTCTCTGTTTCTCTGTGAATGGGGTCTTCTGAGGCCAGGCTGGCTCTGCAGGGACACTCCAGCCTTTGTGTAGGCTTGAGCAGGCTCAGGCCAGGGTGGGCAGCCAGCGGGGTGGGGAGAGGGCGGTGCAGCCCAGCCGGCCAGGGATAAATGCTCAGAGCCAGGAATAGAGGCCCCTTTGTGTGGTGCTCAGTGGGGGAGGGGGTGCTGCCAGCTGCCACCCTGTGTGACTGGGGCGGTCCGAGGCCTCCACAGAGGTCTGCCACCACCCCCAGGGGACTGGCCAGGAGCCTGTCATCATCTCTTCCGCCTCCTTCCACCATTATTTTGCCTTCCTCTTGTTTCCCGGGGGCCTCCGGCTGCTATGGAGTCTCCGGTAGCCAATTACTGGGTTTGCTGTGGGCCTACTATGTGCCGTTACTGGGCCAAACACTCCACCAACCCTGCAGGTAAAGGACAGTAGTCCCATGTGACAGGTGAAGACACTGAGGCTCAGAGAGGACAGGTGACTCGCCAGACTCCCACAGCTTGTCATAGGGCCAGGATCTGTGCCCTGCTGGTCTAGGGTCCCGGGACCCAGGGCTGCAATTTGAGGTGCCCAACTCCATTGCCTGGGCGGCCTCAAGAAGGCTGCTGGCTGTCTTCACTCTCTGGGCAGGCACCAGGCATCCATTCCATCCCCCCTTTCTGGCCAGGCCAGCAGCTGCAGCCTTAGTGGGGGCCAAATCCAGGACCTTGTTGAGTGCTGCCCTACCCATTAAACCCTCTCTGAGCCCGGTTTAAACCCCTTCTGGGTTTAAAAATGGGAATGAAATAGAATCCACCATTGGGGGATGTTATGCCACAATGTGGGTGAAGCGCTGAACTCGATGTCTGCACACTCAGGCTGCACAAACGTGGCGTAGGGTTGCCAGCATTCCTACTGTGTCCTGGGAGAGGTGAGAGGGTAAGCTGAGGTAGGGCTCAGGTGGTGGGGATATGGGGGTAACTCTTAGGAGCATAAGCATGTGGCAGGGATTGTCTCATTGGATCCTTGCCACAGCCCCATTTTACAGGTCAGCAGATTAAGGCTCAGGTAATTGAAATGGCTGGTCAAGGGTCCCAGGGTCCCAAGGAGCCAGGAACACAAAGAAGGTAGCTTCCCAGAAGGCCCCGCCCTTAGTCTCTTCCTGATGCCCACCTAGCCCATTGGGCAGCTGTTCGCTGCAGACACTGACCAAGTCCCCTATATGAGCCCAGCTCTGTGGGAGGCCCAGAACTACCCACAGGAAGACCCCAAATGCCACTTGGCTTGTGGCAGCATATTGCAGCTGCCTGGGGCCCTCTGACACCCATCAGGCCATTCCTTCCTCTGGCCTTTGCTAAGGCTGGAGCTCCCACAGCGAGTGCCTCCACTGTCCCCTTCCCCGGTGCACTCACACATGCACATGCATGCCTTCTCTGCACGGGTAGCTCCCACTTGCCTCTTCCCTAAATGCCCCCCGTCTGGTGGAGGCTTGGACCATCCCCTCTGGGTCTCGTACCCTGCTCACCGCTGCCAGAGCCCCAAGCCTTTTCGCTGCTCTCCCAGCTCTTCAGTGTGGCACATAGTGTGCCTTCCCTGAAGTCTGAAACAAAGCCCCGGTCCCCGCCTAGCAGGAGAAACAGATACAAACAGAGCAGTGACGAGGCTGCATGTCCGAGGATGTGGTCAAGTACAGGACACGCAAGGAGCTCCCACCCTGGCTCTCCCTCCTCTACAGAAGGCAAAGAACATTTCTGAGTCCTACTATGCTCTTGAAAACTGGGCCATCTCCTTTTAACCCTCCCAAGGCAAGGCAGGGAGTTTACAGATGGGACAAGAGGCTCAGGAAGGCAGATGCCTGCTGAGGCCACACAGCTTCTCAGGGTGCAGCCTCGGTCTGAGCCTTGGACGACTGGACACCAAAGTCCATGTCCTTCTCCAGGGCAGAAAACTCAGGTGCCCGTGGGGCCAACCAGGTGGCACAGTGAACAAAGCAGCTGCCACTTAGCCTCGTGGGAATGTAGGCTCAGTGGTTCCAAAGCTGCCAGTTTTAGTTTGTTTTCAAAAGAAACAAGACAATGAAAATTTGAGGTGGAATTTTATTTAGTTTCTTTTTAGTATTGGCAAACTGCCCTTTTTTTTTTTTTTTTTTTTTTTTTTTTTAACTGCAGCAAACAGGGCAAAGGAAAGATGTTTGTGGATGGGATTTGCACCCTTCAGGGATGTGGTACTGTCTTGGTGGAGGGCATGATGGGGGTCCCAGGATGTCACACCTTCCCCATCCCCCCATCCCCAGCCAGAAAGAGCCCCCAGAACCCAGTAGCAATTCCACGCACCCTTCAAGGCAACCCCAGACGCTGCCGCCTTCATTGCCAGAGGCAGGGCCCAAGCCCTGCGAGGGCACCACCCAAATAGCTATAATCAGCAGCCTCGCCAAGACTTCAAACTCACCCAATTATCCTGCGAGGGGAAAAAAAACACAAAATGAAAACAAATTAACATGTTTGCATAGAAGCTGCTGCAGCAACGTACACAGCCGCACGCACGCACATGCTGGCGCGTGCACTGGTGAGGCTGAGACGCTGCTGCCACCCCTCCCCAGGCCTGCACCCACCTGGCCCGGCTGGGCTGGCGTATGCCAGGCTGTGCCCACTGCCCTGTGCCAAAACGTGCCCTAGGCGCAGCAACTAGATTGTCCCCAAACCTGATGGGGACTGCTTCAATTCACCAGCTTTCAGGGTTTTTTCCCCCAATTTAATAAACACACAAATTTCATTGTGTGGCAAAATTCAGCCTCATTGATCTGAACCCCTTTCTTCAGATGGGGAAACTAAAGCACAGAGAGGTTAGTTGACCTGCCCAAGGCTGCACAGCTGGTGAGTGGAAGATCTGGGGTGTGAACCCAGATGGGCCAGCACCACACCTTGTCTGTGGCTCCCTCTTGCCTATGGATGATGGGCCTGGCCTTCAAGGACCCTCCCTATCTCGAGCTCCACCAGCCTGTGTTGTCTCCTCTCGCACCCTCCACCCCTGCCCTGCACACTCTCTCATGCTGAGGGGCTGTGGGTGGGTAGTCATGATCACAAAGCCAAATGGATATGCATTCAAATCCCAGATACACCAGTCCCTTACTGAATGGCTTTGGGCAAGCAGCTTCTCCTCTGTGCCACAGTTTCCCCTCCTGAAAGATTGGGATAATACCAGTCCTTGCCTCAGGGAAGTTAGCACTCAGTGCGTGAATGACTGCAATATGCTACCTCTGGCAGCTGTCATTGGCGGGATGTCCCTCCACCAAAACGCCCTCATGCCTCCATCATACAGCTGGCCCGAAAAGACCTGGCTCACCAGACTCCCTGAGCCCCTGCTCTGTGCCAGGCACTGCCCTTGCACCCAGAGCACACAGTCGAGGGGCTCAGATGCTCCGTCTTCCTTCTCTGGGCTCCCTTGGATCTCCGTCTGATCCGGGGCTGGGCTTGCTGGGTGTGAGCCTAATCATCTCTGCTGTGTCTGATTCTTCTCCAGTCCCACAGCCTGGCACACAGGAGGTGCACAGGCAAGGTTTGGCTAGCTGAGCCATCCCCGCTCCCCTGGGCACAGTTGGGGCTTGTCCCTAGGAGTTGAAGGACCAACTGTGCGGGAAGGAGTTGAGGTTTAGGTCTTGGAGCTCAAGCGTCTCGGGGCCAGGGCTGCAGACGCACCCCCAGTCTCTTCTTCCTGCTCTGCGTGGCCATGGACAAATCTCTCTACCTCTCTAAGCCTCTTGCTGTGACCTCTGGCACGTGACAGTGAAAGCTGGGGTGGACATTGCTGGCACCGTGAGCATCTAGCGGGCAGTGGATTTCAAGGACCTGGAAGGGCAACCGTGAGAGTAGCCACTGTCACTGAGTGAGTGATTGCACTCAATAGTTCGATTATCTGGCTTCGTCCTCACCATGGCCAGGAAAGGAAGGTGTGGCTTCTAGCCCTTTTCCACATGGAGACTTACGTAAGAGAGCCCGCTGGTAAGTGGCAGAGCCAGGGTTCAAACACAGCAGTTCTGGGTTTGCACTTTAGCCATGGTGCTCTTTGGGCCTCTCTGGATGCCGCCAGTCAGGAGCTGAGGCGGGCAGTGCCTCGAGGTCTGGAGAGCAAGGACCAGTTGTGGTGCCATCCCGGTTGTGGTGGTAGAGGGCTAACTCCATTGGTCTCAGAACAGCCGCTTGGCACCAGCCTCTTGGCTTACAGTCATGCCAACCCCTCAGGACCAGGGCGGCACCTGGGGGAGGTGACCAGTTCTGTAGGACATTGGGTACCCACTTGGAATCCCAGCCTTCCTTTGGCACAGCCCTGCCAAGGCACGAGAGTCCCATAGACCCAGCTCCACAGCCAGACCCCACCAACAAACGCTCATCCTCTCTGAGCCTCTGTTCCCCACTAGAGAACGGGAGAAGAGGATACGCCCACACCTCTCAGGATGAGCCCAAGGCTGAGATGTGGTGTCCAGCACGTGGTCGCTGCTGGATGAAGCAGCCCCTGCCTGCACCTCCTAAGGGGCCCACCCCTTCTCCAGAAGTTTCCCAACCCTTGCGCTTCCAGGACACGGCTGGGGGTGGGGCATGTGACAGTAGGTCTGAGAGGAGGCTTATGACTTCTTGCTGCCAGCCCTGCCCCTGTGCCCACTCACCACTGTGTTGATGAGCCCTCTCTCGGTTCTCTGGGGGTCCAGGTGTTCCAGATGTGCGGAGGCGTTTGTCGGGTTGCAGTGAAAGGAGGGGGAAGAGACATCAAGGCAGATGACCAGAGAGGACAGGAGACCTGCACGCCCTGGGCCATGCAAGAAGCCGGTGGGAAAGACAGGCCCCAATGTACCCCTTGGTTCAGTGAGGATTTATTGAGCATATACTACGTGCCTGGCCTTGAAGTAGAAAGAGGCTAGAGATGGGTCTGTGAGGCCCCAGCTTGGCCACTTCACTGCTAGGCACCCCTGGGCAAGCCATGTGGTCTCTTGGGACCCAATCTCCTCAAACAGACTGTGGAGAGGGCCGCAGTAAGATGACATTCAATAGTAGTTGGTTGAGAACCTGGGGATTGCACATGCAGGGGTTCAGACCCCTGCCCTACTCCTTGGGGGTAGGGAAGGAGCCAGTTCTAGTGGCTGTCCTGGAACTGTGAATGACGGGGGGGCCTGGCTCCCTCCTGCCTCCCCTTCTCTGAGGCTCAGAGAGCAAAAGCTGTGAGCTGGTGGGGTGCAAGAAGGAGGGCAAAGTTTCTTTTATCTCCCCTATTACAAAAATAATATTCACCTTTTAGTATTTGGAAATGACAAGTCTGATGAAGGAAAATTCAGCTGTATACTTGGTCTCACGAGGGGGACATTCTTCCCGGGTGTCAAGCATTCACGACGTGTCTGATTGCGCCTTGCCTAAATGACCAGCTTGGTCAAGCAGGGCTCCCGTGAGCGAGTTGGTGCAGGGACATGACAGCGCGGACGGGCCTGCTCTCTGCTGAGCCTGTCCTGGGCCTTGTACCCATCGGCATGCTCTGGCCTGAGCTTCTGGGGGCCACCTGCCCGCCTGCCTGCCCAGCAGCCCATTGTCTGGCCTGTGGGGGCTCCCAGCAGCCGTTGTTCTGCACACATCTGATCCCATCTTTTCCACATCAGATCATTTGTAACCGTCACCAGGCAATCGGGCCCGTCGCTGATTCAATCTCGGCTTTGTGCTGTCACAGCCGTTTTTCTGCGCGGGGCTGATTTTGAAAGGAGGCCCATCTTCTGGGCCTGCTTTTCATAAGTGGGGGGAGAGGGGAGGGTGTGTGTGTGTGTGTGTGTGTGTGTGTGTACATACATGTCCCCCACCCATGTGTGCACACACATATGCATACATACTGGCCTCTGCCTCTCACTGAGAGTACAGTTTGGAATGAGGTAGGGGTACAAGAGCCCCGCGCTGCCCCCCCGACTCCCATCCTCTACCACCTGCCTACCCTGAGCACCTACTGTGTGCCCCAGTGTGCAAACACAGCTGAATCTGTGCTCCAGTGGAGGAGATAGATGTTAAATCGTTCATCAATAAGATAATTTCAGAGTGGGAATGACCATGAAGGAACTACAACGGTGACGGGATAATGGCCAGGGCAGAGGGTTGCCGACTTAGATGAGGGGATCAAGGAGGGCTTCTTGGAGGAGGTGATGTTTGAGTTGAGGGGTGAATGAGGAGACTGAGTTGGCACAGAGAGTGCTACCCAGTCTGAACTGAGATGTCCCGTAAGTGTAGAACCCACCCCAGATTTAAAAGACTTCGTGTGAAAAAAAGTAATGTGAAATATTTGAGTATTGATTATACGTTGAAGTGGTACTATTTTGGATATACTGGATTAAATAAAATAAATTATTAAACATAATTTCTCCTGTGGCGACTAGACAATTTATGACACGTTACATTTCTCTGGGAGAGCACTGTAGTAGAGTATTTAGGTAGAAATAAAAATGCCAATGCAAAGGCCCTGGGACGTGACCAAAGTTGGCCTGTTAGAGGACCAGAAGAAAAGCCAGGGCAGCTGAGCAGGGTGGGGGGCGGGGGGGGGGGGGAAGGACAGTCCAGGGAAGGAGAGGGGAAGAGGTTCACGCAAGGCCTCTGAGGATATTGTTAGAAAGGCCATGGAAGCCAGTGGGGGAGTTTTGAGCGGAGAAGGCAGTGAATTCCTCATGGAGAGGCTCAGCCTGGCCTCTGCAGGGTGGAGAATGGTGTGTTGGGCCGTGTGGAAGCTGGGAGGTGATGGGGCACGTGATCGGAGCAGGGGTCTGTTGTAGAAAAGTGCTGACAGGAACTGCTGGAGGGCTGGCTGGACCGGATCTCGCTCTTCCCCCGCTCCCCCCCAAAGCTCATTGCTTCCCTCCATCCTGGCTTTCCCAGCGTCTGAGCCTTCCTGTCCTCCCGCCTCTCTCCTCACCCATCTCCACCTTCCCTGCTGCCACTGCCTCGTCCTGGAGCAGCTGCTCCCTGTCACGTCAGTGAATTTACAATATACCCCAGCATCCTGGTCGTCTGTGGTTCAATCCCTTTTAAAAAGCTATTTGAAAGAAAAGTGATGCATGTTTACTGTAGAAAAATTAGAAATGCAGAGAAGCACAAAGAAGAAAATTCAGACTCCCCAGAGATAAACAGAGTCACACAGCCAGGTGGTGGCGTAGCTAGGGTTGGAACCCAGGTGGTCTGGCCCCTGTACCCCAGTGCTAACATTAGGGTTCCCTGTGGCCTGATGGCACACAGGGAGCTCCTCCACCCATAAAAGGATTAGAGATACTGCATTCCCCACCCAGCCCAGCAAAGGGTGGAAGCCGTTTGTGGTTCCCGTGTGTGTGGGCGCGCGTGTGTGTGTGCGTGTGTGTTTGGTTCTGTTGTTGGGCTCGAGTGCCCTGTCCTGTTGCCCAGCCCCTGCCCCAAGTCTCCACTTATTTCTGCACCAGCCTAACCTCTGGAAGCATCTGTTGAACCTTGGCTTCAGGCTAAAATCAAGACCAGCCTTCACCAGCCACTTGTATCCTCCCCTCCCACCTCGGCTTCTCAGCTTCTTTTCCCCTAAGCACTCCTGGCTATTCCTGCTGGGGCCCAGTCTTCTTCCCTTCTGCATCTCTCCTTGGGGTCTAATCCTCTTCCCGTCTCTTCTGCTAGGCTTTCCTGCCGTTTCCACCAACCAGCCTGGGTCCCCGGGCAGCCCCTTCTGCCTAGGGCCTTTGTTTGCTCGTGGGTACGGTGACCATAGTAATTCTCTCTTTCTCCCGAGTGGGGGGTAGGTTAAATGAGGTGATGTCTGTTAAGTGCTGAGCCCACGGGGAACACTGGAAATAAAAACTAGCTCCTATTATTGCTCTGATTATTAGATTTTCTCCTTTCCTGTCGTTGAGTTAAGCCTGAACTGTGGGTACAGGAATGGGGGTGGGCAGGGGAACAGGTGAAAGGATGGCTGGGAGCAGCTAACCCCTCCCAGGTCCTTGGTGGGTCTTACTTTTGCCCTTTGCACACACAGTTCCAGCTGTTATCCTGTTATCCAGTGTCATCTGGTAACGCTCGCCGTCCTTTTGGTCTCTGCTAATATGTTGCTCCTTCAGGAAGGTTCTGTGACTCTCTCCAAAAATGCTGGGTGGAGGCCTTGCGCCTGAGCTCCCTCAGCCCCCAGTATAGCGTCTAAACACTGATGTATTGATCCCCAGCTTCACCCACCCCCCACCCCTTTTCTGGGGGGTGATGATGGAGACTTGACAGCACTTGTCATTAAAGAGCCAAAGCCAGAACTAGGAGAGGGGAGGTCTCCAGTGGCTTGTACAGTTGGCCCCACCCCAAACTTCCCACCATGAGATCTGGCTGTCAGGGAAGAATGCTTCAGGGGGTGGAAGCTGGGGGGGGATTCTGAGATTTAGGTGCTTTGCTCCCCCATCTAGGGCTTACGAAAGGATCGTTTGCATGAGAACGAGCCCCCCCATTCACTCCCTAGGTGCTGCCCCTGGGGGGACCTTGGCTCTGGGAGAGGGCCACCAGGTCTGTGGCCAGTGGCAACGACTGCTCCCTTAACCCCATCACTGAAGGGGGCAGCTTTTGAGCCTTCATATGAGCCCCCCCAATACATCCACCGAGCACCTTCTCTTAGCCTCGCCCTGCCCTGAACCAGCAGTTGTCCCCAGGAAGCTGATCACCCCACCTTGAGGTGGGGGTCCCTGCGCCTGTCCCCTCTGTCCTGGTGACTCGGCCTGGCCTTCTACAGAGGGCGTGCTCTCTGTTATTCACCAAGAGGGTTTCTTCTTCAACCTGAAGCTGCTTCAACTTCTCCACACACGCCAGTTTCTTTCACGGCTCCATACACTTGCCTGTACAGTCCTCTGCTTGGGACCCTCTCTCACTGCCTTCTTCCCTTGGCTGTATCCTGCCAACTTCCCTGTTGATGACGATGATTATGGCGATAATAAAAAATCATACTAATAATGGCTACCACTTAGGAAGTCACTATTATGACTCTGGCACTTTATTTGTACTAATTTGTGGTAAGGAGTTAACCCCTCTTTGAGATGAGGAAACTGAGGCTCAGAGAGGAATTTGCCATAGGCCACAGAGTTAAGGAGTAAAGCTGGGATTTAGTTAAGAGATAAAGCTCAGGCATCTGGCTCCAAAGCCCGGGGTATAGTACCGTGGAGACTAACCTGAGGAGACAGCAGGGCTGCCCTTTTGTCTTGACACTCCCAGGGTAGATAAGGTGGCCCCATCTTGGCTTGTTACCCTGCTTTGTAATTGCCCCTCTGACTCCCTTCCCCGTCAGGGTCTGTCACTACCTCAGCATTTAGCACAGGCTCTGGAATACAGTACGTGGGTGCTTCATTGTCATGCCATCTCAGAGAGGTTAGACTGCTGCCCAGGGCAGATACACGGTTAGTTCCCATGGCGACTGACGTCACTATGCTCCCAGGCTTGGCCCCGCCCCTTTCTCCAGGGCACTTGCGCTGGGATCTGGCCGTGGTGCTGAAGGCCCAGACCCGCCGCCCACCCCCAGACCTCAGGCCTGCGTTCCAGTTGGACACTTCCTGAGCCCCTCCTCGCCCTGACTCCCCGAGCCAGCCTCTCGCCCATCCTTCCTTCAGCTGACGGTTTCCTGAGGGCCTGCTATGCACGGGCCCTGGTCGTAGCATCCCGAACCCAAGGGGAACTGGTCAGGGAGAGACACGCGAGGAGCCCCATTCATTCGATTACTCATCAGACGTTCTTTAAGCACTTTGTATGTCTCCGAGAAGCCCTTGAGAAACCTGGACTTCCGTAGAAAGTCGAGTAGAATTTCAAGGGGTAGAGATGTGAGAAGGCCTTGCAAACAGAAGGGATTACGTGGGCAAAGGCCTGCCAGTGTGGCTATGAGAGGTGTTTTCTGGGGGATGCCTGCCTTGGGACTTCTCTGTCCAGAATGAGTGATTGTCAGTTCGCTTTTTGGCCTCTCCTTGGCCCAGACCTGCCAGTATCTGTGGCTCCGGTGCCTCACCCAGGTCCAGATGAGGGGCTAGGAACAGTGAGTGAGGGCTGAATGGAGGGGTGTCGCCCAACCAGAGACTGGCATTTCTGTCCTGCGACCAGAGGGCGCCAGGTATGCTCTGTGTCCAGATTTGCATTTTAGAGCGACCTCCAATTGTGGGGATGAACGCAGCAGTAATCTTGGCAGTAGATGAGGCCGCCTGTTGAAGGGGGGCAATGCCCCCCGCATCCCCGCCTTAAAAAAAAGAAAGTGAAAATCCCCTTCTCGTGCTGTGGCCCAAATGGCAGTGGGAAATAATCACTTTTCACAGGCCCCTTATCCACAGCCAAGCCCTGCGCCAGTTTAATCAGCAGTGCCAGTGTGACTTAAAGATTCCCAGGCTTGAGAGAGCAGGAGAGGGGTTAAAGAAAATTACCCTCTCCTCCGCCATGCTAATGTAATCTCTAACCAGATCTGCCTAGGCGCAGCTCAAATTGCTTTTTAGATTAACATTTAATTATTAACAGGGTCCCCTGGAAGGCCTCAGGCTTGGAACAGGGGTGGGGGAGGGAGCTGCAGGAGGGGGCTGGGAGTGGGCTTTTCCTCTGGCTGCTTTGCAGAGAGATAGAGTGGGGGGAGAGAGGGAAAGGGTAGGGGAGAGTGGGGTCAGGGAGGGAGTAAGAAAGAAGACAGTGGGAAAGGAGGAGAAGGACAGGGAGGCAGACACAGTAAGAGAAAGGGATAGAGACAGGAGAGGAAGAAAGGCACACAGTGGATCCTCCTGTTCTGGGAGACACCGTGCACGCAGATTCCCTGGCACTCCTGGGCGACGGTTTCTCATTCCCTTCTGGCCAGGGGCAGGCAGATCCTACCCCGCGATGTTTAGGGAGGACTGAGCTTTCTGAGGCTTCATGCTGGCCCGGCTCGTGGTGGTAGGACCCACGCAGAAAAGCCACCCACTCAGGGCCATCCAGTCAGGATCTGACCCCAGCTCTCCCAGCCTCCCAATCCATTGCTCATTCCCCTCCCCCGGCCCTGGGCCTCCTGCCACCACTTCAAATTCTTCCCTGCATTTGGGGACTGACTCTGTGGCCAGGCCTGGGTGAAGGAGAATGGGCTTCACGTACAGCAAGGTTGTGAGGCCCTGGAAATAGCTTAGTCTCCTTCGCTTAGTCCTAACGCTCCACTAATCTGTACATGAACTGCTGGGTTTTTCTAGCTTCCTGTCTCATCTCTACTCAAGATTCTAAATCCCTCAAGGATGGACTGCTTCTAGAAACCCTTCTGTGTGCCAATGCGCCAAAGACCTAGCCCTGTGTCTTGCACAAAGCTAGCACACTGGATTGTGTTTGCAAACCAGGTTATAATATCCCCTCATGCAGGCTGGATGGCCCTCCTACCATCCGCTGGCCTGCTCCCCATCAAGATTCAGTGAGGGAGACAGACTCACAGAGGTGCCGTGACTTCCTCAAGGTCAGTCAGAACCCCAGTGCTTGGCACTGCCTGGCAGGTGCCACCCTGAGGCCTCCAGGGCTGGCCCTCCTCTCTGAACTCCTAGTCTCATTGGACGCTGGGAAGGGCCGGACTGGCATGACCTTCGCCTCCAAGCCACCGCCAGTCTTTGGCCTTGAGTGGAGCCACAGAGGCCAGAGTAGGCAGCCCCGGGGAGAGAGGAAGGACAGGGGCTGGAAGTGGCACGGCCCTTGGCCTTCCTGGGATCCCAGCTTCACGCTGCTGGGGAGCCCGAGTATGTACTCACATTGCGCCCTGCTCCAGGCCAGCCCAGCATGGTGAGGGGCAGACTGCTGACTACAGGGAAAGTTCTGCCCACCTGTCGCTTCAGGGAAACATTGGAGGCCAGCGGGAGGAACCAGCCCATTTTTAATGGGCCAGCTTTGGGAGTGGGAAGCCAGTTCTGGTTGGATGTCCCCTTTTGGTAGGACACCCACCGATTTTCATTCTCCCAGCATGTGGCACAGGATTGGCCCACAGAAGATGCTCAGGGAGTGTTTGCTGCCTGCCTGCATGCATGCATGCATGAATGAATGAATGAGAATGATGGGTGGGGAAATAACAGCCACTTCAAAATGCTTCCCTGGCAGAGGACGGGCCTAGGCTTTCTCCATCTCAGTATTGCTGTGCCCAAGACAGGCCTTACACTTGTCCTCCATGAATATTTATGGGATAAGAGGCCTCCTTGGGAGCCTGTCCTCCTTCCCCTCCTCTTACCTCCTCCTTCTCTGTGACCCCAGCCCCTCCTGGAGTAGCATCAAAGTCGATTTGGGCTTTGGGGAGAAGCAGGCTCCTTCTGCCTAGCTGTCTGGGAGCTGGAGGCTGGCAGGCCCCCAGCCACGATGGAGCCAGGGGTGCGGGCCGTACAGAGTGGGGCTGAGGGTGCAGCTCTGGTGGGGGTTGACACCCTCGGGCTGTGCCACCTGAAAGCTGTGTGACCTTGTGCAGATGACTTCCCCTCTCTGTGACCGTTTCCTAATCTGTAAAATGGGACTGAAAACAGAACGGACCACAGAAGCTGCTAGGAGAATGTGGCGAGGTATAACAGACAGGATGCCCGCGGGGTGTGGCACAGAGGAAGCACCTGATAAACGCGCGCTGCTATTATTAGTACTCGTGGGGGGATTGTTGTTTTCGAGTTACCCCCTCCCACTGGTCTGGGGCTCCCGAAAGCCAGACAGAAAGGGAGAGATGACAAACGGCAGGCAGGGCCCCAGACCCCAATTCTCTGTTTTTTTTTAAATAAAAATAAAGAGGCTTTAGACGTCCTTCTCCTATGCATTGTTCTGCCAAGGCAAATAGCACAGACTCAATTCCTCCTTGGACTTGAAAAGTTCCTTCCTTTCTTTCCCCTCCCCTGTCACATTTCCTTTATCTAAATCCTCAGCTATGAAAGGGCATATCGATGGCTGGGGGCGTTATCTGGTGGAGGGGACCTTTTCCTAGGGGTGCCTCTGAGATAAGGTGTCTTATCAGCCCCCATGTCAGGGATGGTGCCAAAGCATTCTAATCACTGAGGCTTGCGACACTTCCCCCTCCCTCCCCTCCCCTTTTTTATTATTAAAGTCACAAAAGACCTTGGGCTTATAAACAGCCCGATTTGCAGATAGGGTTTCAAAATGAGCAGCGCTCCCAGGATGGTCCCTGGCTGGGGGAGTAATGAGTGTGGGTGGGGGCTCTGAAGGGCTGGCTTTCTGCAGATGGGATGATGCTAAACAGAGAAGGGGCAGGGTGGGGTCACGGGAGGATCATGAGTGTTTTAGGTGCCTGCCCCAGTTCTGTCCCCCACTTGCTGTGTGACCTTGTGCAGGGCAGTTGGCTTCTCTGGGCCTCCATCACTTCATCTGACAATAACCAGTTCATTGATTCATTCAGCCTTTCATTCAGCACCTGTTTATTAAACGGTTACCGTGCCAGGCACTGGGGAGAAAGACAAATAAGACATGGTCTTTGGCCCTGAGAAACTCAGAGTCCGGTGGACAGAGACAGACATGAAAACTGGCAGTTACAACTCCGTGTGATGAGGGCTGTGAAGGCGGATGCCCAGAGGTGGGGAGCCAGAGTCCACGTTAAAGTGGATCAGGGAAGCAGTGCTATAGGCAGAGGGACTGGCGCAGGCAAAGGTTTAGAGGTGTGAGGCAGCCAGGCTGGCAGGAGGGCTAAGAGGAAGCTGGGAGAGATGAAGGTGGCAGGTCCTGGGGGCCCTGAGGGCCAGGCAAGGAGCGCTGGTTCCTAGTGTGAGGCCAGACAGAAGTATTAAGGCCAAGAAGAGGGATCTGACTTCATTTTGCATGTTGATGATGGAGATGATACAGAAACTGGAGGTGGTGGTCCACTCGTCCTCATGCTCAGCTGGCCCTTGTTCCCCTCCCACCCTGGCCCCCCACCTTCCCCAGCAGCAGGACACGGGGTTCCTGGGAGAATGGGCAGTGAGTTGGAGGAACTGGGGGGGGGGCCTCTAGAAGTGAGGGATGAATGCAGGTGGCCGCACTGGAAAAGCAGAGCTTAGGCCTCAGGGGAATTGTGTCCCGAGGTGGGGCAGATGACCTCCTGCCTCCCAGAACTGCCTGGGTGTCCATTATCAGTGCCCTCTGCAAAGCAGAGTCCGACTGGAAGGACAGGAGAGGGAGTCCAGAAAGGCCCGAGAATATACAGCTTGCCCCTCCCCTGCTAACAACTATAGCCCCCAGCCTGCCCTTTTCAGCTGCAAAGCATTCTGGGATGCGTGGCAGTAGGGACGTGTGGGGGGCTGGGCCTCTGGGCCCCTGGCCCCCAGGGAAAGGCCAGAGATGGGGAGGACCTCCAGAGATGGGGCTGCACCAGTCCAGGACCCTGGAGGAAAATGACCTGGGAGGGGTCATGGAGCCCCTTTTGTGAGCGAGGGGCAGTCGCTTCCCTTGGGTGCACAGCAGGAGCTGGGCTGCGGGAGGTTGCAGGCTTCCAGCCCAGGTTTCCTCAGTGTACTGGGTCACTGGCGTCCCTCCTCTCCAGCCCAGCACTGCCTCGGGCTGTGGGCAGCACTGTAGCCCAGTGGTGAAGGGGCAGGTTCCCCCAGCCATTGCCTGCTGGGTGCCACTGGGCAGGGTGCTGCTTCCCTTTGGCTTGGGTTTCCCCATCTGTGGAGGGAGAGGCTTGGGACAGAGGGGAGAGCTGGCCTTGTCCAACCCCTGCATCAGAGAGGCAGGAGGTGGAGGCTGCCCTTGGCTGGAGTGGGGGAGCGAAGCTGTGCCGTGGGGTAGCCACTGGCCTCTTACCTTCCAGGTGTGCATGTCTGTGTCTGTAGATTGCCTCTGTGTGTGTGAGAGGGTGCCAGACGGTGTGCAGGGGTGTGTCACGTGGTGTGGGCAAGGGTGCAACAGTTATATGCCCATGTGCAGGCAGATACGCAGTGAGTGAGTACGTGTGTGTGGACGCCCAGTGTGGTGGACGGCATGTCCACGTGTCCCCAAGTGTCCGCGAGGGGCAGAGCATGTCCAGGGTGTGCGGCTGTGTCCTAAAGGGCCCCAGGGAGTCCTGTTCCTGCCGCCTGCTCACGTCCCAAGTCCCCAAGGAGCCGGTGCCTCGTTCCCTCAGTCAAGGGTTTTCATCTCTGCAATAAGCCCCACTTCATTCCCTTTTTAAACTGTATAATTTCTGCCTGATTGTAATGGCATATTTTAAAATTACCAGAAATCAAAGCCAGAAAGTGGATACTGTAGCTTTTATTACGTCGCTGTGTTAAAGCTGGCGATTGGGGGGTGGGGGAAGGATGAGAACCACCTACCCTCCCCCATCTATCCCCTACTTTCTCGCTCTTGTGTTTTTTTTTTTAGACAGTAATAGAAGAAAATTGGTTTTGAAACTGAATAAAAGTCCCTTTCAGTGTAAATCATTTCTTTCAGGGTACCTTTGCTGAAAGTAAAATAGAGCATAATGAAAGGTGGTTACGTGATTGTCTTTCATTTACCAAGAGGCCAGGACAGACAGGAGGCTGCAACCGTCTCGGGGAAATACAAGATTGGAATAATTGCGTGGTAACAAGGAGCTTGTTGTGAAATTAGTATCTTAAGAAAGTAGTGAAAAAAGGCTTTTCCTCATGAATACTTCATTATTAGAAGAAAGCGGCAGAATTTAGGGCTCCAGACACCTGTTTAGTATTAAATAACTTCCTTTTCTTCCCCTTAAACCGCCCCCAACCCCCCAACTACCCCCCGGACCCCCCCACCACACACACTCTCTTCTTTCTTTTTTAAAACCAGCATGAGGTTTGAGTTGGCCAAGCTTGGCTGCTTGGGACTCTGGGCATGGGGGTGGGGTGGGGTCAGGAGGTCGTAGGGATGGGGTGCCCAGGCTGGTTGGACATCAGGGGTGTCCAGTGTTCAGCTCACTCCTGGGCCTGCTGTCTCCTTACTAAGAAGAAGGGAAAGACCTGGCAGGGAAAGCCCCACCCTCTCCCATGGCCTCCAGGGAAACCCTTGCCTGTAACACCCTGCTCCTCAGGGACTCGGGGTTCTCAGAAAAGTGGGTTTTGTGAGAATAAATGTGCATTTCCATATGAACACTGGGCATCTGACTCTGGGTGAGCGAGCAAATGTGGACCTGTCTGGAGTCACATCTGAGCTGCCAGCTATGGGGACCTCTACCCAGCCTGCCAGGGCTGCCCTTTCCATTGGGGCCCTTGGGACCTGGACTCAGAGCTCAGTATGAGGTCAAGGCCAAGCTCAGCATGGGTCAGGGTGGGAGCCCCCCTCGTTCTCTCAGGGACGCCATCCTGGACATTGGCCCTCCAAGGTGATGTGAGCAGACCCCAGACAAGAGGCAGACCAGCTTCAATAAACTGGAACACGCATGCTTCCACTGGCAATTCCTGGGCACCCCTCCATGCAGCTTCCAAAATGACCAGACGGGGTCTGTGCCCTTGATGAGCTCAAGGCTGAAGGGGGCAGGACTACAGATCTGCTCCAAGGTGGTTACAAGGGAACTGGAAGCCACCACCTGGAAGGAAACATGGAGGGGCGAGGGGCTGAGCAGACCTGTGGCATCAGGGAAGCCACCCTGGAGGAGGTAACCTGCCCTCTGAGCAGTTCTGGCCCCGTCATGGTGGAAGTCCACCACTCAGGAGATCTGGATTCTTTTCCTTCCTGTGAGGCCATGCAGGAGCCTCTTGATACCTCTCGGCGGCATCTGTCAAATAGGAAGGGTGTCTGCTTGGAAAGTCTCCGATGTTCTGCAGGGTAGTGGGAGGCTGCTGGCGGTGAGTCCCAGCTGAGGGAGGTGGGAGGTGGGCATGGCAGCCAGTGTGACAAGCACTTCGTCTCCCTCCTCACAGGGAACCTGCCGCAGAGCGTGCCGCACCGCAGGCCCCCAGCTCAGCCATGCTGGCCTGTCTGCAGAGGACCCAGAACCCACCAGGCCAACACCTGGCCTGCCCGAGCAAGAGCCTGGAGCTGCGGAAGTGTGAGTGGGAGCCCTCACCCTGCACAATACCCCCTCCGACTCTCCCCTTCCTCTGCCCACCCTGAGTCCACAGGGCTCTGTTTCTGTTCCTGCACACACCAGCCTTGTCCTACCTCAGACCTTTGCAGGGCAGTACCCGGGCAGGGAAGGAATGCCCTCTGCACGCCAGCCCTGTCTGGAGCTCGCCGTGTTCCTCTCGGCCTTTGCTCATGCAGTGCTGAATCCTTGGAGGCCCTCCCCCAGAGTGGCACCCACTCCCTTTGTCCGGCCAGCTCCCACTGGGTGTGACCGCTTTCCCAGCAGCCTTCTCTAACAACTGCCAGCACCATGGCCCCAATGCCAGCCCCCCTGTGACCCTACCAGATGCCATGTCTGTCTCGCTCACCACCATTTTCAGGCCATTCAGGGCCTGATTCGCTGTGTCTCCTTTCCCTCTAGGGGCCTTGCTTTTTCAATGTGTCAGATTCGGGAGCTGGACTTGGTACCACCAAGGGTCTGTCCCCCTTGAGTACCTAGGATAGGGATCCTAAGCTCTCTGATCGGATTATTTTAAGCCACCCTAGAGTTTTGTTGTTGTTGTTTTAGTTGTGAAGAATTTGGAAACATTTAAAAACAGAGCGATTTGTATAAAAATCTGGCTTTCTAGTGTCTCTTGACAAAAAATCGGAGGATCTGGAAACAGGCCTGTGGTCCTGTAGCAGCCATTGGTTAGAACTGAACGATTGCCTTTTTAAAGGGGACGCCCCTCCCCAGTGCACCTCAGTCCCCACCCCTCCCTAGCGCCTATCCTATAGCACCGGATCCGTTGCCACTTAGCAGTGTGCTTACACTGTTGCTTTTTCCCTTTTTAATATGTATCTTCAGAAATGGTAATACATTCACGTGGTCCAATATTCAAAAGGAATGAAAGCATGTACAGACAAAAGCCTCCCTCTCCCCACGTTGTCCAGCCCCGTTTACTTCCAGAGGCAGCCTGTGTTGTCAGCTTCCTGTGTGTCCTTTATGCACGTCCCATCAAATGTGTGTACACACTGTCCTGCACCTCACTTTTTCACTTAGCAATACATCCTATATGTCAGCATCTAAAAAGCTTCCTCATTCTTTTGCCATATAGTCTTCCAGAGCAAGGATGATCCATAATTTATTTGACTAGTCCCCTAAGTAGAACCATACCCCATCTGTTGCTAAACAACCACAAAGGTGTGAATAAAACTACAGGATAAATTTCTAGATGTGGAAATACTGTGTCAAAGGTATGTGCATTTGTAATTTTGATAGATGTGGTCTGACGGACTTATCTAGTCATCTCTTTGGTCCATTTTTCCAATTGGGTTGTTTTTGTCCTTTACTGATTTGTAGGAGCTCTTTGTATATGATGGAATTAGACCTTGGATTTTTGTGTCATATTTATAATGCCCCTCCTCAGGCTGAAATTATTAAAAAATAAAACAAAACAAAACAAAAAACACAGAACTTCTCCCACAGGGTTTCTTCTAGTTCTTTTACATTTTAATTTTTAAAATATCTGATATCCGATTGTTTTGTAATTTATCTCGTGTCAAGTGTGAGGTTGTGGATCCAAGTCTCATCAAGCATCACTGCAAGAATGTTTTCATTTTTGTAGCATTATAATACATTTAAAACTTTTTAAACAGCTTTATGGAGATGTAACTCACATACAATCCCTTTTCATTTGAAGTGCACGAGTCAATGGTTTTTAGGATATTTACAGAATTTTGCAGCCATCACCACAGTCAATTTTAGAGCATTTTTGTCACTTCAAGAAGAAATCCCTTACCCACTAGCAGTCATTCCCTTATTCCCTCACCTACTTCTTTCTCTATAGATTCCCATATTCTGGACTCTCGTAAGGAGGGAATCATATATTCATGGTATGTGGCCTTTTATGGCTGGCTTCTTTCACTTAACAGAATGTTTTCAAGGTTCATCTATATTGCAGCGTGTGTACAACATATTTTAATATTTGGTGGTGTGTGTTCCTTCTCACTCACCAGGCCCCCATGCAGAGTTTCCTTGATGTTCTGTTTATTTCTCTGTCTGAACTATAGAAATCATCTAGGTAAAAACAAAAATCCTGTTTGTGTTTTTACTGGGACTGCATTCAATTTATAAATTAATTTAGGAAGAAATGCCATTTTGGGGTTGATGTCTTTCCCTTCAAAAACATGATATATCCTTCTCTTTGTTCAGATTTTCCTGTGCGTCCCTTGGGATGTTTTAATATTTTGCTTCGTTTAAATCTTGTACATTTTCTAAGTTTACATCTTCTGGATAGCCTTTTTTGGCTAGTCTTTTATTCCATAAATGGAGGTTGTTTACATAAAGGCTATTAAGTCTTACCACCTTACTGAAATCTTCTGTTTGTAATGATTTTTAAATTTAGTCTCTTAGGTTTTCCATATCACTTGCAAATGATCATTTTACCTCCTACACTGGAAGTTTTATACCTTAATTTCTTTGTCTTTTTAATAGTCTTGGCTTCTATCCCTGGAACAATGAAAAATAATAATGGTGACAATAGATATTCTTGCTTTGTCCCTGACTTGAACGAGAAGCTTCTAGTAGTTCTCCTTTAGCAAAATGTTGTTTTGGGGGCAGATATTTTTTATCAGGTTAAATAAGCATCCGTCTATCCCTGTTTTATTAATAATTTTAAAAATCAAGAATGGAAGTTGAAGTTTACCAAATGACTTTTCAGTGTCTATAAAAATGATCATATAGTTTTTTTCCCTTTGATATACTGATAGAAATAGGGATATAGATTTCTTAATATTGAACCATCCTTGCATTCCTAGTGGAATCCCACTTGGTTATGGTGAATATTTCTTTATAATTACTGAGGGATTGAATGTGCTCTTTTACTTAGGAGTTTTGTCTCATTTTCATCAATGACAGTAGTCTTTAGTTTTCTTTTCGTGAAACAGTGTTTTGGGGGATTTTGCTATCAGTGTTATGCTCACTTGATAACGAGAATGGAGGATTTCCTTCTTTCTCTATGCTTTGTAACAGTGTAAATAGAAATAGATTTTGTAACAGTGGAAGTAGAAATAGATTATCTGTTCTTTAAAGATCGGGTGATCCTCCTTGAAACATTCTGTGCTAGCGCATTTATAAGGGTTGAGTGAGTAGCTCTTTGATAGTGTTCTCTGGTTTCTTCTGTAATAATTTATTTGTGTTAATTGTTCTCTTCCTAGAATGAATTTGGTAAATTACATTTCTCTAGAAAAGTATTCATTTTGTCCACGTTTTCAAATTTATTTGCATGAGGTTGAACAAAATTATTTCACTCTATTTCTCATATTATATATTTTGTACTTTTTCCCCCAACTTTTTTTCTCAGTTAGGTTAGTTAACTAATGAGGTTATCTGTCCCCTATTTCCAAAGATTCATCTTTAGGATTTATTTATTAGTAATTACCCCTTCCTGGTTTCTTTTTTTTTTTTCTCTTTAAATTAAAGTTTATTGGGGCGACAATTTTTAGTAAAGTTACATAGATTTCAGGTGTACAATTCTGCAATACATTATCTATATCTCACATTCTGTGTTCACTACCCAGAGCCCTTCCTAGTTTCTAATTCATTAATTTGTGCCTTTATTAAGCTCTTCTTCTGTTTTCTTTATTTTTTAATTTGAGATAGAGGCTTAAATCTTTATACTGATAAACAAGGAAAAAAGGGGGAAATTAAGGGTATGAATTCTTTGAACACTGCTTTAGCTATATCCTGTAGGTTCTACTACGTAGTATTATCATTCTTTCCTAGGTATTTTATAATTTTGGCTTTGATTTCTTCTTTGACCTAAGGCTCGTTTGAGTTCCACCTCTTACCCAGGCAATAGTTGCTTTGTGTTTTGTTTTTTCTAGTTTTACTGCATTATGATCAAAGAATGTTGTCTATAATCTTTACTTTTTGTACTTTACCAAAGTTTTCTTTGCAATATATGGTCATTTTTGTGAGTTTTGAGGCTTTTTTTTTTTTATGGGGACTTGAAAAGAAGATATGGTTCTGTTTTCAGGATTCAGATTTTGGTGTATACTAATTATATCTACCCTATTTATTATGTAAATTAAGTCTTCTATATCCTTACTTACCTGTCATGTAGAGAGAAATGAATTAGATGCCTACTGCTGTGTTCCAACCTTTTTCTTCTTGTAGCACCTGTATGTTTGGTGTTCGGAGTGGTGATACAATGTTATTTAACACATAGATATTAATACCTTAAATCCTCATTGTGAATTGCATACTTCTTTGCTGTATTTATGACTTTGGGGGTAGATTCAATTTTATCTGTTAAGATGATAACCTTTGCTCTTTTAATTCACATTTTTCTTGAGACCTTTTTGCCAATCCTTTTATTTCAGCCTTTCTGGATTATTTTGTTTAGATATGACTCATATACTATAGAGTTGGATTAAATTTTGTGATCCAATCTGAATGCCTTTTTAAATTTTTTGAGAGTTTAGCCCATTCACATTTATTGATATGACAGATGTCTCATCTTAACTCAATCATTTTGTGCTTTGTTTTAATTGCTTCTAAAAGTCTTTCCCTATGTGATCTGTGTTTTTTTGTATTCTTTTGTACACCTATTAATCATGAGGAAGGCTAGTGTTTTTCTAGTGGTGTAACTTTAAATAATCCCTAATTCTCTATTTCTTTGGAACAGTATCTATTACTTTCCCTAAGATGAACAATATGATGTAATTAGTGTACAGTTGACCCTTGAACAACACAGGTTTGAACTACGGGGGTCCACTTATACATGGATTTTTTTCAATAAATACGTACAGTGCTGTAAATGTATTTTCTCTTCCTCACGATTTTCTTAGTAACATTTTTTTCTCTAGCTTACTTTATTGTAAGAATACAGTATATAATACATATCATATAGATACAAAATATGTTGATCGAGAGCCAACTGTATTTTCTTTTTCTTTGTACAACATTTTCTTGTAGTTCATTTCAAACCTTTAAACCTCTATTACCTGACATCAGCTTTAAATGATGTTCTTTGATCCCAGCTATTAAAAATGAGGACATCCATGTACTTACATTACTGTCTCCTTTCCCTGTCCCCTCCCTTCTGTTATTAGGATACAGTTACTGTCCTAGGGCTTGTAATGATAGCATCTGGTTACATTACACCGTCTCCCAATAATTTCAATCTGAGTCTTATGGGTAAATGGGTCAGCGCTCACCACCAGTACTTCTGCCTTCGTTTCCTAGTATCTGAAGCTGGCCCTCTAGTCTGTGGCTTAAGGTCTCAAGTGAACAGCATTCCTGGAGTTCATGCATTTTCAGAACTGTCTAGCTGTCACTTTTCTACTTGAATAAGTCAAAAGGCATCTCTGGGCCACTTTGTTTCCTTGAAGATTTCTGTAGACCTTGTTCTGTTCTCTTCTAATGTTGAATGTTGCCATGGAGAAGGGGAAGCCTGATTTTTTTCTCCGTTGTATTTCATTTTGATCTTTCCATATCTTTCATGTCATTACTTGACTAGCATGTGTCTTAGGGTTGACCATTCAAATCTATTTTTCCTGGAACACAGCACTGTGCCCTTCTGACAGGCAGATCCAAAGCGTGTATTATTTCAGTTTCTTTCTTTCCCAGTTAAGCGTAGGCTGGCTGTCTTTCTCCCATCTTCCCTATATATTCTCTTCTGATTAAACCGTTCTAACTCCTTATTTCCTTTTCTTTTTTTCAGTTTTATTCCTGTGTTTTCTGTGCCTTTTTTTCTTGCATTCATTCCATGTTCCCCTTTTGCAATAAGTTTTCTTCTCTTGTATATCTGCTTTGTGTTTTTGCTTTATAGAAATAATTGTTTACTAAGGTTTTTCCTTCACAATGAAATATTTAGCCATAATCTTCATCTCTTCTGGGGCCACATTTTTCTGATGGGAAGTGTTTTGGTTTTGGGTTTTGGGGTTTTTATTTTTGCCATCCATTACTTTACTTATGTTTCGCCTTTCCTTCACTTTTCATATACATATATGAATATATATATATATATATATATATGTATATACATATGTTATTAAGTCCTATGCTGGTTCAATTTTGATTATTTACCTCTAGAGGAGGTGAGTTTCTCCCAGCCCAGCTATTTCCCTTCAGTTGCCCCAGAGACAAACAGGTTCCTGCAAATATGGTATATTTGTGTGATTTCTTATCGATCCCTACCTCCTTTGCTCTTTGGAACCAAGAGGGTCTAAGGAAGCTCTGTTTCCAGCTGATGCACCCCGGGTTTCACTATTGCAAAGAAGGAGTTTCAATTTTATACCTCAGGGTGTGCCCTTCACATCTGGGAAGTGTACACTGCTGGCTCTTTCTGAAATCTACAGCTGTGGCACCTTCCTTCTGCTTCCTCCCTTAGCCCCACTTGATCACAATTGCTTTGGGCAGCCTAGCCACCTATTTTTTTGCTTGTTTAGGGGGCTAGTGATCTCCTAGTTTTGCCAAGAGTGGAGCTTGTGCTTTTGTTCCATGTTGCTTTCAGGGTATTTCTAGGAAGAGAAAGGGGACCTAAGATATTATATCAACATCCTCAGAACTGAAGGTCCTCTGATGTCCTTTCAGAGACAGGGCTTTAATGAAATATTTGTCTCATCAAAAACAGAACAATGACAGACAATCTGGAATGGCCTTCAGTTTCAAGGAAAAATGTTTTTCATGACCAGCCCCCTTCACTCCTTTATGGGATCTCCAGGGAGAACATCTCATTGCCTTATTTTATTTTATTTTATTTTATTGGGGAACAGTGTGTTTCTCCAGGATCCATCAGCTCCAAGTCAAGTTGTTGTCCTTCAATCTAGTTGTGGAGGGCGCAGCTCAGCTCCAAGTCCAGTTGCCATTTTCAACCCGTAACCTTGTTGTTGAGAGCTCGCCCTCTAACCAACTGAGCCATCCGGCCGCCCCACATCTCATTGCCTTTTTCAAATTAAATACTTCTGAATAAATACAACTGAATAGGTTGTCCATGGCACTCCATTCAGAAAACATAAGAATTTAGAATGAAAAATAACTGCCCTTCCCAGAGGAAACCAGTGTATTCTTAAATACCCCCCTGAAAAATACTCACATGTATGAGGGGCAGTAAATACTTTTTAAGCAAACATTCACACCCCTACACACTCTTCTCAGCTCCTTGCCTGTTTTCCTTACCAGTATATCTTAGAGATTATTCCCCATCGGACAGAAAGAGTGCCCTCATTCTAACAGCTGCACTGTATTCCATTGCATGGATAAAGAATAATAACATACCCCTGTTGATGGACATTTAGGTTGTTTCTAGTCTCTTGCTATTCTGAACAGTACTGTAATGAACGTCCTTTGTATTCATGTGTGTGTATCTGTGCAAAGAAAAATTCTTCCAGGATGGACTTGCTAGCTCAAAAGATCTGTGCATTTTCCCCTTTGATTGCTGCTGTCCAGCTGCCCGGGTTGCCTGCCTTGCCTCTTGCAGCCAGCTGGGACTGGACCTGATGACCTGGGCTGGTCCTTCCTTCCTGCTCCAAGGCTGGAACTAGGGAGTGTGGAGGTCTACCAAGGACGTCCTGCTGCCCCTGCCCACTCAGCCTCTTTGATATCTTTGTACTTATTGGAAAAGACATTGTCTCTGCCTGTAATTGAAGAGCACAGGAAAGAGGGAGGCAGGAAGGGAGATAAGCAAATTGAATTGGGCACCCTGCCGCCAGTCAAGGCCTGGACAGTTGGCAGAGGAGGCTCCTGCCCTTTCCTCCTGGGAAGTCAGGTCCTAAGCCCACCCTCTTGTCCCTATGGACCAGACCTGGAACTGGGCTGTGTTTCTCACCAAGGGAGAAAGGTCTCGACTGGGCCATCCATATTCAGCATGACCTTGGATGAGTCTGTCAGCCTCTGAGGGCCTGTGTTCCCCCTTCTAGAAAGTGAAGGGTCAGATCAGATGGCCCTAAGAAGCCGTCCAGCTCTAACCACCTGTGATGCTAATGTCAGAAGCCCGGTGGGGGGAAGATGTGGCCCAGTCTGAGACCTCCTCCCCACGCTTCCTGTAAAATGGGACCAGAGAGCCTGACTACTCAGGGCTGCGTGAGGATATGGCCACCACATATGCCCTCAACATGGCCAGCGAACCAGAAATGGCAGCTCACCTGTCTAGGATCCGAGGTCAGGCAGGTACGGGAGCCTGGGAGTTGGCTGTCGTAGCCTGTTCTGGGTGAGTAGAGAAAGTGACCTGGAGAAAAAGAAAGGAAAAAATGATGCTGGGGGAGGGAAAGCCCATTCCCTGTCCCCTACCTCAGGCCTAAGATCTTGGACTACTCCCAAGAGTCCCTGGGTTCCAAACAGGACCTGCCCACCCCTGCGACCGAAGCCTGTTTTTCTCAGCTGCTCAGGACCTTCCCTGCCAATAAATATTTGACTTTCTCATCATGATGTTGATACGTAAACTCTGAGTCACATGCTGCTAAAAGTACAGGCTGTGCAGACAGCTCCAGAGAGGCGCTGTGGGGGCTGGTGGGGGCGGGGCGGTACTCAGGGACCTGTCATCCAAAGAGGCCAAGGAGGGGAGCGGAGGCAGCTACCCCAGGACAGTGACACGAGCTGCCACCCTGTGTAAGTGATGCAGCCTCAGGCTGCTCCTCTGTAAGGGACGGTAGCGGACCCACCCTGCCCTCCTCCCTGTGAGACCCCAGGGCACAGGCTTTGAGACCAACACAGTCTGGGTCAAGGCCTGGCTCTGCCCTGCATGGGGCGTGGGCTTGGGCAAGAGAGTGAACGGCCCTCTCTGGCCCTCAGTTTCCTCCGCTGTGATGTGGGGATAAGAACAGAAGGAGAGAACCCCCAGGGCATGTGGACTCAAACACTTTACCTGCCCCCATCCCCTCCAGAGGGTGGGAGCCCCCCGCCCCACACTCATACCCACAGGGAAAAAGTGGTTCCCCGGACCTCTCTCTCAACTCGATGAGAAGTTTTGAAAGGCTTGCTACCCCCAAATCAGGGAGCAGCTCTTCTCCCCAACTCCCACCCCTCATGCCACCCTCATGCAACAGCCTGACTCTGAGAGGCTGGGGCCACTGCCCCCCCAGCATTCCTGCAGGTGCAGCTGCTTCCACTGACACAATAAAAACGGAAGAGACAAAGCAATTTAAAATTCCAATAAAATTAAAAACAAACCTCTGCCCGCACAGCAGATCCAATTATGTAGCTGTTGCTGAGTGCAGCCTGGGGGGACGGTGGAAGGAAGGTCCAGTGCCGCCCCTGCCATGGGAAGGGGACCTAGGAGAGGGCACAGCCTCAGAGAAGAGGGGCTAGGAGAGGGCTGGACAGAGTTACCCCCTTTTATGATTTAACAAATACAGATAAGCTCTTAGCAAACTAGGAAAGCAGGCAACTCCCTTCATCTATTACAGAGTATTCAACCACAAACCACAACAAGCCGACCTGAGGGTAGATAAAAATCAGAGGAGACAGATCCAAATCACTACCTTTCCACATTGTACAGAGGTCCTGGCCAGCGCATATGACAGGGAACATAAATAACAAGTTACAAGGATTAAAGAGAAGTAAAACTATCTGCATAGAGACCCCAAGAGAGTAAGAATTCGGCAAGATCACAAATATAAGATCAACACAAGAACGCAACTGTATCCCTGTACAACAGAAGTTGTCACACTTTTTTAGTAAAGAGCCAAGATTTTCGGTCCTGCAGGCCATACAGTCTCTATGTAACCACACAACTCTGCTGCGCTGTAGCATGAAAACTGTCCTAGACGCACAGACATGAATGGGCATATCTGTGTTCCAATAAAACTTTATTTACAAAAGCAGGCAACAGGCCAGGTTTGCATGCTCCTGCTCCACACCTGTAACAAAGAACTGGAAAACACAGGTTACAAAAAAGATACTATTACAATCTTTGGGAAACAGCTTTATGTGTATGGTAACACACATACCATACAATTCACCCCGTTCAAAGTGTACTAGTGAGGACTTCTTAGTATAAATTCACAGAGCTGTGCAAGCGTCACCACCATCAAATTCCAGAACATTTCCTCATCACCCCCAAAAGCAACCCGATACCCATTACACCCCCTCAAGCCCTAGGCAACAACTAAACTACTTTCTGTCTTTCTACATATTTACCTGCTTTGGACATTTCATATAAATGGAATCATATGTAGCTTTTTGTGTCCGGCTGTTTTTCAATTAGTGTAGTGTTTTCAAGGTTCATCCATGTAGTAGCACTTCATTCCTTGTTATTGCCGAATAATATTCCATTGTGTGGATATGCCATCTTTTATTTATCCGTTTATCAGCTGACAGACATTTGGAATGTTTCCACATATTTAGCAATTATGAATAATGCTGCTACAATCGTGTGTTCGAGTTTCTGTGTGGACATATGTTTACATTTCACTTGTGCACATACCTAGGAGTGGAATGGCTGGGTCACATGGTTAACTCTATGCTTAATTTTTTTGAAGAACTGCCAAACTGGCTTCCAAAGCAGCTGTACCATTTTACATTCCCACCAGCAGTGTATGAGGCTTCCAATTTCTCCACATCCTCACCAACACTTACCAGGTCTTTCTGATTCTAGCCCTCCTAGTGTGTGTGAAACGGTATCTCATTGTGGTTCTGATTTGCATTTCCCTAATGACTTAAGAATATGGAGAATCTTCTCATGTGCTTTACTGGCCTTTGTAGGTCTTCTTTGAAGATATGTCTATTCTGCTCTCTTGCCCATTTTTAAATTGGCTTCTTTTTTATTAAGTTGTAGAAGTTCTTTATATATACATTCTAGATACAAGTCCCTTACCAGATTCATGATTTGCGAATATTTTCTCCCCTTCTATGGTTGTCTGTTTTACTTTCTTCATGGTGTCCTTTGAAGCATAAAAGGTTTTAATTTTGATGAAGTCAGACTTTCTTTTGTTACCTGTGCTTTTGGTGTTATATCTAAGAAGGCTTTGCTTAATCCTAGGATGTGAAAATTTGCTGTGTTTTCTTTTAAGAATTTTCTAGTTTTAGCTCCTAGCTTCACATCTGTGACCTATTTTGAGTAAATTTTTGTGTATGGTGTGAGAAAGAAGTTCCAGCTTCATTCTTTTGCCTATGGCTACCTTTTGTCCCAGCACCATTTATTGAAGAGACTAGTCTATCCCTACTGAACTGTTTTGGCGCCCTTGGCAAAAATCAATTGACCACAAATGTAAGGGTTTGTTTCTGGATTCTCAATTCTATTCTATTGATCTATATGTCTACCTTTGTGCCAGGGCTACACTGTCTTTATTACTGTAGCTTTGTGGTAAGTAGCGAAATTCTAAATTGTGAATCCTCCAACTCTGTCCTTCTTTTTCAAGATGGTTTTGGCTCTTTTAAGTCCCGCGTATATTAGGATCAGCTTGTCAATTTCTGCAAAGAGGCCATCTGGGATTTTGACAGGGATTGTGTTATATCTGTACATCAATTTCGGGAGCATTACCATTTGACATGAAGTCTTCCAGTTCATGAACGTGGGATGTCTTTCCATTTATTTAAATCTTCTTCAATTTCTTTCAACAATGTGTTCTGTTTTTCAGATTCTAAGTTTTACTCTTCTTTTGTTAAATTTGTTTCTAAGTATTTAATTCTTTTTGACGCTTCCACATGTAGAATTGTTTTCTTAATATCAGTTTGGATTGTTCATTGTGAGTGTATAGAAATACAAATGGTTTTTGTATATTGGTCTTGTATCCGTAAACTTGCTGAACTTGTTTGTTCTAATGATTTTTTAGTGGATTTCATAGGATTTTCTGTGTGCAAGATTATGGCATGTGTGAACACAGTTTTACTTCTTGCTTTTTTAATATGAATGCCTTTTATTTCTTTTTCTTGTGTAAGTGCCATGGCTAGAATCTCCAGTACAATGTTGAATAGAAGTGGCAAGTGTGGACATCTTTGTCTTGTTCCTGATTTTAGAGGGAAAACACTCTCTTTTACCATTAAATATGATGTTAGCTGTGCGTTTTTCCTATCTACTCTTTGTCAGGTTGAGGAAGTTCCCTTCTAGCCTAGTTTGTTGAGTGTCTTTATCATGAAGGGATGTTGGATGACGTCAAATGCTTTTTCTGTGTCTGATCATGTAGTAGTTAGTTGTCCCTTGTTCTATCAATATGGTGTGTTACGTTAATTGAGTTTTCGATGTTAAACCAACCTTGCTTTCCTGGGATTAGTCTTCTTGGCTATGATTTATAATTCTTTTTGTATGTTGCTGTATTCAGTTTGCTAGCAACTTGTTGATTTTTTTACATACATATTCATATGGGATATTAGTCTACAGTTATTTTGTTGTGTCTTTGTCTGGTTTTGCAATCAGGGTAATACTGGCCTCACAGAATTAGTTTGCAAGGGTTCCGTCTTCTTCTCTTTTTTAGAAAAGTTTATGGAAATTTGGCATTCATTCTTCTTTAATGTAGGGTACACTTCACAAGTGAAGCCATCTTGGCCTGGGCTTTTCTTTATGGGTCGTGTTTTGATTACTAATTCAATCTCTTTACTTGTTCTAGGTCTATTTAGATTTTCTATTTCTTCTTAATTCAATTTTGGTAGTTTGTGTCTATCTAGGAATTTTCCATTTTCTCTAAATTGTGATACTATTATAGTTTATTAAGGAATCTAAAATAAATTCACAAAGGAGATAAATGACCTCTATGGAGAAAAATATAAATTTATTCAATTCTATTTTTAAAGACCTAAATAAACTTAGACATATACTATGCACATGGACAGAGATTCGATGTGGAAAAAATTCAGTCCAATCCCTACATCCTGACCACCTGTGTGTGTCACTTGAAAAGCTGACATTGAAGTCGATAAGGAAAGGACAAAGGGCCACGAAAGGTCAAGGCGCTTTTGACAATGAAATACAAGGGTAGTGGAAGGACCGGGAGTGCCATGGCTTAAGGCTGAGACCATGGGATCAGCAAAGGGGCAGGGGCGGAGGGGACCAAGGAATGGAGCTGAGTGTCTAAAAGTGGATCCACACACCAGTGAGCTCAATCAAGGACCAAGTGGGCCTTACAGCTCGCTGGGGTAGGATGTGTGGCGCTGGGACAACTGGTTACCCATACGGACTAAATGACACTGGAGCCCTAACTCACACATACACAAAAACAACTTCTAGGCAGACTACAAATCTAATACAAAAAATCTAATACAGTAGTTCCCCCCTTATCAGCTATCCCCCCATGATGGATACGTTCCAAAACCCCCAGGGGATGCCTGAAATCACAGATACTACCAAACCCTATATCTACTATGTTTTTTCCTATCCATGCATACCTGTTATAAAGTTTAATGTATAAATTAGGCACAGTAGGAAATTAACAATAATAACTAATAAAGTAGAATAATTATAGCACTATATTATAATAAAAATTAGGTGAATGTGTTCTCTTTCTCTGATTACCAATATGGCTATTAAGTGACTGACGGGTGGGTAGTGTATACAAAGGGAGGATTCACGTCCCAGGTGAGACAGAGTGGGACGGTGCAAGATTTCATCATGCTACTCAGAATGGCACGTAACGTAAAACGCATGAATTGTTTATTTCTGGAATGTTCCATTTAATATTTTCAGACTGTGGTAGACCACAGGTGGTTGAAACCACAGAAGGCAAAACCATGGATAAGGGGGAACTACTGTATCGTGGAAAACAGAACCATATTATTCTTTGAAGAAAATGATAGACTAGCATCCTCAGGATACAAAGTATTGGCAAACTGAGAAGGAAAAAAGCACAAATAAAGAAAAGGCAAGTTGAACCATACTAAAATTAAAAACTGCAGCTCAGCAAAATATACCATACAATAGTCGAGATGAGCCAAAAAGTGAGAGACGGTGTCTGCGGCACTTATAATGGCCCAGTCTCCAGATTAGAGAGCCACAGAATGGCTACAGAATGAGAGTGATGGGGAAGGGCAGGGACCAGTGGCAGGAGGGACCAAGAGTGAGAGCTGGAGACTGAGACTGGCGTGGGGAGGGGAGGGGTAGGAGCGTCAGACCAGCCTGGGTGTGGATGGAGACAGACAGCAGGAGGTATAAAGGAGGGAGAGATGAAGCAACAGTTCCAAAGGGCGAAAACAGCCGCCAGGCTAGACGGGAGCACAGACCAACCAGGGACCTGGGGACAGGGAGAGAGTAAGGAGTGGGCTCCCAAAGACAGAGCCCAGACAGGGAGCAGATAAGAGAAACTGAGGCGCAGGTGAGGGGCAGGAAAGTCAGGCTGGGGATGGATGAAAGTCCTCCCAGGCCTGCCTACAGGGACTGCAGAGCTCCCGCCCGGGCTCAGGGGTGTGGAAGGCGTGTGTGGATACACGCGTGTGCCTGTGAGCACCTGCCAGGCTTTGTGCAGGATGGTCCTGAATGTCTCAGCATGTGTGTCTGAGCTCACATGTGTGCACACACATGGGTGGAGAATGAGAGAGGATCCTTTGTGTAGTGCCCAACGATATAACCACCACCCTGTGCTGCTTAGTCTGGCCCAGAAAGAGCTAGAAGGAAGGCAGCCAGCCTTTTCTACGCACTATGTACCAAGCCTTCTGACATCTATCCTCTGATTTAATCTCTGTCCCCTTAGGGGAAACAGAGGCCAGGGAACTGTGGTCACTTCCCTGAGGTTTCCCAGCTAGTAACTGGGGCACCTGGATTCACACCCGAGGCTGACGTCAAAGGCCCGTGGACGGACACCCCAGTCAGTAGGCGGGAGCTGGGGCAGTCAGGGTGGCTGGCAACCGCTCTGCCCCTCACCACAGCCCTCCCAGCAGAGGCCAGAGAACAGCTGCCTCTGCCCTGGCCCAGCCACCTTGCCCCGCCCCTTTCCTGGGCAGCCTCATTAGGGATTCTGCCGGTGCCACCAGCTAATTAGTGTCACGTTAATTGAGCATTCAGGAGGCTGCCACTTCCAAGGGCAGAGTGTCTCCGCCAAGGGGAATGCAGATGTGGGCTGCTCCTCCCTGCGGGCCGGGGCCAGGCCCTGTGCCCAGGGGCCCCTTCTGTCCTGGAACAGCCCTGGACACGCCTTCCCCCACCATCTCCACACAGATAACACCCCCTGTGACTTCCTGAGCCTTAAGGGAGAAGGCAATAGGCAAAACTTGCAACAGCATGAGAAAAATGGCTAAACACCTACTGTGTGCCTGGCACAACTTTAATTCTCTCACCGTTCCCTTGGGAAAGCTACAGTTAGCTCCATTTACAGCCAAAACAATCTGAGGTCTGCTGAGGGAACTACCTCTCCAGGAGTATGTCCAGTGGATCCGTAGGAACCTGCATTCAGCTGGATGGTAACTGACAGACTGGTGTACATCCATGGCAGATGCCTGGGGTGCCACAGAGAACCCTGGAGTGTGGGACCAGCCACTCTGGGCTGGCGTTGCACCCCTGCCCCATCCACCACCATCCCCACCTCTACCTGCCCCTCCATGAGCAAGCACCCCCTGCCTTACAGTGCAGAGAACTGCACCGACTTCGGCAACGATGACGTCCACCCGTCACCCCTACAGACAAGAGACTGAGGGTCACATCATGTTGCTATCCATGGGCCCCCACATCAGGTGGTAACGCTGGGCGTCAAACCACCACAGCCCGACTCCAGCCAGAGCCTGAGCCTCTCCCCTCTGTGGTCTCTACAGCAGAGCCCCCAGGCCTCTCCCCTGCTCAGTTTCCGAAAGGCAGGGCACTGCGGAGTCCTGCCCCACTTTCATGTCTCCCTGTAGCAACATTAAATCTCACACAAAGGGCTGCTTTTAATTGGCTTAATATACTCGTTAATAACCATGTCTACTTAACGCACCTGTAAAAGGCCCATAACATTAAGTTAATGGCAGAGATGACGAGCCCGCACTCACAGCAGCCTTTTAAAATTTCCTGACAAGGCTTTGATGGGGGCCATGCAGGCGCAGGCGGAGAGTGGGGCAGTTCACAGGCTCGGCGCCTTTGTGTCCGCACCCAGGAGCCCAGGTTCTGTCTGGCGGCTGCCTCGGAGGCACTGATACGGGACTTGCTGGACTCTGCACCATTCTTTTAGGCGTGCTGAGCAAGAGCAGGGCCTGCCCTCAAAGGCCTCCAAATCTAGCCTAGGAGACAAATCAACAGACAGCTACAGTCTGGGGGTGCGGGGAAGGGCATGTCAGGGAAAGCTGCCTGGATTGGGGGGTAACTTGTCTGTGATCTGCAGGGTCAGAGCCAGCAGACAAGGAAGGGGTAGGCAGCTCCTCTTACTTCATTCTTCTAGCACATAATTCAAGCATCTACTGTGTGCCAGGCACGGTGGGGACATTCCACCCAACCCCGGATTCATCACTCTGGATTAGGTACAGGTGGGACCCAGAGATGGGGCACCTCCCATCCAGGCATGGGATGTGGGAGACAGAGGGACACAGCCCACATGAGTAGGGTGTCCAGGGGGTCAGCTCAAGGAGGAATCATGCAAGCTGGACACTAAAGGACCTGTGGGGTTTGGGTTAGCACAGGAAGGTGCATCAGCTTGAGAGAACTGGCCCGAGTCCCAGCATCCATGGTACCTAGTAACTGAGAGCAGGGGCCCAGGAGACAGATGATCAGGGCTCAGATCCTGGCTCACAAGTCCTTTCTGTGCCATCAAAGGTCTCAAACTGGTGGCCCGTGGGCCACATTCACCCTGCCCACCAGGCGTATAGTCTGCCCTGCTTGGTGTTTGAACATCGTTTCAAAAGTGAACGTCCCTGGGCAGGGCACGCCCTCCCTGAACACTTCAGCTGCCCTTCCTGCGCTTTCTAGCTGTTCCCAGCCCATCTGTCCTCCAGTGGTCAGCAAAAACATGTGGGCATGTGTGTTTGCAACCCCTGCTTGACACCCTGTTCCTTGGACATCTGACTTCCTCTCCTGAAACCAGGGCCCACCTCCCAAGGCCGCCATGGGGACTGAGCGTTTGGCACAATACCTGGTCCAGAGGCAAACTCTCAACAGAGGGTGGCTGTCGGCATGTGAGAGGACATCGTCCAGGGGCCAGAGGGAGGTCTGAGCCAGGTGGCCGGGGCCGCGAATGCACCGAGTCGTTCAGACATACAGACGGCCTCATTGGAGGGGTTTACAGAGAGAAGCAGCTGGGAGCGTGGAAGCGGCAGAAGAGGCTTTAGTGAAGTGATCACCAACAACCGCAGCCCCCACGGAGGGTAGGCACCCTTGACAGTCCTCACAAAAACTCTCCAAGGTCAACAGCAGAAATAGCATTGTCCCCCTTTTACACAAGAGAGAAACCAAAGCTCAGAGAGGGGCAGCGCCTGCTCAAGGCCACACAGTATGTGGCAGAGCCAGGATTTGAACCCAGGTGTCTGTGACTCAGCTGGCATTCGCACCCCCCTGCCTTCTCAAAAGGCTGCCAACCCCCCTGTGTGCTCTGCTCAGGAGCAGACCTGGCCTGATGATAGCGGACAGGGAGCAAAGGAGGTGCCTTGGGCGGCTCAAGGCCACGGGAAACAGAGGACGCTTTGACTCGGCTGCATGACGCAGACATCAAGGATAGGATGCCTGGTAGGAACGGGGCCCTAGCCTGCCCCCTACCCTAAAGCAACAAGCAGTTGTGGCTACCACTGGCAATTACAGAAAAGCACAGAGAAGAAATAAAATGCCCCGGCCTAGGCCGGGACCCGGTTGGCTTCATCTGGGGCTGTTCTCTTCAAATCTTAGTTTGAACCCCTTTGAGAGGGAAGGAGGGACACCAAGGTTCATGTGGCAAAGCCAGCCCCTTGTAACCTCTTTCCACATACCTGTACCGTACACATTTGTTGTCAGAGCCTTCTAGAAGCTATTTTAATGCCCAGCAAGGCATATTTCTGCTGGAGGACCTCCTGCGTACTCCATCTCCTGGGGACCATCAGGCTACTCCCAGGACTTCTTCCTGATGCCCCTTTTCCAGCCTATTTTCCAACCAGCAGCCTGAGGGCTCCTGTTAAAACCGGGGTCAGGTCCTAGCTCTTCTCTGTTCCCATCATCCGATGTGGAACAATAGCCCAGGGCCTCACAGGGCACTTGAGGTTGGTTTTGTTTTGTTTTGGTTTTTGTTTTTTAACTAAAAAATAAAACAATAATAATAATTCACCCATTTCTTCCACCCACCCTGCCTCCCTCTGACAACCGCCAATCTGTTCCCTGTGTCTGTAAGCTTGGTTTTTTTAAATATGTATTGTTCAGATTTTACACATAAGTGAGATCATACAGTATTTGTCTTTCTCTGACTCATTTCACTTAGCATAATGCCCTTGAAGTCCATCCACATTGCCACAAATGACAAGATTTCATTCTTTTCTTATGCCTGAATAATACGCCATTGTGAATATGTACCACATGTTCTTTACCCATTCATCCATCGATGGGCACTTAGGTGGCTTCTGTGTCTTGGCTGTTGTAAGTAATGCTGCAGTGAACAAGGAGGTGCCGATATCTTTTCAAGACAGTGATTTCATTTCCTTCGATAAATACCCAGAAGGTGAATTGCCGGGTCATAAGGTAGCTCTATTTTTAATTTTTTGAGGGACCTCCCTACTGCTTTCCATCGTGGCTGCACCCATTTGCAATCTCACCCACAGTGCACGAGGGTTCCCTTTTCTCTACATCCTCGCCAGCACTTGTTATTTCTAGTCTTTGTGATAATAGCCATTCCAACAGGTGTTAGACCCCTGCACGCCCCCACCTCTCCCGTTCATCTTCTGCAGCCCTCCCCTGCTGACTCTCCGTTCACGCGCCTCGCCCACTCCCCTCAGCCTTCGCGCTCACTCGCCCCATTCCAAGACCGCCCATTCATCAGACACCCACGTGGCTCACTCCCTCACCTCCTGATCTTTCTTCCAAAGCCACTTTACCAGAGAAGGCTTCTTCGCTGATCACCTTGTCCAAAGTAGGCACCCCTCCATCTCGTCACTCTCGGTCCTCAATACCCTGCTGTGTGACAAATACTACTAGGGCTGTGTGACAAATTACCCCAAAACTCAATGGCGTCCAACAGCCGTTTAGAATGTTCTGGAATACAGACAGGGCCCAATGAGGATGGAAGCCCTGCTCCATGATGTCGCTGGGAGGGGAGGGCATCTGCTGGAAGCCCCGGCCTGGGGGCTGCGATCTCCTGAGGCTTGCTCCCTCACACATCGCGTGGTGGGTGCTGGCCAAATCACCCACTCACACATCGCGTGGTGGGTGCTGGCCAAATCACCCACACCATGCCTTCTATTCAGTGGAATCGAGCCGCCCAGCTAGTCCAAGTGAAGGGAAATCAGGTGCCACCCTTTGTAGGGGGTGTGTCACAGACTCTGTGGACATATTTTAAAACCAGCGCACCGAGCCGCTTTATTCTCGTCCATGGGCGAGCCGCTGCCTGACATGTTACACAGCGTTGTCTCCCCACGCTAGGCGGTCAGCCCCGTGAGGATAGGCCTTTGCTTTGCTTTGATAGCTGCTGCATCTCCAAGGCCCAAGGCAGTGCCTGCTGCCACACAGTTGGGCTCAGGAAACATCCAGAGGCTGTGGGGCTGCAGGGAGGCTTCTGGAAGGCAGTGGTCCATGGAGCTGCGTCTGGCTTAGCTCCTCCCAGGTGTTGTGACTGGCAGTGAACAGGGTCTGGATACGTCTAGCTGGCCACAGCCTCGTCATCCATTCAATACCACATTCTTGAGCACTAGTATGTGTGAGTGGGGACACAGCAGTGAACAAGCCAGCTCAGGGAACCACGTCTGGTGGGCTCCTCAGAGCGACAAACCCCCAGCAATCATGCAGTGATGAAGCCCAGGCCCCTCACCCAACAGGGGACTCAGGGAAGGCAGAGAGGAAATAGCTTCGAGGCTGGGCCCTGCGGTTCCCCAATGGGCCCACAGGGCCATGGGCCCCTCCCACATTAACCCTGTGAATGCTGCCCCCATCCTCACCACCACTTAGAAGCTTGTCCGAGACCGCAGGCTCAGCTGGTTCCTTCATGTGAGGCCTTTTACTGTGTCATTATATTTGCCAAAGCAAAGCTACGGAATGGCACCGAACACTGGTGGCCGGGCCCACCTCCAGGGAGGCTCTAGAGCCTTCAGCCAAGCTGGGGTCAGGAGCCCAGGCTGGTCTGAGTGGCCGGGACCCCAAGCCACGACCACGGCTACTCTGGTGGAAAAGGCTGGGTTTGAGGCACCCTGGGTGGCTCAGGAGAAAGCTCTGCAGGAACAAGGCATAAAGCAGGGGCCACAGCGGCATGGCAGCCAGGCCAGGTTTGAGACGGGACTCTGGTGACCTGCCTGTCCACCTGAAGCTTCTTACATCCAAAACACCAAAGAGCACTGAGCAGGCCCAACCAAGCCTGTGTCCAGGTGAGACCGGCTCAGGCCACGAGCTGGCAGTCTCTAGAAGCAAGGCAGCAGCCTAGGGTAGGAGTAAGAGCTGCCTGCCCGTGTGGCCCCGGGCGGGGGGTCACCTCCGGCTGACTTTATGGTCCCTCCTCAGGACTGTCCTCCTCATTCTCTGGAAGAAGAGTGAGAACCTCATGAGTCTCCTGGCTTCCCCCGGGTGCAGAGGGAGGGACGGGAGAGGGACCTGAAGATGACCTGGAAAGCAGGCCAGTCCCCATTCGAGCTGTGCCCCGTACCAGGGTGTGGTCTCAGAAAGCTCTGAGCTTCCATTGCCTCATCTGTAAAATGGGGGCCTGTATTAGTTATCTGTTGCTGCATAACAAGTTGCACCAAAACTTAGTGGCATAAAACATCAAGAATCATGCAGCATCTCTCGTGGTTTCTGTGGATCAGGACTTCAGGCGTGGCTCAGCTGGGCAGTTCTGCTCTGTGTGTCTCGTGAGGCTGCAGTCATCGGAAGGTTTGACTGTGGCTGGAGGACCCGCTTCCGAGAAGGCTCACGTGCTGTTGCAGGAGGCCTCGGCTGGTCCCCATGTGCGTCTCCGCACAGGCTGCTCCAGTGTCCTCGTGTGGCAGCCGCTTCCCCCAGAGCAAGTCGTCCAAGAGAGAATGAGCAAGGAGGAAGCCACAGTGCCTTTTATGACCTAGCCCTGGAAATTACACTCCTTCACTTCCACGGTATCTCATAGGTCATGCAGCTCAGCCCCGTTTGTAGTGGGAGGGTACCGTACAAGGACATGAATACCGTGAGGTGAGAATCACTGGGGTGGGGGGCATGGCAGGTCTTGGAGGCCACCTGCCAAATGCCACAACTTATCTGCTTCTTCTGCTGTGGAATGGGGACCACCTCCCACCTCTCAGCGCTGTCAGGTGCTCCAAAGAAAGGGAGCCAAGAAAAGCCATAGGCCCAGAGCCCAGCACATCCTAAGCGCTCACCAAAGGGCAGGCTCTGTGTTACAATGGCACCACCATCGGCTCCAACAAAAGCTATAGACACCAACCCACTCTTGCCCTGTTGACCAATCAGGGGCCACATAGGCCCCTTCTTTCAATGAACGGAAACTAGAAACAGGCATTGCTTTCCCACCCCCCTCTTCTTAAAGTTTGAAACACCTAATTTATTCCATCCATTAGATAGATTTTGTAGATTTAATCATTTTCACAGTTGGTGGCTCATTGGATACTCAAGATAAACTCCAAATGAAAGTATAATGGTGAGGACAAATGAGTTTTCACACCACAATGGCAGAAACTTGCTTGGGAAGAGAGTTTAAGAGGAACAGAAATACATGCAGATAAAATTTTTTTTCCCCAGCAGCCGCTTTTGCTGACTATAGTAGGTTACCACAGTTAATTTCACCAGTTTTGTTCATCTGTAAAATTGCATAAAAGTGACATTTTTGTGCTCATTATAGCAACTGCTGATTTATGACTGGTAAATGAAGAGCTGGTCCCTTTTTTGCGGGACTCTCCGAGCGGTGCTAAGTGCCCATGAAATTGCTTGTATAATGTAGTTTAAATCCAATCTCGGAGAAAGATTCCCCCGTTGGCCAAAGTGACATTTCCATTCTCCACACTGAGTTTATTTTAGGCCACTTAGGTGGGGGCTGCCCCAGGCAGGGTCAGGATGGGGGCCCGTGGCCAGTTCTACCTGCCTGGCCCAGGTTAGGCCAGAGGGACGGAAGGGCACTGCCCCAGCCTACTCGGGGTGCTTGGTACTGCCTACCTCTGCCCTCCCTGCTGCCCTGCCTAGGTCAGACCACATCCCTGCACCCCAAGGCAGATCGAATGACCTTCCTAACACTCATGTCTGGCCCTGTCCCTGCCCTCCTCCGATTAAAACCTCCCCTGGCTGCTGACGCCCTGGGGCCCGGCTGACACTTGGGGCCGACAGTTCCTTGTGGTGGGGGCTGTGTTGTGCACTATAGGGTGTTTAGCAGCACCCCTGACCATTACCCACTAGATGCCAGTAGCACCCCCTCCTAACGTTGTGACAACCAAACAGGTCTCCAGACATTGCCAGTGTGCCTTGGGGGACAGGAGTGCCCCTTAAGAACCACTGCCCTGCAAGGAAGAGCGTCCCACCCCTGTGCTCTGGCCCCACGCACCCCTTGCCGAGCCACCTCTCTCGCTCTTTGCACGCTGCTCTGGGCTTCTGCTTGCTCTCTATTTACGGTTCCCACCCAGACATGCTTCCTCACCGCTGGACCTCTGCCCACGCTGTTTCTTCTGCCTGAAATACGTTTCTCTCCTCCCTCCTCACCCCTTTCACCATCACCTTAACTGGGGTGCTCTTTCTTCTGAAAAGCCATCCCTGGAGCCCTGGCTCGGTGAGGCTCCCCCACGTCCCCATCCGGTCTGCCCTCCCCATCACAGCACACATTTTGCCCGGACTGGCTGTGAGCCCATGAGGGAGTTGCGGGTGAGGCCCTGGAAGGATGGAACATGGTGTCTACACTGCCCCAGCCACAATGCCAGGCCCACCTGTGCACACGCCCCTGCCCCTTCCTCTCCCGGGAACGCCCTTGCCCAGGCGGACAGGGAGGGTACTTACGAACTCACACTAGGAGAGCACCTGCTTCTGCTAACGTGCTCCCCGGCACGTGACTGGTTAAACCCTCACAGCCACCGTGGGAGGTAGCGTTAGCAGCAGTATCACCCCTATTTTACAGATGATGAAACTGAGGCTCAGTGTCGTGAAGCCCCCCTCCCAAATTCCCGGGGAATCACTGGTGGGCCCTGGGAGGAAGGCAGGATGCCTGGGAGAACTTGTACTGTCCTCCTTGCCTAAGGGCCCAGAGAGGACACCATCACCCCACAGCTACTGTGCACCTCACCCCCTGCTGGGCCACTTGGTGCAGTCTTTCCTCGAGGCCACCCCACAGACCTGGCACGATCATTACCCCTGTTCCACAGGTGGGGAAACAGCCTCAACCAGGCCACACAGCCCCACAACCAGGCCCTCCAAAGCCCAAGCAGGGGGACTGTCTGCCTCGTGTAGTCCCCACACCTGGGGAGGGTCCTGGGTGGCACCGAGGGTTGTCTCAGGACTGGGGGAGGGAGCTTAGAAAGAAGGGGGTCTGCCCACCAGTGACCTGCTTCCCCCGTGGCCAGTTGTGCCCACTGACCGTGGGGATAGTCAGCCTGTCACACAAATAACATACTTCAGCCTCATGCCAACAGCTCACAAAAAAGGCAGTGGCCACCACACTGGCCTTGCAGGTGACAGGCAGACTCAGGGAGGGACTGGGGGACCCTCCTTCTCACCTGCCTACTGACTGAACAAGACAAGGTGAGCCCAGATGAAAGCCAACAGCAGCAGCGCCCACTGGCGCCACCTCTCCCCACGCCGGCCATGCTGAGCTCTGTTCACGGAGCAACTCACAGAAGCATCCCATTTTACAGATGAGGAAAGGCAGGCACCGAGAAGATAGGGAGGAGTAAACATTCATCAGACGACACCAAGGCAGATACAAAGACAGATAATACCAAGCGCCGTTGAGGTATTGTGCTATCGAGCCCCTGTGCTTTGCTGGTGGGCGTGTAGCCTGGCACAGTCTCTTTGGCAAACTGTTAGGGTATTTTCTGCTAAAGCTGAGCATTCGCCTCCCCTGTGTCCCAGCAATTCTGCTCCTGGGCGTGTTCCCAAAACTCACTGAATACATGCACCGGGGGCGGGGACACCATTTGTATCAGCGTCAAACTGGACACGACCCAAATGCCATCAACAGGAGGTAGGATGAATAAATTGTGATGTAGTCAGACACGAACAGCACACAGCAATGCGAAAAACAAACCATGGCCACCCGGATGGATCTCTCAAACAACAGCCTTAAGTGATAGAGGCCGACACAAATGCTCGTGCATTGCATGAGTCCATCTTTCCACGGACAAACACGAGGCACAACTAGTCCATGTGGTTAGAAGTCAGAGAGCCGCTCACCTGGGCGTGGCTAGTGACTGGGAGGGGGTGCAGGGGGCCCCTGGGGGACCAGCAGCATTCTGTCCCCTGACCTAGGTGTTGTTATACAAGCGGGTCCCATTGGTGAAAGTTCAGCAAGCTTCTGTGTGCGGCTCTGCTTACATATTTTGCACGTTGATCCAAAGCTTAAAAATGTAGGAGTGAATGAAGGAGCCAACGGATGAAAGGAGAAATGAGTGAGGGGAGGGTGGCCTGCAGCTCCAGGAGTCCTGGGGAGCCCTGGAGGGTGTGGCTGCCGGCCTCCCCATGTCACCAGGTTGGTGCTCACCTGCGCTTTGCTCTCCTCACCTGTCCCCACAGGCGAGACGGTGGCCAGCTCCATGCATTCCTCCCGCTACCCAAGCCCCGCCGAGCTGGACGCCTACGCTGAGAAGGTGGCCAACAGCCCACTGTCCATTAAGATCTTCCCCACCACCATCCGTGTGCCGCAGCACAAGCACCTCAGCCGCACCGTCAACGGCTACGACACCAGCGGCCAGCGCTACAGCCCCTACCCGCAGCACGCCGCCGGCTACCAGGGCCTGCTGGCCATTGTCAAGGCTGCCGTCTCCTCCTCCAGCGTGGCCGCGCCCGCGGGGTCTGCCAAAAGCGTGCTTAAGAGCGCCGAGGGCAAGCGGACCAAGCTGTCACCGGCTGCCGTGCAGGTGGGCATTGCACCCTACCCAGCACCCAGCACTCTGGGGCCCTTGGCCTACCCCAAGCCCCCCGAGGCTCCCGCCCCGCCTCCTGGGCTGCCTACAGCTGCTGCCACTGCCACCTCCGTCATCCCTCTGCCGGGCCGTGGCATGGCCCTGCCGCCTTCCAACCTGCCCTCCATTCACAGCCTGCTCTACCAGCTCAACCAGCAGTGCCAGGCCCCAGGTGCCGTGCCCGCTGCCTGCCAGGGCGTGGCCGTGCCCCACCCCAGCCCGGCCAAGCACGGGCCTGTGCCCAGCTTCCCCAGCATGGCCTACTCGGCGGCTGCCGGCCTGCCCGACTGCCGGAAAGGCACCGAGCTGGGCCAGGGAAGCACTGCCGCCTTGACGTTAGCGGGGGCCACCAAGCCTGCAGGGTACGTGGACAGCGGCCTGGATTACCTGCTGTGGCCACAGAAGCCACCCCCACCACCACCCCAGCCACTGCGGGCCTACAGCGGTGGCACGGTGGCCAACAAGTCCCCCGAGGCTTGCGGGGGGCGGGCGTATGAGAGGGCCAGTGGGTCGCCCCTCAACTGCAGCGTGGGGCTGCCCACCAGCTTCACAGTGGGCCAGTACTTTGCCGCCCCCTGGAACAGTGTGCTGGTGACCCCCACCAGCGACTGCTACAACCCAGCAGCGGTGGCCGTCACGGAGCTGGGTCCTGGAGTGGCCCGAGACCTGGCGGGGCCCCCCGCCGAGGCACTGTCAGGCCTGCCCAGCAAGAGCGTGTGCAACACGGCCGTGCTAAGCAGCAGCCTGCAGTCCCTGGAGTATCTCATCAACGACATCCGGCCACCCTGCATCAAGGAGCAGATGCTGGGCAAGGGCTATGAGACGGTGGCAGTGCCCCGGCTGCTCGACCACCAGCACGCCCACATCCGCCTGCCAGTCTACAGATAAGGCCCGCCCGGCGGACGCGCGGACAGATGGACAGGGCACCGATAGGGGGGAGGCAGGCCGCAGGGCAGGGTGGGGGCACGCCCTGTGCCCACCGATGCCCACAGGGAAGCCAGGCTGGCTGCTGCCGGGCCTGCTGGGGTTTGGCCGGGTGACCTTGTTCACCAAGGCCCCTCCCCCTGTCAGCTACCAGGACACGGGGAGGCTCTGGGGCAGCTGCTGACTTCCATGCCTTCCTCCATCCACACTGGCAGAGCAGCAGGGGGAGAGAAACCACTTAAAAATAGGAGTGGTTCTTCCTGGCTCTCCCAGGAGAGGAGCTCAGGCCAGGGTGGGATGAAGGAAGAAAGGTGATGGTCTGGAGTCAGAGTGAGGTCAAAGTAGCTCCCAGGGGTCAGGTAGCGTCTGCCCCCACGAGCCCCCCAGTAGCCTGGAAAAGGAGCACAGGGGGACTGTAAGAAGTCACTGGGCCCTCAGTGTCCTCCACTGGCCAATCCAGGTGAAGACCACTCGAATAGAGGCTCCGGGGACTATTACTGGCTCCCCTGCACCTCCTCCTCTAGACTCTCCTGCCCCTCCCCCCATTCCTTCCCAACACAGAAAAATCGCACCCCCATCCCACATCTCCAAACCCCGGACTACCACCTTTCCCGTTCTCTCCAGTACATCGTACAGGGCTGCTGGGCACAGTTATGTAGGCTGTGCACTGCACAAGGGCACCTCATCCAAGGAGACACCACTTGCATCCTAGACTTGTATATTTATTACAGCAATTTTCCGAATCTTGAGGAAGGGGTGCCATTTCCCTATTCGCACAAAGGTACCATAGGGGCTAACAAGGGGCCTGTCGTCTAAGACCCCATCAGAAGGACCATAGGATGCCCTCTTCAGGGTTTCTCCTAGGAGCCAGTGAGGGGGCAACCTTCTGGTTTTAACTGGGAGACCCAGTGCAACTCTTTTCCAGCCAGCTCCCTCCAAGGCCTGCTCATCAAGCAGGGGAAGACAGGCAGGGGTCCCCCCCACTGAGTCCCCAAGGCCCAAATTCCCCAAGTCCTGGCCCCTCTGGCGCTCCAGAAGCGGTACTGTATCTCTCTCCAAGGCCTGTTCAAGCACTAAGTGCATTTACAAATCTCTGAGAATGTTTTTTTTTTATACTAAAATTGACCATTATATTCTACTGTGAGAAGTGCGGTCTGCACTATATTGTTTTAAAAACGAAGAGAAAGAAAAAAGCAAAACACAGATGGTGTCTCAGCTGTGGGATTGTTTTGTAGCTCTTGTTTTGTGTTTTCTTTCTTCCTCCCCTTAGGAGTAAAACGGGCTGTCTCCTCCCCTGCTGACCAGGCTTGGAGCCCCAAGGAAGCAGCCCCGAGCCTCCTGGCACCCGCTGTGCTGGGTCACTTTGCATTCGGTGTTCCATTTACTCTTCCAGCTCTTTCGAGGTGGACACTGTCATTTGCCCTGTTCACGTGGCAGGCCAGCGATCCATACGAAGAGCAGCTGAGATGGAACCGATCCCAGGCCCTTGGCTCCATCCCTGAATAGTGCACATGTGGTCTGGGGGTGGCGTCCCCCTACATTACTGAATTCCTTCCCAGCTCTTCCACTGAGCCTGGCATGCTCCAGGCTTCCATGGGGGCAGTGTGGCTGGGGACAGGCCAAAGTGGCTGGTTAGTGGTCTTCTCCCTGGCCAGCCCCAGCACAGCTCATTCCCTGGAGCCTGGGGGTGTGCAAGTAACCAACCCCACCCCAGGGAGCTCAGCGTTTATCAGGCACTTGCTGTGTGCTGGGCATTTCCATATACAATGTGTCTTGTTGGGGCCTCAACACTCCTTACAATGGAGTGGGTATTCGAGAGGAAGAAACTGAGGCTCAGAGATGTGAAGTGACCTGCCCGAGGTCACACAGCAGGTCTGAAAGTTGGGGGTTTGAATCTCACAGCACAGGTTCTTCCTCACGTCCTGTCCCTACCTTCTCCACTGACATCTGGGTAGAGGGAACTGGGGAGTCCCCAGTCTGATGCGGGCCTCCCTTCCCATGCCCGGCGCTCTGCATGGATGCCCGACATGGTGAGGTCCTGGCAGAGGTGGGGACAGAGGGGACTCCCTGGATGTGACCCTGCAGTGGGGACATCCACCTCCCTAAGTCCAGGCCCCTGAGCCTGGCAGAACATGGAGCAGGAAACGGAGGCTCCAAGAGGCAGGGGCCATGTCCAGGGCGGGACTTGGGCCCTTCTGAGCTGGGTCAATGAACCAGGAACCTCATGCCCTGGAGAGCAGAGTCCTGCAGGGGGACGAGCTGGGTAAGTCAGTGCTGTGTGGAACGCCACTGTGAGTAAACATAAACTGTGTAGACAGCAGGTGACAAAGTGCTTTTCTGACCTCACATAATTGAGCTTCACAACACCCCTCCCAGGCATAGAATAAAACCATCCCCATTTTACAGATGAGGGCACAGAGAAGGCGAAAAACAGCCATGGAGATGGGAAGAGGCATCAACCCCACGTCCTGCATCAGGCTGCCTCCAGACACACATCCTCTCCCCAGCCTCCACCCTCAGACATAGCAGAAACACCCCTGGGGGCGTCATAGCACCTGGGGATGCCCCTGGAGGCAGGCAAGCCCAGCAGACCCAGCCTCGGAAGCTAGATGTGGGTTCAAATCCTGCTACTGCCACTCTGAGTGGCCCTGAAATTCCATTCCCAACCAGACCAGAGATGGAATTCAAGGAGACAAAAGCAGTGTGGGTACTTGGGAGGGGGCAGGGCAGCAAGGTCTACAGCCATTACGGCTGGGTGTTGGCCTGATCCTAGGGACCACCTTAGCACCAACATGATGTCAGGGTAGCCCAGGTCCCCACATCCTGCGCCCACTGCCATGCCCACCCACACTAGGGCATCCAGAGAGGGGATGGAGGTGAGACTAGAACCACCCTCCAGGCCAGGTCCCTCATATTTGCAGGTGGGAGCTAAGGACCCACCTCCTGTCCTGGGAAACCGTCCTCTGCCAGGCAGGTCTGTGTACAGGGTAGGTTGGGGCACGTGAGTGGCACAATCTGAGCCCGGCCCCAGGCCCAGCTGGGGTTCTAGCCCTGGCCTGGCACAGGCTCCTGGGGTGCCTTGGCAGGGTTCCTTCTCCCCGGCAGCTGAGCTAGCTGATCTCAAAGGGCTCTCCAACATCGCGGCACCCTTGTCCTTTATACAATCACCTTTGATGACAACACTGGAGGGGCAGCACAGGTGACAATGAGAATGTCACTATCGCTGCTACAATTACCAACCACCCACAATCACTGCAGGCAGATTGGTCACCAGCTGCAGCGCTAAACGGTACAGTAAGCCCTCATTTAATGTCCATAGGGTCTCCGACTTGAAGCAAAACGATGTATGACAAAACCGAGGTCTCCATAGGCCACTTGACATAAACAAGAGTTAAGTTCCTGTGGCATCTCATCAGCGTGATAACGAAACATCATCGATCGAAATAAAGCTATTTGTGGACCTATTGTATATAGTCCTCACACCTGTGCAGGCACACGCGCGACAGGTGATACAGGTGCACCTTCCCATGTCACAGATGAGGCTAGTAAGGCCCAGAGAAGGGCAGTGATTTGCTCAAAGCCACACAGCTGAGGATGGAGAACGGAGAAGCAGCTGGAATAGAAGGAACACAGGCTTTCTGATTCAGTTAGAGCTCTTAACTACCACTCTACGCACAGAACATAAAACCACTGCCAACCCCCAAACGTGGCCTGTTTGGTTCCAGAACCTTAGTCCAGCCTTGAGTTCCACATCTCTAGCTGCCAGACCTCGGGCTGGTGAAGGAGCAGAGGGGAGAATCTGCCATCCGGTCCAGCCCCTTAACCAGGTGCAATCCTTCCTCTGTCTCTTAAGTCTCTCCGGGGACACCCCTCCTTTCCATTTAGCTCTTGGTCTCACACCACTTAAAGCTAAGCAGTCCAGCATAGTAGCGACATGTGGCTGGCACATAACCTCGACTATATTGTTACCAACTGTCACAACAACTATTAAAAGATCGCCACATCTCCCAGAGACATCAGAGCTGTCCCAGAGCGGCGTGAGAGCTTCCGCAAACACCTGCATAGAGGGATCGCTATAGGGACACTGACCTTTCCAGGGCGGCTCCGTGTTTCCTTAGCTCATTGCCCAGCACTTAGAGCAGTCCCGTTTCTGGAAGGGGAAGCTGAGACAAGTTCGACCCCTGACTTGCCTCGAAACAGCGACTGTAAGGCTCAGGTCCCAGCTGCAGCCAGGACTGCGCCCGTTCCGGGCGCGCCAAGGTTCCGCTGCACTGCGCCTGCGCATCCGGGCTCTCTTAAAGGGTCTGGGCGTCCCCACCAGCCCCCTGGAAGATGGAACGTGGCCAGTGAGGTGGGCGAGCCCAGTGAACAAAATATTTTATTTACATCACCACCATCACCAGCTTGCCAGAGGGTGGCAGGAGGAGGGGAAGAGACATCAGAATCCCATAGACTCCATGTGTGACCCGGGGACGACTTGTGTGGCCTCTCTGAGTCTCAATTCCTGACCTGTCAAAGGGCATGGTGGCACCTGACAGACTGCGATGGCACCAGATGATGTGTGATCAGGATGACAGGGCAAATTTGTCCGTGAGAGGCAACCCCCACCCCCCCCAGCAGAGGGCAGTGGGTGCCTGGAGGTTCCGATCCTGATACTGCCCCTCACCAGCATGTGGCCTTTGGCAAGTGATCGCCCACTTTGAGCTGACTCTTTCTCAACTGTAAAGTGAGGCTAACGTTACAAAGCACGTACCATGTGGGCTGAACATAGGAGCTGGGTGGTCAAATCCCCCAGGCAGCGCAGAGCCTGTTAGGTAAGAGATGCCCCAAAAGTTAGATGTGTTATTTCTGTCATCACCTAGTCCAGATGATTGTCACCTTGGAAAGTTGGGTTTCCAGGTCACACAAGTTTGAGAAACAGATTCGAATCTCCCCTCCCACTTGGAGTGAAACAAATCACCTTAGCATTTTAAAGGCTCTGAAAAGTCCTGTAGGCAAGACACCCTTTCAACTTTAATTCAGCATTTCCCTAACTTTTTTGATCATCTAAGTTTTTGTTTCTATTACATCCCAAGGAACAAACAAGACTTCAGGACTTCAGAGTCCTGCCTCTTGTATTGCAATTGATGAAACTGAGAACCCGAGAGGAGAGACTTGATCGGTTTTCCCAACTGCAATACAAAGTCTCATAATAAGTTTGTGACAGAGCAAGGACTGGAATCCAAACCTGACCTGGAAATGTTGGGCCTCACTTCTGGGGCCACCACACCTTAAATGGTCTTTGTCCGCCGTCAAAGTAGACCCAAAAGAGGGAGAAGACTCACAGGGAGAGAGGGAGCCCTCATTTGAGAAGAGGGGATGTGTACCTCTATTTTGAAAAGTGAGGTTCAGAGAGGGGAGGCAACTTTCTTGAGGGCACACAGCAACTAGGTCCTAGACTCTCCAGAGGTGGATCTAGGCCAGCTTCTCTCCTTGTAGCGGTAGTGGTGGGGTGCTGGAGAGTCGGGGATTTCCTGAGTCTTAAGCCTCAGGGCACAATTAAGGGGAGCTCAGCTAGGGGCTCTTCCAACCATGTCCCCTGCTTCTAAGTTTCCCTCAGGCCTCTGAGGAGGCCCCTGGATGTGACTACAGTGGCCCCTGGTGGCCAATCTCAGGATTAGCTGCCCCACCCTGAGCAGGGCCAAAGGTTAATCTGTGGGATCCAGCAAGTGCATCCCAAATGGGAAAGGCTAAGAGCAAGGGGGACTCTCCGATGTCACTGAGCACCTTGAGGTACTGAAAAGACTGTGAGCTGGGATCCGGGGATCTGGGTTTGAATCTCAGCTCCAACCAACCTCCCTTGTCCTCACCTGTTAAAAGCCATTACAGCCTGTTGCTGTGGAGAAAAAGGACTGTGTGCATGCTTTGGAAAAGCCAAAATGCGCAGTTAAAAAAAATATATATCCTTCAACCAAAGTTTCTCCTCCTAAGACAGCGTTCAGCTCCTGGCTCCCCCATGTCCAGGCTGTGTGTGTCCTTAGGCAAGTGTGTTTACTTCATTGGGTCTCACTTTTTTCAAGTGGGGATAAAAATTTGTTCTTGTATCTGTATGAGTTGGGCAGAGTAATAGGAAACCCTGACTCACTGGTTTAAATGAGAAATAAAATGTCTTATCTCAAACAATCATAAGAAGCCCTAAAGTAGGGTGGCCCCAGGGTTGATTAATTTAGTTACTTGAGGGTATCACCAAGGACCCATGTCCTCTTCATGTTTCTGTTCCACCAAGCCCCTCATGGTCCCAAAATGGCGGCTGCCATTCCAGCCATCACATCCAGACACGACAGTGCCCAGCAAAGGAGAAGACAGTATCTTCCTATATTTCTCTTATTTTCCCAGACTTCCTCCTCCTTCAGACTTGCTCTCTTGTCTCACGGGTCAGAACTGGTTCGCATGGCTATTCTTCAACCAATACCTAGTAAGGGAAATAGAGTCACAGTGGTTGCCTGAGCCAGGGTGAGAACGCTAAATAAAATGAGGTGCTGTAAATAGGGAAAAGGGCACAGGACTTCGGGGGAGGCATCAGCAGCAGTCCGTAAGTTCTGCACGTGGTCCCTGAGAGATGAATGCCCAACACATGGTATGTGCCTTATCTGCGTTCATTTGCTTCTTCCTTCTTGTGATTCCTCCACGAACACAAGACTCGCGGCTCAGGCTCCCCTGGCCCAGACTCCCGCCCTCCATCCCAGGGGCTTGGATCTCCACTCCAGTGCCCCTCTTCCTGCCCTCTTGTTCCATCACCACCACCTCCTTTTGTTTCAATCTCTACACTTGGGATGAACAATGATCTACCCACTGTGCCCAGTGATTTGGGAGTCCTAAAAAATAAAGGTAGGGCGTGCCTGATTCTCATGCAAATGTCCTCACTCAAAGATTAATAACAGCATGAACAGAGGCCTGGACTATTTAACTGTCCCATCCAACCAACTGAAGTAATCAGAATACACTGCTATCTGGGCAAGGTGTGGAGCCCAGCTGCCGACGGCGACATTTGGGAATGTCAGAAGCGTCTGTTTGGGGGAGATGAACAGTGTGGTGGAAAACAGTTTTTTGATTTTTAAAAAATCCTCAGCATTCATCTAAAACAATAATAACAGCTAATAATAACAGGGCATGTAATAATGAACTATTCATAGACATAAGAGGTAATTGTTCAATTAAGATCTGAGAGTTTCTGAGACTGTCTTTTCTGATGGGGCCCCATTGTTTTTGACTCTAGTAGAGCTAATTATTTCCCAGTAGTGCTTTAAACTTGGGATGAAAAAAGCCTTCCTGTCAAATATGACATACAAGTGCTTTATCATTATGAAATACACATACACGCACATAATAAGAAATCCTTGTTGGAATAAAGTTAGGGGCATGTTCAAAGGGAGAGGGCTCTAAATGGGACCTGACAGTCTCAGAGGTTCAGCAAAAGTGGCAGGTGACAGCCAGGATCTTCATTGCATAAGGGACCTGGCCTTATCACCTCTCAGCCCTCAGATCAGTGTTTTCTCTCCAGGATGGGATCTGAGGGCAGAACGCCTGGATTCAAATTCCACCTCCACCACTTACCAGCCAGGCGAGAATTTTCATTTCTCTGAGCCTCCGCCTCTTCGTCTCTAACATGGACTGCAGTAGACATTCAATTTTTGGCCTGCCCAAGTTCTATTTACTATTTCTTCTAGTGCCTGTATCCATTATTGCCACAAAATTGATGTCTGCACTTAAAAAAAAATCACAAAAACTCAATGGCATACAAAAACAAAAACAGCTCTTTCATGCATCTGTGGGGTGCCTCTGATCTCAGCTAGGCTTGCCTGGGATGACATAGCTCTACTTCACGTATGTCTCATCCTCTGGGGGGTGGGGGTGGTGGAAGGAGGGGCAGGGCTAGGTATGTCTGTTAACATTCCATTGGTTAAAACAAGTCACATGGCCAAGCCCAGGGAAATGAATGTACGCTTTGACCACAGTGAGAGCACAGCACAAAGTTATACTGCAACAGCATAAAGGGAAGAGTCGGAAATTGGGGCCACTGACACAGTCTAGCACAGGTATCAACATTCCAACTTCCCTCGGGAACTACCTCTCCCCATTCCAATGGTCTCTGTGGTCTCGGAGAAGTTAATGCCATTCCTGGCTCTAACTCTGCCTTTCAGAGGTGATGAGCCTCGGGCTTTTCTCTATTAAAGAGAGATCATGAGCCCCGGAACAGCACCAGTATCCTCTGGTGAGCATTACTCTCCCCCCACCTACATTACTGTTACCTCCACCAGCATTACTCTCCCCCCACCAGCATTACTCTCCCCCCACCAGTATTACTCTCCCCCCCACCTACATTACTGTTACCTCCACCAGCATTACTCTCCCCCCACCTACATTACTGTTACCTCCACCAGTATTACTCTCCCCCCACCAGCATTACTCTCCCCCCACCTACATTACTGTTACCTCCACCAGTATTACTCTTCTCCCACCATTCCATCATCTCTACCTTCCCCTCACCACTCCAAGCACCCCCATCCCTCAGGCCACCACCTCCTCCAGTCCAGTCCTTGAACCATCACTCTAACCAGCGCGTTGGCCATTACAACTGCCCTCGTTTACATCTCCGTGCCCCCACCATAGGCATTGCTTAGCTCTCCCATCTTGCTGCTGTCATCCCATGCCTGTCCCCACTCCCCCAACCATGGTCACCACCATCTCCACCATCAGTGAATGAACATTTATTCAGCACCAACAAACCCCAGACCCTCTACAGAACGTACAGAGGATGTGACCCTACCCGAGGACCTGGCCCTCAGCAAAGCCACCACACCGTGCAATGCAGCCCAGGGCGCAGGGTGGGGCTGGGGGCTTGGCAGGCAGCGCGCCTGGAACGGGCTCCTGAGGCCTCTGGCAGGTTCCGTTGGTGGTGGGGGTCATGCCGCTTTCCTGAGAGCAGGGCAAATAAATAATGGAGAGGCAGGGGTGAGCCCCTGTGGGCTGAGGGGTCCTGGTGTTGGCTTATGTGACTCCATGGGAGTGAGACAGGCAGCCAGGAACCCCTTGCCCAGGTGGGGAGGCAGAGCTGGGGGCAGGAGCCTGGGGACCAGAGGGTCCTGGGGCCACCCTGGCATCTCCGCCTGGCCCTCACCTCTGGGGGTCAAAGGAGCATGTGGAGGAGCCCCCAAGAGGCCCCACTGAAATGCAGGTGGACTAGAAATGGGCAGGTGGAGGGAATGGGGTTGGGCTGCAGGCTGGAGACCCTGCCCCTGCCCACAGCCCCTAGAGGGGGGCATCATCAGTCCTCCATTTCGGGGGGTAGCTCTGCTGGTGGCCATCACAGCTGGGGTTTCCCATGTTGTCCAGAGGCACCACCACCTCATCTGGGCTCGAGTTTTTGTTCAGCTCCACCACGCGCGGCACCACCGAGGACCAGCGATCTATAATGAGCATGACGGAAGTGAGGGTTGGTGGAGAGGGCACATGCATATATTGAGCACCTACTGTATACCGGGCACACCATAGTGATCTAGAGGGGGACATATTATCCCTATTTACAGAGGTGGAAACTGAGGCTCAGAGAGGTCAAGGTGCCTTCCCAGGAGCGCACAGGAGTAAATGGGAGAACCAGAATTCAAGCCAGGTCAGAATGCCTGAGTGCCCATGTCCTCCCCATGACCTCCCCAGTGAGTCTCATGCACTTAGTGTAGTGGAAGAGAGGTACCCCAGGCATTGACAAGCAGCAAAGGACACTCAGCGGTCAGCCCATCCGACCCTCCCATTCCACAGATGTGAACACTGAGTCCCAAAAAGGGGATGGGATTGCTCAAACCAATTAGTGATGTGGTTGGCCCAGGGCTTCCCCTCTGCACCCCTGAGTCTTCCCTCCCCTACTACCCCCCAGTCTTTCCACTCACCCCTCCGGAGGCGGCCCACAGTGTGTGAGAAGCCGTAATACTGGTAGCTCTCGTTCTTGCCTGGGTCCTCGTTAATGATGCCCAAGTTCTGGTTCCAGTGAGACCAGTTCACCTCGTCTACCCTGGTGGGGCCACAGCAGACAGAGGTCGGGGAAGCCCCCAGGGAGACGGCACCCTTCCCCACCCCCAGGCAGCCTCCCTGCTCTGGCCTCCCCAGCACACTCTCCTCCTTATGTTTATTCTTGTAAAATATATATAACATCAAATTTGCCATTTTAACCACTTTTAAGTACACAATTCAGTGCATTAAATACAGAGGGTGCCAAAAAAATGTATACACATTTTAAGAAAGAAAAAAACTGTGTTAAAATTATAATACAATGAATGATGCTAGCATTCATTTGATGAACGCCATCTTTTGAGTGAACATCATACTACACATTGCTAGCGTAATTCAATTCAACTTCGAAAAGTAATAAAAATATCTCTTAAAATGTGTACTTTTTTTGGCACCCCCCCAGTATATTCCTAAGGTTGTGCAACCATCACTATTATCTATTTCCAAAATGGTTTTATCTGTTTCCAAAATGTTTTTATCTGTTTCCAAAACATTTCATCACCCCAAACAGAAACTCTGTACCCATCAAACAATAACTCCCCACTCCCCCTCCCTTCAGACCCTGGTTACCTCTATTCTGCTTTCCATCTCTACAAATTTACCTATTCTGGACAATTCAGATGAGTGGAATCATACAGTACACGGCCTTCCACTTAGCATGTTTTAGAGGTTCATCCATGTTATAGTATGTCTAAGTACTTCATTCCTTTTTATGGCTGAATAATATTCCATTGTATGGATGCACCAAATTTCGCTAATCACTCATCTGAAGGTGGGTGGCAGCTCCCTCTTGATACTCTCGCCTCTTATTCTTGGGACACCCTCATAGTCAGATTACAGCCTCTTGGGCCCAAATTGGCTCAATATAACTTTTCCTTTTAAAAATCATTTTTGCTATTTTTAATCCAATCTCCATTTCTTGAACAATTGCTACATGGCAGGATCCAGTGAGGAAGATACATTCCTTGTTCCCATTTTACAGATGAGGAAACTGAGGCCTTGTAACTGTTCATGCAAAGTCACAAAGCTGATAAATTAGAGTCGGGATTTAAACTTTGGTTTCAAATTGAACAGGATTGACTGGCTGGCCTATGAGGTGGGTTCTCTTATCATCCCCACTTCCCAGATGCAGAAACTGACTTTGCCTGACTCCAAAAATGACGCTGCACCCTATGCTGGCAATCCCTTTACAAAGAATGATTCCCCTTAAGAGATAAGATTGACCCAGGGGTTCCCCTAAGAAGCCGGCATTCCCCGTACATCTGCATAACATCCCAAGTCCTGGAAGCTGCAGACTCCTCAGCTTCCCCCTTTCAGCCAAAACTCCAAAGCCCACCCCACTGTTCCGTCATAGAGGGTGATGCTCTGAGATGAGTACTGCCTCCAAGTCTCTGCAAGGGACAGAGCTGCTATGTGGGTATCCCAGTGTGTGTCAGGGGCTGGCCCAGCATGTCTCATGTGCTAACCCATCTAACCCGCCCAGCTGGCCTAAGGGGGTGGTGCTATCACAGTCCCCATTTCACAGATGAAGAAACCGAGGCTGAGAAGTAAAGCAACTTGGCCAAGGTCAGTCGGTAGAACTGCACTGTGGCCAGGACCATCATGGCCTCCGTGGCTCGAGACCTTGCAATGGGTAGAAAATGTGGGCCCAATCTTGCGGGATGGTTCTACCCCGCCCACCCTGCCTCACCTGAAGCACCACCTGCGGTCCGGGGTGCCATCCGAGCTCTTGCCCACCGTCACCATCTCACCAGAGCGGAAGGCCTTCCTCAGGAACACGGGGAAAGAGCGCTCGATGTCCAGGATGGTGGTGGCCCACTGCAGGGAGGGAGGGGCACGCAGGCCATTGGTGAGGCTCTGCCAGCTGGCGCCTACTGCCCTAATGGCAGAAATGATGGGCCGGGCCGGGGTGGGCAGACAATTAGGCTTTTTGGCTCTGTCTGCCCCTGGAAACAGGGTTATAAACTCAAATACCCACAGGGGCCTGGCAGGAGAACAAATAAGTGAAGCAGGATCAGATGCCCGAAAGCCCCATCCCAGGCCACGTGACTTACGCACAGCCGCTGCCACTTAGTATTGGGAGGGGTGGGGACTGGGGCAAACCAGGGAGCACAGCCCCCTGTAAAGGGGGCAGCTGCCTCACATTGACCCAAGCCCTCCCTGGCAGAGATGTGAGCCCGTCTTGCCAGGCCTCCAACTTTTCAAGAAAGGCCAGAAACCCGGATTTTTATATGCAATCCCTTAACTTAAAAATTTTGCATTACATTTTTTAAAAACATGGTAGTGCAAGAAAAGTAAATCTTTGCTGGTCAAATGCACTCGGCAGGCTGCCAGTTTACACTTTCTGAGTTACACCTAGTGGGGAAACCAAGACCTGGGAAGTCAGTGGTCCAGTTAAGGTTAAGAGCAAGCCCGGATGTTTCTCTGAGACCAGACCTGGGAGGAGAGTAATTTTTTCCTCACTGTGCCATTTCCTTGAAAGGCACCAAGTCAAGGTAAATGTGGGTGCTGCATGCCTGGGCCTCGGATGGCACTGTTTATTATGAACCTCTGGTTCGTGAACTGTGTGTGGCCCAGGCGGGCTGTAACCCCCAGGGCCTCTGCTTTCCAGGATTGCATGGAAACCTTTGGGAAGCAAAGCAGCAGCTCCCCTGTGCCAATGGGGCCCATGTCCACATCGGCTCCTCCTCAACTCCTCAATGACGGAGCATCCTCAGGGGCGGTGGAGCCTAGATGCTGCCCCTGGGCTCAGCGTGGACCCCTGCTGCAATGTCGATACTCTCTGAGAATTTCCTGTGCCCACAGAGCTCATTCAGTGGTGCTGGGTGAGGCCGACCGTGTCCTGTGAGCTAGACGGCAAGGTGAATCTGACACCACTGCTGGTGGTCAGGCAAGAAGCCACTGCAAATGCAACAGGCGGCTCTAGGAAGTAGGCAACAGCCTTTGATACCCATTTTATAGACAGGGAAGTAGAGGCAGAAGAGGAGGTAGCTGGCCCGGAGCAGAAGGCAGAGGAGGTGCAATGGGTCAGGTCTCCCCATCTTGGAACAAGGGTAGTTGGCAGGGTGGGGTGGGCGTCCTGGGGCCTCACCTGCAGCTTCCAGATGTGCTTGCTCTCCTTGGAGACCTGGCCCACCGTCTCTCCCATGAGGGCGATGAGCATATTGAGAAGCAGCACGAAGGTGAGGATGATGTAGGTCACCAGCAGGATGATGAAGACCACGGGGTACTTGGTGCTACTCAGCATCTCCAGGTCGCCCATGCCAATGGTCAGCTTGAAGAGGTCCAGGAGGAAGGTGCTGAAGGTCTCGCTGTCACGGCACGAGGGGTACGTGGGCACCGTGCAGTTGGTGTGGTCCTCGTCACATACCTTCATGTTGGCACATGGGTTCAGGAGGGACACCAGGGCTGTGGGAGGGGTGACAGTGGCATTCGCTGAGTGTGAAGACACAAGCTGAGAGCTGGAGAGAATCATTCCCATTTGATGGAGGGGGAAGCTGAGGCTTGGGGAGGGGAGAGCTCTGGCCCAAGGTAACCCAGCATGTAAGCCAAGCCAAGGGCCACACCTGGGTCCTCCTGAACCCAAAGCCATTGCTCTTTCCATAAACTCTTGCTAACAAGGAAGAGGTTCCCAGGATCTAGTCCAGCGGCTCTCAACCTGGGGCGATTGTTCCCCCAGGGGACATCTGGCAACAACTGGAGACATGTTTGGTTGTCACAACTGGAGGTGAGTGCTACTGAGACCTAGCGGGGAGAGGCCCAAGACACTGCTAAACATTCCACCATGTATAAGACAGCCCCCCACAGACAATCATCTGGCCCCAAATAGCAACAGTGCTGAGGCTGAGAAGCCCTCATCTAGCCGACAGTTCCTAGAGAAGCCCTCATCTAGCCAGTTCCTGGGAGCCTGAAATGCCAGCATTCCAAGGGGAAGACTCTCTCATGTTCCTGTTTTTCGGCCCATACCAGCTCAGAGAGGAAGAGTGGAACTTGAAACCAGGTACTAGTCCTGACTGTCCCAGAAGCTGTGCTCACCAAGGCCCTCACCCACTCCAGACATCTCAAATTTTGATCTTGGTGCTCGTCCCTTCCCACTAAGCCTGGATGAAGCTTCAGAGTCCTTCTTAACACAGTTTAGCAGCAATAACTGTCCTTACACCATCCAGGGCAGGGAGGATAAGGAAGCTGGAGCCCTTTCAGTCAGTGGGACATAGTGTGTCCTAGTGCCTTCAGCCTGGGATTATGGTATGCAGGTTTCAACTCATATGCTCATGCTACTCAATCATGTAGTGGCTGCTGAAATGTGTGTTTAGGATTCTGAGATCTTGTCTGGACTCATCAGAAAAATAGTTCTGTGATCCATTAGCAATGTCTGCCATGGGCCCAAAAGTGGAGAACAGCAGCACATGTCATGTTTGTGTCATGTCAATCTCAGACTAGGGATCTAGTGTCCTGTAGCAGGAGAAGCCCTGGGGCCAAGTTGACCACTAAGTTGCTACTTTAACCCCTAAGCTTCTGCCTCAGTTTCTATAATTAGGACTGCAGTAGGGCTGGAGTCCTACTGCAACCATTGTGGAACTCTTGACACTACGTCTAGTTCTTCCAAGTCCTATCCCTGGGAGAGGGCAGCTATGGCCTGTCCCTCTCTCCCTAGCGAGGGCTACAGTTCTCCTTCTCCAAAATCATCTGGGTTAAAATATCGCCACCATCAGACTCCTGCTTCAGTGCTGGTCCCCAGACCAACCTCCTCAGATGTGAATGAGGCCTGGTGAAGCCTGAGTTGGCCACTCCCTTTCCACTACTGGGCGCTGGATGGAAGATCACCTATCCATTGGGGACCAGCCCAATGGCATGGTCAGTTGCCCCATCTTCGGTCCTTCCCCTATAGCCTGTGACATTGAGGTCTCATGGCATCATGACATCATGTCTCCATGGCAGCATATTGGAAGGAGCCAGTATTAAGCTTTAAAAAAGACCCGGGCTGGTAGGTTAATTATTAAAATCTACCCTCCCCTGTATCCATACCCCTTCAGTGTGGCTTTGAAGCTTCTTCCATCAACAGGTGAAATCTATTTCCCTGCCCTTTGAACCAAGGCTGGCCTTGAGATTTGCTTTGGCTAATAGAGCAAGGCAGAAGTGATGCTGTGCCAGGCAGTGACCTTGAACACTTCCACTCACCTTCTGGGAACCCTCAGACCATCATGTGACCAAGCCCAGGCTAGCCAGCCGGAGGACAAGTGACCATAAAGAAGAGAACAAAGTCATCCCCACTGAGGCCATCCTAGTGAGACTAGTAAGCTGGTAGCCAACCTGCCCCCTGACCACACACAGAGGAGCCCATCCAGATCAGTGAAATTTGGCTCAGGACGGATGACTCATAGACTTGTGAGCAATAAATAATAAATGGTTGTTTTAAGTCACTGAGTTTTAGGTGGCTTCTTTTGCAATAATAGCAAATACTCCATTTCCTAGCTTTTGAACTTGGGCAAGTTATTTAACTTTTCTAAGCCTCAGTTTCCTCATCTGTAAAAGGGGATCATAAAGTACTCATTTTGCAACTTTCTTGGGCAGATTAAATGAGGCAGGGCTGGGAAAGCCCAGTGCCTGGCACATGGTGAGAACTCAACAAATGCTGGCTATTTTCCTCCACACTTCAGGGTTGCCATTCTAGTCCTTGCGCCACCCCCGCCAGGCCCACCTGGGCACCCAGAACTCACCTGAAGCATAGCCGATCATGAAGAGCAAGTACACCAGCAGGAAGCGGAACAGGTCTTTGAAGAGGATCTACCGGCCCCACCAGGGTAATGGAGGCAAAGATGAGACACATGGTTTCTCGCTTCCCAGTACCTCCCTCCCAAATCTTCTTTCCATTTCCACCCTTGTCCCTCCCTGATGGCCAGGCCCTGCCTGCTGCCCCCACAGTGCCCCACAACCTCAGGTCCACAGGCACTAGGTGCACACATGTGTACATGGCGTGTGTGGCTCCCCCCAGGGACACACAGTCCAGAAGGTCCCCCACTCCATACCTTCTGGATCATGATGCTATAGGTCCCTGTCAACTTCAGCCCACGGGTGAAGTAAAGGGCATTCATCCAGCCCAGAACCAAGGCAAAGACCATGACGGCCAGGTAGGCCTCAATCCCCGCCAGGTAGAGAGCCGCCGAGACAATCACCAGCACGGAGTAGATGAAGCTACAGCCAGCAGAGACCATGAGAGGGGCCAGAAGGGAGAGGAGACAATGAGTCCCTGAAGGGAGAGACATGCCCCAAGCCCTCCAGGGTACCAGGACATCCTGATGCCCTCGAGAGCCCCAGGAGATAAACAAAGTGAATTTGCTGGGTTCCCCAGCATTCTGTTAATTCAGAACACTCAATTAATTGACAATTGCTTTGTGTGCAATGGTCCTGAGGCCCTGCAAGAGCCCAAAGTGATGCCCTCTGGAATTGCTAGAGAAAGATTCAGTGGGGATTTTGGGTTAAGTGAATTTCATTGTTCTCTAACGCTAAGGAAAAGGGAAAAAATGTAACACACATGCAGTAACAAATCCTGTGCCCTATGCAGACATCATTAATCAATCACAGCACTCTTTCTCACTAAACACAGCCTCAAGATTCTTCTCAACATGGCACTCCAGGCAGACACTAGCTATCAATCACCAGCATAAGAGGTTAAATTATTTCTATCCATGATATATGTGGTTCACTCTCTAGAAAGCAAAATCTTGCTTTAATCAGAAGGTTCTATTACTTGACATTGATTGGCTTTGTCCTGGCTTTGGGCTATAGCTGTCCAGGCTCAGTGAATTTATTCTTAATAGAGTCAGCAGCCCCCTTCAGTCTAGAGGATGTCCCAGCCCAACCCCATCTTCCTCACCCAGAAGCTGCCAGCCCAGGGACCTCCACTTACTAGAGTAGCTGGAAGGAGCCATCGATGAAGAGTGAATTCACTCCAGGACATTTCTTCATGAACAAGTCTTTGATCTGGAGGTAGGATGGAGGCATGTGAGAAGGGTGGAGCCAGCACAAGTGCAGAGGGGAGAAGAGGAGAGAAAGAGCAAGGGAGAGAAGAAAGGGAGGCAGGGAGTTGCACAGAGAAAAGACGACGGACTCTTTTCTATTGGGAAAGGAGAAAAAGACAGAGAAGGAGAGCACAGGGTTGGAGAATGAGGTGGAAGAAAAAAAGGGGGGAATAAAAAGAAAAAGGAGAGAAGAAAGAAGAGAGAGGAGAGCTAAAAGACATAGAGAGGAGGAAGAGGATGGGCAGGGTGGGTGGGGTTGGGGGCCAAGCACTCACATTGGTGAAAAAGAACAGGACCCCAGTGAAGAGTGTGATGAGCTCTCCAGCCAGCCTCAGGTAGTCCACTGTGGTGTGGTAAGGGTATGGCGGCTGGGGGTAGGAGACATGGAGGTTCTCACCCAGCCCCCCACCAGCTGGACCCAGATCCATTTGTATCCCAACGCCCCAAATATCTGGATTCCGGGGAGCCTTCTCCCTCCTTCTCTTCCCCCAGGTGTTGGGGGGGTGCACCTCTTTGTCCTGTTCCGGAGCTTTCTCCAATCTCTCCCACAGGGAAACCATGGGAACCCGGCTGTACCCCAGCTCCTGCCCATCTCACAGTCACTCACAGTGCCCTCCAGCGGCTGGTAGTAGGCGGTAAGGGTGAAGATGACCATAGCACACAGATAGGAGACCACATTGATGTAGAAGGAAACAGCCCCAAATTTGCGCCATTTGTCACGCAGAAGTTCGTTGATGGGTTCCACGGCCAGCATCTCATGGCGGTTCTGTGGGAGGCAGGATGGTCAGGGACCGCCCTCCCATGGACAGGCTGACTCTAATATGCCTTCCCACACCCTCTGCCCTGACAGCGTTTTCTCCTCCTGACCCATTCTTCAGCAACACTCGAAGATTCACAGGGGACTTGATGGGGATTCAGAATCAGCCTCAAATTTCTAGGCTCAGCATTCGGGCTCTGCCCAATTCTGCGTCAACTTACCTTTCCAGCCTATTCTAGATTCATACCGTGGAACCCAGAGGTGGAAAGCTATTTTCATGGTCCCCAGCTCCAATCTGTGGATAGTACCAGCTTCTGGTAGCAAAATCACCTATGTAACTTGCCAAAAATATAAATCCCTGGGCTTATTTTTCCAACTGTGAACCCAGGGCAGACATCAATAATTGAGGCCTGCACAATAGTTCTCTATACAGTTCCCTAGGCAGACACTACCAATCAATCAGAGTTTGAACCAGAGGTGTTACACTTTCAGTCACCCCCAATCTAAATCAAGTCAATCACTAATTTCAAAGATGAGAGAAGTGAGCTCCAGCAAGGGACAGCATCTGTCCAAAGGAGACAGAGCTGGGGCTGGAAGGGAGACCTTCTGCACCCAGGCCCCAGTACTTTCTGCCCCATTTGTACAGCATCCTATCCCTCTAATGACTTGTTTCTTTATAACCATGGATCTGTGCCACAATGTAGCCACAAAGATGCTGTTGCAATATTATTCCTAATAGTTAAATGCAGAAACAAACCCAACGGCCAAGAATAGAGGACTCATTCATTAGAATGTGGTACATTTACACACAGCAATGATATTGCAGAAGAATATTTAATGGTGCAGAACGATGTTCGCAAAATACTGCTAAGTGAAAAAAAGAGCTTTCAAAACTTCATATAACAACTACTAATGATAATAGCTGACATGTAATGTTTACTCTGTGCCAGGCTGTTCTAAAAATAACTCATTTGGTCCTCCAATGGGATATGCACTATGCTTATCCCCTTGTTACAAAACAGGAAGCTGGGACTCAGAGAGGTTGGGTCTTTTGTCCTGAGTCACACAGCATGGAAATGATAGCGCCACTATCCCGACCCAGTCCAGCCTGCCCTTAAAGCCCAGTCCTTACAATCCTCTCATTTCCCCTTTCCCCAGTGTCAGACGTTGTTCTGGGCATTTAGTTGATACTTTTTCTTTGTACTCAGCCCACAAACCCACTGCTTTGGGCTACAGAGGCTGGGCTCCCCCATTTGGCCCCAGGGTCCCTTCCCTGCTCTCAGTCACACCCCTCCTACCCTGGGCCCTGTCCCCTGTCCCATGGCCTGGTGCCCACCTCAATCTTGCTGTTGTACACCAGTATCTCCAGCACGGAAGCCTCTTCTCCACACGTGTCCAGCGAGGAGAGGTCGTAGAGCGAGGAGTACACCGGCCCGTAGGCCCAGTCCTTGAACTTACGGGACAGGTGTCTGGTGTCCTCATCAGTCACCTCCCGTCGGATAATGTGCTGAAAGACCTGCATGGGAAAAGGGAGGCTCAGGGGGCCCAGGGGTCTGACCCCAGGGGGCCCCCGTGCAACCCATCAAATGGTGCCTCGCCAGAGAGCAGGATAGAGGGCAGGGCATGTGCCCTGAGCATGTGCTGTGTGCCGGGCCCTTCCCTGACATCCTCTTGTTTAATTCTTTCTCTCGCCATCTTGGTTTACAGATGAGCAAACGGAGGCTCAGAGAAATGGTGTTCCCTGAGGCCACAAAGCAGTCAGCTGAAGCCAGACTGAACCCAGGCCCACCTTAAAAATCTGAATTGTAATGAATATCTTCTTTATGTACTTAAAACAGCAATTAATCAATCTTGTTAGTATGTTCATTTTAGTAATAATTATTCGTATCATACCAGTCCTTCCTGCTACCACTCCTACTCTTTGGCTTACACACAGGGAAACTGAGGAACAGAGGGGTGGGAGTTGCCTGAGGCCATAAAGTTTAGTAGACCAAAGCCAGAATTTAAACCTGGGCCTTTCCCACTACCCCAAGACTCTGGTATAAATTGCAAATGTAGTAGCAATTTTTGCCATATTTTAAGTAGATTAATAATGACCCCTACCTTTTACCAAGCACTTATTACCTATCCCAGGCTCTGTACCAAGAGCTTTAAGTGGATTACTTCATCTAGTTGTCAGAACAACACTACACCACAGGGCACCGTTATTATGCCCATTTCACAGATGAGGAAAGTGAGGCGCAGAGAGAAAAGGTGAGATGCCTGAGGTCACATGCTGAAAAGTGGCAGAGCCAGGCCCCAGCCCCAGGTGCTCCTGACTCGAGAGCAGTCAGATTTGGTTCTCAGTCAGGGCGATGGAGTCCCACAGGGGGACATTTGCCAATGTCTGAAGCCATTTTTTGGCTGTCACAGTGGTGGAGAGTACTACTGGCATCTAGCGAGCGGGTGGAAGCCAGGGACGCAGCTCAACATCCTAAGATGCACAGTAAAGCCCCACAGCCCAGAACCCTCCAGCCCCAAATGTCAGTAGTGCCGAGATTGAGAAATCCTGCTCTAGGTCCCATGCTGTGAGACCCCCAGAGGGGAAGGAACTGGCGCAGGGGCAACTCAGCAGGTGAGGGGCTAAGCCAGGACCCTGGCAGTAGGGTATAGGGGAGTACTGCAGGGCTGGCGCCCTGGGACTCGGGTTTCTATCAGTGGCTTGGCCTGGCAGGTGGGAGTGGGGCTGTAAGCATCCAGTGGAGTGGAATGACAGAGGCTCTGGGATGAATTTGAGTAGCTTAGCTGGACAATAGGGAGCCATAGCAGGGAGCCAAACACTGGGTTTGGCCTGATGAGAGTTGGTTGTGAGTATTAATAATAATGAATGCCAGCAGTAGCCCCTCGTGTGTGTGTGTGTGTGTGTGTGTGTGTGTGTGTGTAGAGGAACAAGAGTGGGTGGGCTGGCCTTGCCCTTGGACCCAGCACTCACCCCAATCTTGCCTGTCTTGGCAGCCATCATGAGGGGCGACAGGCCATCGTTGTTGAGCACGGCCTCCAGGTTGCTGTCGGGGAAGAGGCGGGCACACTTGAGCAGCAGGAGGTCATACATCTTGGTCACGAACTTGGTATTCTCGCGAGTGTTGTCTGCGATGGCCACCAGCGCGTGCAGCACCGTGTTGCCACGGGAGTCCTGCCGCCGCATGTCTGCCTTCTTATGGGGGTTCTCCGTCAGGTAGTTGACAATGTGGGGCTGGTTGGTGCAGGCAGCTAGGGACAGGGGCAGCTCACCTGTGGGCCGGGGTGGATGAGGGTCAGTGAAGGTGCCCAGGGTGGGGCTCTGCCGGCAGATACTTGGGGGACAGACATCGTGACGCTGGACGCAGCACCAACAGCCGACAGGAACGTGTCCTGCGGTGCCTACACATTTCTGTGGGTGATGCTGAGGAGATGACATGTGGCTATTTGGGGGCATGGCCATGCGAGGATGCACATGAAAAGGTGCGGGGTCCTGACACCGCATCATGATCCCCATTGTACAGATGGGGAAACTGAGGCTCAGGGAAGTGAGGTGATGCTCTACCCCTCAAAGGCAAGACCTCAATGACCAAGACCAACATACAGCCTGTGTCCTAGGTATTTGGGGAGGGGTCAGGGCCGTGGACACTACCATGGACCCCCCTCCGCCCCCCACCCCACCAGGCCTCCTCACCGAAGTAGAAGTAACCTCCCTCGTCCTTGGGTTGGAAGAAGCGCCCCCGGGCCTGAGCATGGACGTCGGCTCCCTGGGCCACGAGGAGCTCCACATAATGTTTGCAGCGGCGCTCAATGGCGATGTGGAGGGCAGTCTGACCTAGAGAGGGGGTGGGAGGACAGTTACCCGGGGCTCCCGCAGAGCAGAGACCTGACCCAGCTTGAAGGGAGTGGGGTGCAGTGTGCAAATCAGGGCCAGGGGGGCTGCATGCCAGAGCCTTGGTTGGCTCCACCCAAGGACACCAATGGACCTTCAGACAATCATTTCCGAATGTGGCATCTCTGATGCAGGAAGTCCTAGATCTGCAAGCAGAATTTTAGGCTCAAACTGTGTCCATCTGACTTGTAGGATCCCAGATGTGGGGACCTTTCAAACTCACAAGAGGCTTTAATCCCGGAGGAAACAATGGCATCATGGTCTCACAGAATTTTGGACTCTGGATATAAAATTCAGATTTTCCTCATATTCCGGAATCTGAAAGGTCCAGTCTGATTCACAGAATCTCAGAATTGAGAGACCCAGGAGCTGGGACTCGTGACAGGGCTTTAGGCCTCTTAGCCCTGTTGGCTCACAGAACCATTATCATAGAGCTTTAGTGTATCCGGAACCGCAGCATCTTAGGCCCAGAATTTCAAGTTCACGGATCACTAGGCTCAGTGCATCCCAGCGTCTTGGCACTTTTGCTTTTGAAATGCAGAGTATCAGCAAAGGAAGGGGTAGTTACTGTTTCCTTCATTTGTGTCTTCATTCATTCAACAATCGGTTTCTAGGTACATGTTGGCACTTGGGGCCCAGACCAGAGCTCTGGGAGGTCCGACAAACGAGGGTGGTGCCCCCGCCCCCTCCACATCACTCCCAACCTGCCTGGGCCGGGCCCCACCTCGGTAGTAGATGTCCCGGAAGGGCGAGTTGATGAACTCGCGCATGTTGCCGGTGCGCTCCGCGATGTCCAGGAGCACGGGGATGGTGTCGTTCCGACCGTTGCTCAAGTTCAGCAGGGCCTTGGGCAGGCAGGTCTTCCCTGTGGACGGCTCTGCGGGGGACGGACGGACAGGATGAAGGCTGCTCAGCCTGGAGCCCAGGACAGGGCACTGGGCAGGGAGCCAGAGTTCCGGACTCTCGCAAGCCCTCCTCTCTGAGCCTGTTCCTCACCTGCTCCCCCGGGAGCTGAGCGGGGGTGGGGGGTGGGGTCAAATAAACTCAAAGGGGCCGAAGTTCTTTAAAATGTCGGAAGCCGCAGCCTATACAGAGATGGGTATTTACCAAAGCAGATTTGGAGGGAATTTTAAAAATCAAATAAGTGTGGGGAATGCTGGGTTAAACAAAGTCAACCATATTTCTTTACTACAGGACTTGTCAGAGCCGTTAATATGCTAATGAGGACTGTGACCCTCTAAGGCTGATATAGCAGGCAGCCTCTGAGCACCTATTTGAACATAGATCCTTTTCCCATGAAGCAGTTACACTAGTGCCCCTAGAGGGGAGCAGAGGGGGTGCGGTGTTCCCCAAAGTATGGACTGCTTGCCACTGTGGCCGTGAATTCCCTTGGGGGGGGTGGGAGAAGACTTTGGAGGTTCCACAGATGCAGCAACTGAAGTCCCGCCATGAGCAAGCTTTCATCCCATCATCAAATCTCTCTCATAAAGTCAGTCTCTGCTACTAATGGGTCCCTAACACTTGCCACTAATGTTTGTTAATGTCCCTTTGCAATTTTCTTTCCCTTGTATTAATTTTTATGGCTATATGAATTGATTTATACTTTAAAACAATGAGTAATGAAAAAGAAAACTCCCCTGTGAATCAAGCATGGGGCAAAAATCATGTGGGGGGCCTCGGGAATGGCCCAATGCAGGAATGGGAGCGGAAACGGAAACTGCAGGTGTGGATAGAGGGGTCCGCTCTAGAGCCAGGCACCTTGGGGTTCAAATCTGACTTTGCTCCCAATTTCTGTGCAGGCTTTTCTGTGCTTCAGTTTCCTTTCTAGCTAAATTGAGGCCACAAAGGGAGATGGATGCGCTAACAGATGTTTGTTGATGAGCCCAGTGCAGGCAGACAGGAGTCCTCAATAAATACTACTGTTGCTGTTACTATTCCACAGGAGATGCTTCAGGAACCTCGCCCTAGCTGCTGGGAATCGGTGGGGAGAACTCAAAAGACCCGTGGAGACCTGGCTTCCAGTCCCAGCGCCCCAGGAATGTGGGTACTTGGACAAGCCTCATTCTTGGCTGCTTCCTGCTGCACCCATGGTGCCCAGCCAGCGCCAACACCAGGTAACCGTTTCTTGAATGAATAACAAATTCCAGTTCCCCACCTATGTAAGTGGGAGAGGAGCTGCCCCAATGCTGGCCAAGGCCCTGGGGATTTTGTCCAGACACACCCACACTCAGCTCGAACCTCAAAGTGGCCTCAGTCTGTTTTCTACTTATTTTCTAATTGCCAGGCAACTCACAACTCTTCATGCTGACATCATCATTCCCTCCCAAAACCCACTCCCAGCCTGCTTATGTCCCCTGCTCCGAGGATGGTGTCCCCAGCCAGTCAAAAACCTTTGCATCACTCTTGTCCACCATCCTCCCCCATATCCACTCCACCCCCAGCATGTCCTGTTGATTTTACCTCCTATGTCTCCAATCCCTCCTCCACTCTCCTTTTCCAACGACACCATCCTGGCCCAGCCACTGGCTCTCCCGCGTGCCCAAGGCATCTGCCTGGTTTCCCCCAGTCTCTCTAGTCTTCCTTCAGTCCACACTGCAGCTGGAGTGGTCACCACAAGTACAACTCTGATCACAGTGAGCCACAGGGCCTTTGCATATGCTGTTCCTTCACCCTCGCCCTGGTTCTTCTTCCTCTTTTCACCAGGTTAACTGCAACTCATTCAGACTCAAGTGTCACCTCCTCTAGGAAGCTCTCCCAGATTTTTCTGGCTAGGTCAAATCGACCAATAATACCTCTTGTTGATACACATTACAGTTTGCAACTGTGCATTTATTTCAATATCAGTCTCACCCAGGAGACTGTGAGCAACTTAAAGACAGGGTCATGTCTACTTCACTCACCATTGTTCACCCCATGGCCTGCATGCAGCACCTGAGACATAGTAGGTGCCCAGTAACCATTTGTTGAGTTAATAACATTCAATGAAGCAGTAAGTTGGGTACCACAGGATTTTCCAAACCACAGGTAACCCAAAGTTGTTTCTGTTGGCATGGAACTAGACCCTGGATTTGGGATTCCACAACCCCAGACCCAGGCTATAGCGGGGTGGGAGGCTGCCAGCCTAGGTCCTGGGATGAGATGCCAAGAACAGCATCTTCCCAAAAAATGGGGACATGCAGTTGCATGATTGAACCACCAGGTGGCAAAGGGTCTCTGCCCACAGGAGAGGGTGGGGCAGCCGACGTAGGGTCGTGGTCAAACTTCAGAAGCGGGTGAGCGAGAGGGTCACAGCTCTTGGGCCTCTGGCTAGAAATCCAGGCTAGATCTAGGTTTTGTGGGGCCTGAGGCTTATACAATGTGGGGTCTTGTTTATGAAAACAAACACAATTATTAATTCAAAATTAGGTCCAGGGCATTAGGAGCCAGAGAACGAAAGTGAGGGGCCCTGAAACTTCCTTAACAGGCCTCCTGGTAAATCCCCCTCTATACATTCTCTAAGCCTACTTAGAGTCTCCCGCCCACACGCATGCACAGACACACACTTGCCTGGGGGTTCCCAGCCTAGGCTGTGTCCCCCACTCCGTCCGGAACTCAGAAGCCCAGGAGTCTTGGCAAGCCCCACATGGTGCTGCTTTGTCCACTGAAGGCACAGGCTGCATGGTCCCCATTTCACAGGGGTTCGCTCTGCCCCAAGGCTCCCCACTTTTGCCTAACGAACGTGGGAAGCGAGGAGGGGCCGTTTGGCCAGGGGTTACATCCAAGGAGATTATTCACACTGAGACCCTCTGAGGGCAGGTAGGAGCCCCCATCCTCCCACAACGCTGAGTGTGTGCTCCAAACGAGGTGACATCCTCTGGCGGGGCACCACGAATGATTGTTTTTTAATAAATCCGGTCATTTACAAATTAAAATTTTTTAAAAATTTTCTGACTGCATTGACGATACTGCATTGTATTGTTCTGGTGCTCAGAGAATCCGGTTGATAAAGGTATATGTGAAAAACATACCACAGATTCGGTCACAGATTTTGGCACTTAATTTATTTCAAGTACCTTGCGCCTCGAAAAACGGCCCCTCCTGACCTCCCCGAAGCTTCGACAGCCCCAAGAGAGCCTCGAGGGTAGACCACAGCCGGCCTTCCTGAGATACACCCTCCTTTGGAGCAGGGGACACAATTCTTGACATTTTATATTGATCTGTGGTGTCATTTGGCCAGTTAATTATGGCTCACCTGTTACCTGGCACATAGTAGGTGGCTGGCTTGGGCCGAGGGGCTCACAGGCCAACTTCCTGGATTTACAGGGAAGGCCTGGGGCAGTGGAAGTTGCTCGTGCCTTGAGGTGGGTGTCTGGAGCCTGGACAAGGCTGGAGGCCGAGCTCTCCAGGTTGGGGGAATCCCAGGGCTGTGGTGACTGGGGATTCAGCCTAGGGGAGGGGAGCCAAAAGCTGGGCAGGATGGGGCAGAGCCTAGATGCAGAAGCAGGAACCCCGGCTCCAATGCCCTGCAGCCCCCCACCCCACCCTTGAGCTCCCCTCAGAGAGAGTACGGGCTCCTGGGACCCTAGCTGCTTTGTGCTCAGCACTATGGAATTCTCTCTTCTCAGAGGCCAGTACATGATATTATTAGTCCTCAGTTTACAGATGAGGAAACTGAGGCTCAGAAAGGCCACACATCACTTAAGGGGTGGAATTTAAACTGAGGTAGGTAAAATCTGCTTATCTACCATGATTACCCCAAAATAAGACCTAACCGGAAAATAAGCCCTAGCATGATTTTTCAGGATGATGTCCCCTGAACATAAGCCCTAATGTGTCTTTTGGAGCAAAAACTTCATATAAGATCCGTTCTTATTTTCAGGGAAACACGGTACTACACTGACCTTTTCATAAATAAAGGCTGAATAAATGAATGAATAAAGGTAACAAAGGCCCAGAGAAGTTAAGTAATATGGTAATGGACACACAGGACCAGACTCCCTAGTATTGGGGTCCCCAGTGCTAGGCCGTTCCCCCATCCCGGCTGGTCTACCCACTATCCCTGCCTGGGTGGCTCACCCCGGAATTCCTCGTCAGTCAGGCGCTTCTTGTGGGTCAGCAAGAAGGGGAGCAGCCCGTCCAGGTCAGCGGTGGAGCCCCTGGACACGATGTCAAAGAGGATGGGCCGGTTGAAGACTTTGAGGACGGGGGGCGGCTGGGGTGCAGGAGCTTTAGGGCTCTGTGGCTGCTTCCTGGAGGGGGAAGGCAGGGTGATGGGAGGGCCCAGACAAGGTGATCTAGGGGATGGGAGGCTGCCTGTCTAATGCATCACTGAGATGGCCTTGTGCTGTTACTACACCCAGGGACTTCTCTCCACTCTCCTCTTCTTTCAGCCGGGTCTCCGTAGGAGAGAAAGCGTGAATGCTTTGGAGCTTTGAACTCTCCCCAAGCCCCAGGAGAGCCACCAGATGCCCAGGAATGAAGGTGACACTTGGAGAAGACCCAGGAGGGGCAGCTGGGAAGTGTGCCAGCAGGAGAAGGTAGGTGGATGGATGGATGGATGGATGGATGGATGGATGGATGGATGGATGGAAGGATGGATGATAGATGGGCAAATGGATGAAAACATGAGTCAGTGATTGAGCAAATGAATGGGTGAATGAACAAATGGATGAACGGACAGCTGGATGACTGAACTGGGGGTTAGAAGGAAAGGAAGGAGAGAGAAAGGGAGGAAGGGAAGGAGGGAGGGAGGAGAAGGGAGAGAAGGAGAGAGAGAGGGAGAGAAATTAGAAAAATATCAGAAATGAAATGAATGAATAAATGGTGAATAGTTTGATAGATAACTGACTGGTTGGATGAACAGAAATAGTGGGTAGATGAGAATAGTGTGGATGGATGGATGAATAAGGGGTGGATGAATGAAAGGTTGACTGTATGAGTGGAAGGCTGGACAAATAGATGAAAGATAAACAAATAGGTAAACAGATATTTGAATGATGATGGACAGATGGTTTGGACAAGTGGATGCACAGGTGGAAAGATAGGTAGCTGGATAAATGGATGAGTAGATGATGGATGGATGAGTGGATGGATAAACAGACAAGTATATGGAAGGGTGGACAGGTGGGTGGATGGAAGGATGGATGGGTGGATGGATGGATGGGTAGACAAATTCAATACAGAGGGGGAGACCATTGGCCAGACAGCCAGGAATACTCACTCCATGACCTTCTTCCTCCACCGCTTGTTGTCACTAGGGTGGTGACGATAGGTGCCATAGTCAAAGAGCGAGTCCATGGGTGCCTTCTTGGGCCCAGGCACCACCGATGACTCATACAGGGTGGACTCCAGCAGGTCAATGGGGTTGGGTACCCCCTTGCGGAAGGCACCCTGGAACTTCATGCGCAGATTTGGTCGCCCATCACCTGGGCCAGAGGGGCGACCAGCATCAGCTGGTGAGGGTGAGGGGGAGCCATCCTCCCCCTCAAACAAGTTGGCCAGCGAAGAGAGGGGGAAGGCCTCCCCACCAGGTGTGCCATTCTCATCCCCGGGGGGCTCGGCCACCTCCCCAGGTGCAGTGTGGGGGCCGTCGCTGGGATCCGCCATGCTGACCCCGATTTGTCTGCACTGCTTGGCCTGCAACGGAACAGGAGAGTCAGGCAGAGCCCGGCCAGTGGTGGGGGCTCCAGGAAGCCCCCTCCCACGTGGGCAAACAGCACTGCAGCCAGCTGCTTCAAAGCCACCGTTGTAATGACAGGGGTGTGGGGTAGCCACTCCCAGATGTGGTTGGCCGCCAGCCCCAGGCAGGAGCTGCAACAGGAGCCTCTTTCAGGGCCCTGGAAATGTGAGTCAGCTGCTGGTCCAGCTACCCTGGGCATTCGCTGGAGGAGGAAGGGCCTCCGAATCACACTGGGACCCCAAACCTGGAGCCTGAAGCTGACTCCTGACCAACCTAACCAGCTTTGGAGCCCCACAAAGCAGGGTTCAAAGCCAGGTTCCACACTGAGCAACTGTGTGATGATGGGCAAGTCAACATTCCACAGCCTCGGTCTTCTCACCTGTAAAATGGGGCCGTCAAAGCACAGTGCCTGACAGTCAGCACCTACTATTATAAAATATAACGATTAACTGCATGCCTCAGGCACAGTAGATGCTACAAAAATCCTGTGAACCCTGTGTCCCTCAGTAGTGAACCCAGAAGTCCTCAATTTCCTCGCCTAGCACCATCCCTATGACCCCCATTTTCCAGAGCAGGGAAGCAATGCTCCAAGACTGTAGTTGACTTCCCCCGGCCACAGACTCTGCTTCCAGTGCCAGGTGCCAATCCCTCCCCTCCACCCTTTGCCTGGTTAACTCCTACCCTCCTGGGTTCCCAACTCAACTGCCCCTTCCTCTGGGAAGCCCTCCCTGACCATTTGTTCACAGGATTAGTTAATTTCTTAGGCTGCTTTTGTCTTGTTCACTCCTGCATACCCAACACTTACAAGGGTGCTACAAGACAAACGACCTTACGACTAAGGTACTATTTGTTTCCATGTCTCGGATGAGGAAACGGGAGCTTCAAGAAAGACAGTCACAGCTTAGAGGGGGAAGAGCTGGACTTGAACACAGGTCTCTCTGGTTCCAGGCCCAACATTCAGCCCGGAACAAGGGCAGGGAGGGGCAAGACCCGGCTGGCTGGCCGGTAGCCCCCTGCCCTCTGCACTGAGGGCGAGTTGCCTGGAACTCCCCATGCCACCCGGGCTGTAGGGAGATGTCTGAGAAGCTCTCTTTTCTATGTCTGCCTCCTGCCCGACACATTAGCAGAGGAACAAATAAAGACGGGTTCCCACTTTGTTTGTTCTGTGGCTGCCAGGAGGGAAGGCTTGGGCCAGAGAGGGGTGGGGGGCACTGCCAGAGGCCTCTCTTGATGGGCTCAGCAGGGCACACACATGTCATTGCTCTGTCCAGGGACTGGTCCCACTCGACACTAGTGTGGAAGGGGAGCCTGGACTTTACAGTCATTCCAGCCTGGGTTCTAACCCCAGCTCTACCATTTACCTATTATTTAGCTACCTGAGGCTCAGTTTCCTCGTCTGTAAAGTGGGCACAATTGTAGTAGCTTTTTCATAGGTTTGCGGGAAGAATTAAATGAGATCAGGCACGTCCATTGCTGACCTTGGGATTAAATTGTGAGCTGTCAGTGATTCTAATCAAAGGAAGAAGGAAAGGTTAGGAGCACAGGTTCTGAAATCAGATATACATGGTTCTTTCCTGGCCATGGTAACTAGCAGCTGTGTGATCTTGGGCAAATCACTTCCTCTCTCTGGGCCTTGGTTTCCCCACCTGTAAAACTGGGATGACCACACCTCTTGCTAGAGTTCTTGGGAGATACCAGTGACTTCAGGAATTTGAAGCACCCACTCAGTGCTGGTACCTAGTAGGACCACAGAAGACAGTAGCTCCCATCCACCTGCCAGATGGGAGAGGGAGACCTGGATCCTCAGCCCCCAGTAGCTGCCGCATGAGTTTGGGCTTTGTTCTGCAGGAACGAGGGGCATGTTGAGGCAGGGAGGGGTATCTGTTGGAGGTACAGGCATTGAGGGGGGAATGTCTGCCTCATTGGGGACGCCAGGGTGAGGGTGAGAGGAGGCACTGGGCACATGACTCTGCTGGCAACACCCTCCTAGTGACAGCACCCCTTCCCAAGTCGCCCCTTCCCCCGCCGGGGCAGGGCTTAATGGACACTCCCCAGCTCAGGGAGCTCCCAAGGCCAGAGGAAGCAGCCAGGAGGGCCTGCACCCTAAGGAATTCCAACCCAGATAGCACGCAGGGTTTCTGGGGGCTCCACTACTGGGGGTCTGAAGTCAGCTAGCCTGGGGTTCAAATCCCCTCCCAGCCACTTACTCATGGTTCATAGCCTTGGGCAAGGCCCACGGTGATCGTTATTGGCGTTTTAATTATGATGAAATAATAATTATGAAATGCACGTCCATCATCATCAGGATTATGCTGGTCTCACTCTGCGCCAGGCACCAGCCTCCACGCCTCACACTGTGCTCTCGCCCAATCCCCACTGCAACCCTAGACCAGCGGTTCCCAGTGGGGGCCATTCTGCTCCCCAGGAACACTGGGCAGTGTCGGGGGACATGTTTGGTTGTCACACTGTGCAGGGGAGAGAGGGCTACTGGCATCTCGTGGGCCAAGGCCAGGAATGTTGTTAAACATCCTACAATGCAAGGACAGTCCCCATCACAAGGAATGATCCAGCCCAAAGGCCAATAGTGCTGAGGCTGGAAAACCTGCCCTGCAGGTCGGCACTGCTACAATTCCCATTTTACAGAGGAGGAAACGGAGGCTCAGACAGGGTGAGTGCCTTGCCTGAGGCCACACAGCAGGTCAGCAACAGAGCCAGGATTCAAATCTGGGCAGCTGGCTGCAGAGCCTGGGCTGCCCTAACCCCTCCGTTGACACAGCCTGAGTGCCAGGCGCCATGCTGAGCCCTTACAGTGTCTTGTTCAAGCTGCACGACAGCCCTGGGAGGTAAGGATTATTACTACCAGCTCATGCTAATCGCTCAGAGCCTCAGTTTCCCTACCTAAAAGGAGGGTTGCAATAACAGCATCCGTCCTGTAGAACTGCTAGGACATAAGGCAGGTCAGGTGTCTCTTGGGTACCTATTAAGCCCTTGAAAAATGCCTTATTCACCACCAGCACCCTTATGCCCTCCTCACGCCCTTACTATGCACATATAGGTAGTACGACAGCCTGGCATTTATGACCACGTTAAAATTCACCAAATTCCCTGCCATGCCCTCAGTTAATCCCCCCGAGTCTGGTGAGCAAAGCTGGGCTGCTGCTCTCGTTGAATAGCTGAGGAAACTGAGGCTCTGTGAGGCCACCCAGGAGCAAATGGCCTCTGGATCCTAACCCTGGATTCCTTCCACACCACACCACCCACGCATGTGTACACACCAGCGCACACGTGTACACACACACACACACACACACACACACTGCACGGTGGCAATTCCCTCCCCACACACTGCCCTGCTCTCTGTGGTTGGGGAAAGAGTTCCTCCCTGTTCTAATTTGCCCTGGAGGCTGTAATTACACATTCCAAACACTTGCCAGACTTAGGAGGGAAGGAGGGAGACAGCCGGGGGAGAGGCAGAGAGTCCTCGGGCTTCTCCTCGGCCTGTGAGCGTCCTGTATGCTTCGTGGCACCAGGCGAGCATCAGGGGCTCCATCACAGACGTTTACATGAGTGTCGACACCCCCACACATGCTGTGTCACCACTGCATTCATTTAAAGCAGTGGATTTCAAATGTTTTTGTTTTAGGCGTCCAAACCCTGTGTTTGAATATACATATACGCTAGACTGTAGTCCACGCACAGATGGTAGTTGTGGCAGGATGGACGGAAGGGAGGATCTGAATCTCAGGGCCCAAGGAGCAAGATTAGAAACCATTCATCTATTCATTTATCCAACAAGAATTTATTGAGCAACTACTGTGTGCCAGGTACTGGGGACACAGATGGGAGCAAGACAGAGAAATCCCTGCCCTCCTGGGGCAGACCTTCTGGCGGGGAAGCAGAGTCAACAGCCAGACAAAGCAAGAAGCAGTCATATCTGAGGGTGTTGGAAGCTGCGTAGACCAGAGGGCTCGGGAGAGGCTGAGTTACGAGGTGCAGGGGTTCCTGAGTAAGGTGAGGAGACACAGGGCTGAGCCAGAGTCCCCAAGCGTTCCTCTCTGCCCTGACAGGCCCCGCACTCTCTAAGAACAGGGCCATCTGGAAGGTCACACATTCTGTTCTGATGGCCCCTGGGGACTCAGTCGGGGCAGCCAAATCCACTCCTCACCTGGCGGGAGCTGGTGAGGCATGGAAAGAGTGAGCATTTTGACGTCAGACAGATCAGCAGGTGGACTCCCAGGTCCTTCACTCATTAGCTGGGCGAGCTCAAGCAAGTTACTCAGCTTCTCTGGGCCTCATTTTTCTCACCTACCGGTGGGGATCTTAATGGGTTATTGTGAGAATTCTACAAATTGAGTCAAGCACCTGGCACAAAGGAAGCCGTCAGTAAACAGCAAATTGCACGACTAAGTGAATGACAGGTGCCTTCTCTCTGAGAATCCTGGATTCATCTGGGGATGAGGGAGTCTCCGGCTCCACCCCCCTGTCCCGCCCCCCACTGTGCAGGGTGGAAGGGCCCACCCTTACCTCACCAGTGCCCACCCACCCCTGCAGCTCTGCCTGATCTCATGGAAACCCTGGCACACACTTGTCAAATCCCATCCTCCTGATTACATGATCAAGGAAAGCTGCTTAAATCTGGGGACAAGTTTGGGCATGTGGGGGCTGTTACACCCAGGAGGAAGAATTCCAGGGAGCTGGTTTTTCCTGGTTCCCTCCCTCCTGGGATTAATTCACTCCGACAGGCATCCGTTGAGTGCCACCTGTTTGCAAGGCACCCAAGGGAACATAAAGAGTGGAAGCTCATGAAAGTCTAGGAAGGAAGGCAAATGGCTTTTCCCCACTCCGGGCCTACCTGGCACTCCTACTCCACTGGCTGGCTCCCTTTCTTCAGGTCTCATTTTTTTTTTTTTTTTTTTTAATGGATAAACCCTACCAGGTTGAGGATTTTTTTTTTTAATTTTATTGGGGAATATTGGGGAACAGTGTGTTTCTCCAGGGCCCATCAGTTCCAAGTAGTGGTCCTTCAATCTAGTTGTGGAGGGTGCAGCTCAGCTCCAAGTTCAGTTGCCATTTTCAATCTTTAGTTGCAGGGGGCGCAGCCCACCATCCCATGCAGGAATCAAATTGGCAACCGTTCTAACCAACTGAGCCATCCGGCTGCCTCTCTGGCAGCTCAGCGGCAGCTCGTTGTCTTCAATCTACCAGTTGTGGAGAGCGCAGCTCACTGGCCCATGTGGGAATCGAACTGACAAACCTGTTGTTCAGAGCTCGGGCTCTAACCAATGGAGCCATCCGGCTGCCCCTCTTCGGGTCTCATTTTAACCAACACTCCCTGTGAAAAGCCTTCCTGACCTCCCAGTGTTCACTCTCAGAGCAACATGTGTCTCCCTTTAGAGCAGTTTCCATGATTTACATTTTTATTATTCTTTTATTTATCTTTTCTCTTCTCCTCTAGAAGTTTAGTTCCACGAGGTAGGGTCCATTTTGGGTCTGCTGTCCCCCCAGCATTTAGCACTGTGCCGAGGCAGAAAGGGACATTAAAAAAAACAGTTGCTTTCTTACACTCTAAGACCAGGGGCCTCTGATGGTCCAGGGTACAGGCGGGCACAAGTGACACTCATCCTGATGGGGACAGGGAGAGGCTGCAAGGAGGAGAGGTGATGGGCTGGGGCTTGACAACAAGAAGCAGACAGGAGGGCAGAGGAGACAGCACGTCAAAGTGTGGGGGTGAGAAAGTGCAGGGGGCATTGAGGGATGGCCTGACGCAAGGTGAGAAAAAAGGTTCAGGAAGAAAGACAGGTGCGTGGGTTGGGAGGGGTGCAGGCAGACGGGGGGGAGGGAAAGGTCTGGGGCTCTCAGACAGACCCAGTACACTTCCTCCTTCCTCCTCCCCCTCTCCTGGGGCTCCTTGTCCACCCTGTGGATCCCCGGCTTCCTGCGGTACCGGAATCAACATGATCCTGAGTGCCTGGCATTCCAGGTCAGTTTGGGAGAGATGGGGTGGGTGGGGAAAGGACTAGGAGGATAGGACCCTGGGATCTGCTGGTGCTGGAGAGAAAACACCTGGCCTGTCCAACACCCCCACCTTCCAGGGGAGGACACTGAGGCTCAGAGAGGTCGAGTCACTCGTCCAGTGTGCCCAGCTCCTGAGAGCGGCCCGTGTGGCCCCAGGACCTGTGTCTTGCGTGGATACTTTACAAGGACCAGGGGACTCGAGAAGGGCAGGGTGGAAGGAGGGGGTGGAGGAAGTGGAACAGGGTAGGTGGTGGGGACCATGGCCCTGGAGGCAGACTGACTGCCAACTCACAAGCTACGTGACCCTGGGGAAGTCACCTGGCCTTCCCGTGCCTCGGTTTCCTCACCTGTAAATGGAGATGATCCCAGCACCCACCCCAGGGGACTGTTGTGAGGCTTAAATGAGATAGTGTGTGACACACTGAGCCCAGTGCCTGGCAGAGCGCATGTACTCAGCAAAGAATGGCTCTTATTAGCGTCGTCGTTATCATATTATTTTTATTAGACGATGGGTGAACAAACCGAGGACCAGGGAGGGTGGAGTGGCTGGGCCGAGACGGGGATCCGGCCACCACCTTGGAGCAGCCGCCGCTGGAAGCAGCCGGCTGGGAGCTCAGCCCCTTGGCCAAATGAAACCTCCTGCCTGCCAGGTTCCCTGGCCAGCGGCAGCAGCAGGGGGCATCGTGCCATGCCGGGCACCTTCCCAGGCCAGCCAGTATTTACCTAGCAGATCTCAGCCTAGCCTACTTCCTGTTTGCTGCACAGTGGCCGCCTGTCCAGGGTAGACAGAGCCCCAGTGTCCTGTCGGGTCCCCTTACCCAGGAGGGTGCCCCCCTCAAACTCACACTGCCTAGACGGGGCAGGGTTGGGGTCACTCAATGGGCCCACAGAGGGCAAGGCCAGTATGGCCACAGCACAGACTCGGTCATTCTGCAGGCCCCTGGTTGGAGGGCTTCTGACAATGCACACAAATACCGCCCCCTCCCAAGCTTCCATGGGCACCCACGTGTGGCCAAGTCCCAGGGTGGGAGCCACCGGGAGGCAGTGTTCAGTGTTGCTCAGTGGTTTAAGGGTCCATGCGCACCATGCAACCCTAAGGCCACATATGATAGGATTCCATTGACATGAAATGTCCGGCACAGGCAAATCCAGAGACAGAAAGGAGACGTGTGGTTGCCAGGGGCTGCGTGGAGAGGGGCGTGGGGGGTAATGACTGACAAGGGGTACGAGGTTCCCCTCTGGGGAGGCGATGAAAACGTTCTGGAACTAGATAGAGATGATATCTGTACAACGCTGAAGACACTAAAAAACCACTGAATTGTACACTTTGAAAGGATGAGTTGTATGGTATGAGAATTAGGCCCCATAACCCTTCCCGCCTCAGTGTCCTTGGGCAAGGGGCTTCCCCTCCCTGAGCCTCAGTTTCCTCAGAGACACCTGGGAACATCGTGAGGATTAAACACACGCAGAGGGTCTGGCACACAGCAGGGGCTCAAGGACATGCTGTCCTGGCCCCAGGAGGCTCCAGCTGCTTCTTCCCTTGCCTCCCGCCTCCCACCTCCCGCCTCCCGTCAGAGCACCGCCCCGGGAGTCCACCCTCTCAGACTCAGTCCCGCTGGGAGTGCAATGCTACTCAGCTCCAGCCCAGGAGGAGGGAGGCCTCGGAACCGTAGGAGTCCCTTCTCCCTGGCCTATCCCCTCCCCTGGAGGACAGTCCCAGCCACAAATGGCGGCTGCTGTTTGATTGTTAACATTCTCTCAATTTACAGCTTGGGAGACGGGGCCCAGAGAGGGCAGGGCACAGCGTGCTGGGGCCCAGACTTCCCGGCTCCAAGGCCAGGCTCGTGACTGCTAGGAGAAAGGGTTTCCTCACTTCCTCATTTCCATCTCTTGCCACCTCTAGGAGGCTGTCAGGACAGGCACTGGCCCATTTCCCAGCTGGGAGGCTGAGGCCCAGAGGGCACAGAACACCCACCCACCCGTACATACACCCCTCCACTTCATTCCCACATGCAAAACCCCAAGGTGAGCGCGTCAGAGGAAAGAGCAGACACCGTGGAATGAATGCATCGGGCGGGCGGGAGCCGAGGAAGGGAGCCCGAGGCAGCAGAAAACCAGTTTGAGGTCCTCCCTCCGCCCCAGCCTGCTTCACCACCAGCCTATGCCAACAGCAGGCTGCTGTCTATGGTTAACTGCCTAGAATTAGGGTTAAGGCCAGTGCCTGAAGTTCCACCATCAGCAGTGCCTGCCCTCATTGGTACATTTCACACAGCACCTTCTATCTGTCTTAATCCAAATAATAACTCTAGAAGTTAGATACTATTATCTCCATTCCCACATGAATAGAGTCCGGGAGAATGGAGGTGGGAACTGACATTTATCCAACACTTACCAGGCTCCAAGCACTTACACATTTACCTCCCATCTGAGATGGGCATTACTATTATCCCATTTCACAGATGAGCAAACTGAGGCTCAATGAGACCAAGAGACCCAGCAGAGGTCACTGCTCAGCAGGAAGGGAATGTGGCTAATATTCCAACCATCTGCTTTTAAACCCATTTGAGTTCATCCCTTTGGGGGTCTCCCTTCTAAAATGCTATGCCCCTTGGAACTCACGGGACAGCTGGCACAGTAGTGAGGAGCTGAGATGCTACAGCCAAACAGACTTGGAATTTGAATCTTGGCTTTGCCACTTAGTAGCTGTGTGACCCCAGGCAGATCACTTCACCTCTCTGAGCCAGTCTCCTTGTTTCTAAAATGGAATGAATTACAGCACCCACCACTGGGTTCCTTGGTTGTTATGGGTTGCTTGGTTATTGTTACTGGGGACTCATTGGTCCGAAACAGAAGAGGGCTCTGCCTTCCTGGAGTTTGCGTCCATGTTCCCATTATTCCACATTCAGTTTGTTTGGGCCTCATAAAGTGCAGCCCAAACAAACTGAGTGTGGAATAATGGGAACATGGATGCAAGCTCCAGGAGGGCAGGGCCCTCTTTTGTTTCGGTCACCAATGAGTCCCCAATGCCTAGAACAAGGCTTGGCACATAGTAGCGGCTCAAGATATACCCAGTCAATGAATCAATGAATGAACAAATGAACGCATGGATACAAATGAAAGGAATCAAGATAAGCTTAGTCATTCTCCCTAGGGCAGACAGATCTCCAAAGCTGAACCTCTACACAACGAACTAGCTAACTTCCTCCCTCCCGTTCTCTAACAGATAATTTACCGAGCACCTATTATGAGACCCAGCACTCCCCTGAGAGGGCAACAGCTATCAAGAGTCCATTTTGCAGATAAAGAAAGTGAGGCTCAGAGAGGCCAGGACACTTGCCCAAGCTCACTCAGTCTCAGAGCCAGAGCCTGAATCTGAGCAGGTGGTTTCTTCTGATGCCCTGCCTTGTTGATCTGTCTGTTCAATCACTCATTCCTTTCTTCCTTTCATTTATTCACTCTGTCTACAGGTATGCCTGAACCTCTCCTCTGTGCCACAGGAAGGCAGGAGTGAATCAGGTTGGTAGGTCCCCACCTGAGGTCAGTTGGCCCACTGGGATCTCCCCTCCTGAGCCTGTGGGATCCATCCAGGGTGTATGTTGGAATATTTCCTCCCCCCCGCTGACACACACACGGAGCTGTCCCAGAAGGTGGTCAGCCCTCCTGGTCAGCTGGGTGGAACCCAGGCCACTCCACCCTCAGGAAAAACAGGCTCCTGGTGAGACTGAGCAGCCCTTTGTGTGGGGGGCAGGCAGGGCGGGCGGCAGGGAAGGGCAGCTGTTACTCACCACTGAAGAAAAATAAGAGTATTCCCATTTGGTCAATGGCCTGCCTGTCACCCCCTTCTCCTGCCTCACCTCCTGTGGACTTTCCTATTCCCTGATCTCATCTGGAGCTGACTTGCAAGCATTTATGGAGCACCTCCTATGCCCCTGGCATGGTCTCTGTGACCCACCCTCACTGATGAGAAAACCTGCTCAGAGAGGTGGAGTGGGGTGACCTCCTTGGGGGTCACACAGCCAGCAGGGACCAGGGCTCGGGGCAGAGAGGGGAAGCTGATGATCAGGAAGGGACTGAGAGGGAAAGGAAGTTGAAGTCACAGTGAAAATGAGGGCCTGGTCTCCCTTCCTCATTTCTGCCAGCCAGGGTGCCAGCTCTCGGGATCCAAGGGCACCCAATGCAGGGGCTTTCCAGGGAGTGCCCGAATCCCCCTCACGCTGGTAGAGTTCTGACTTCCAGCAAACCCTAGATGGCAAACCCAGGAACAGAGAGGTTAACCTACTTCCTGATGTAACACAGCAGTGAGTAACAGAGCTGAAATGTGAACAGACATGGGTCAGACTCCAAGAGGGGTGAGTCCAAGGTGGCTTTCCAAGAAGGAAGCTAAGCTGGCCACTGGGCTTTTCAGAGACCCAATGGGACCGGAGTCATTCACATCTGGCTTCCAGGTCCAGCTCTGCCATGAACCAGTGAGTGGGACAACCATGCGTTAATTGATTTTCATCTGAGTCTGTTTTCTCAGCTGTAAAATGGGAGTCAGCCTTCCTGCCCCTGCCCACCTCCAGCGGGGGCGAGGTTATGACACCACTGAAGTGAACATCGGGCACTAGACATTGGTTCTAAACTAAAGAGTGATGTGCTGGAGACAGTCCACAACCAGTCCACGAAGCAGGCACTAACATAGCCCCATTTTACAGATGAGGAAACTGAGACCCTGGGAGCTAGCATTTGAACCATGTAGCCCGGCTCCAGCCAGCCATGGTTTTTACGCATTAAATCAGGAAAGTAGGAAACGTTGATGGCTCCTGGCACTCAGTTGCTGCCTGTAAATATTTCATGGCTGAAAAGGCATCATCCTTTATCCAAATACAAGTCTAGCTTTGCCTCTGCTACTTTCCGCTCGCCTGCCTGGCACGGAGGGGCTCTCAGCGGGTGCCCTGGGGATGAGCCAGAGGAAAACACACCCTGGAAAAGGCCAGGGGACAGGGTGAGGAAACTTCGTCCATGTGCCTTGACTGTCCTTGCAAAGTGGGAGCTGAGAGCCCCATTTGGGGGTGGGGGAGGTGAGGGTGTGTGAAATAGAATTTATTGTACACATGAGATGTGCCTGGCTGGGCCAGCCAGCTGCTGAGAGCCCCATTTGAAAGATGAGGAAACTGAGGCTGAGGGAGGCCAGGTCACTTGCCCAAGCTCCCTGGTGAAGGTACAGCAGGCCTGTCTGAGCAGTTCAGGTTCTTATCTCTATACTACAGAGCATCTTCCCCACGACTCCAGGGACAGGCCACTTTAGAAGTAAAGGGCATGGATTTTGAAATTAGACTAATGGAGTTCCAATCCCAGCTCTGCCTCTTCCCAACTAAGAGACTCTGGGCAAGCGACTTCACTGCTCAGACCTCAGTTTTGCTCTCAAAAACAGTTACAATCATCGTTTTGTATCCAAATGTGCTAAGAGTGTTTGGCTCAGTACCTGGCACATAGTAAGTGCTCACTAAAGGCTCACTACCGTCATCACGACCACTAATACAGCCCAGGGTTGGCGAAAGCCAGACGGAACCTTACACCCAGAGTTCAGAGCAGCAGCCCAGGACCACAGGTATCTCAAGAGATCTGAATTAATCTTTAACAGGTGAACTCCACTCCAAATTAGCGATGCAGAGCATTCCAGCGGTCAGGCTGGCATGAAATGTTCTCTTGGCTCACCAGATCCTGTGTGTGACAAGAAAAGGAGCTGTTCCCTGGGTCCCTAGGATTTGGGGAGGGGGTTGGAATGTCCTTCCTGGAGTCAAATGGGGGTGAGGGAACTGAGCTGAGGCCAACAGCAGGTCAGGGGCTTGTGAGGGGTAGAGCAGCCAACACCATGTGGGCCACACACACCCCCCCGTCCCTTTCAGGAGCAGATGAGGAAGCTCAACGAACTCAGGCCCTCTCTAAATGATGTGTTCAGTCACTCAACAGGGCAACAGAGATTCACTGAGCAGCTACTATGTGCCAGGCACAGTGAGGCCAATCTTGTGTGTTTCTCTCCCTCCTACATCTCCTTCCCACGCCCCTCTCCAATCCCCATCTCACACCTAGATGACGTCCCCAGCCTGCAGCCTGGCCTCTCCACCTGGCCCCCACTCTGCAGCCAGACGGACCTTTCCAGACCACACATCCCGCATGACCCTCCCAGCCTGGACCTTTAGGGCTTCTGGGTCTGACCAAGCCCCTGCCTATCCGATCCCTGCCCTTCCTGTTCACATCACCCACACTCCGCAAGGAACGATTTCTCAGCTCTACAAACTCCAGGTTTACCCTCACCAACTTATTCCACGTCAAATGACCCCACCTGGTTTTTACAGACGTGAACCTGACTGGCCCATGAGTGCCATTTGCCATCTGTTTGGGGAGTCCCCACCCTGACTTACCAAGAAAGGTGGGAAAGAGGGGTCCCCAGTCTTTCTGGTTCCCACCATTATTCAAACAGAATGAACTAGAGAAACCTGGAAATGGCCAGTGATCGTTTTTCACGCCCCTCCATTAAGATGTTCGGGGCAACCACCACCACACAAGGACCATAATGGTGAACGCTGAGCTCTGCGTGCGTGCCAGGCACTGCACAAGGCACCTCACAGGTCACCCATCCTTGTGACAGCCCTGGCAGTGGGTCACCCTCATGCTATCCCCGTTTTACAGATGACCTGTCCCACAGACAGCGAAGGGTCTAGCTCAAGGTCACACAGTAGTGGGGTGGCAGAGCAGGGTCTGGGCTCATGCAGGCCCCACTTTTAACCTCACAGATGGCCCAGTCCTGATCCTTCTACCTGACCTCTCCAAACAGGGCCACCTCTTCATCTTCCTCTGAAGGCAGTCACCAAATTACCCCCCTGTTCTTGCCCCAGAGCCAAAGTGGCAAAACTGAAATCCTTGAGTAATTCTCAGCCTCCCAGAACAAATCTCACTCATGACATCTGCTTAGAATTTCAGGGGTTCACACCCCCACCCCCACCCCCATCCCCACCCAAGGCCCTTGTTGTAGTCACTGAGCCAGAACAGCCATGGGCCCTCCCCTCCCCCATCCCTTCCAGGGCACCCCGTAGGTGCGAGGTGGGGAGGGTTTGGGAGCTGGACAGCCCTGGGTTGAAATTCCACTTGGCTACATCCCAGACCGGAGCCTCAGTTTCCTCATCTGCAAAATGGATGGTGTAAGTAGCTCAAGCAACGTGTCTGTAGTTGGTGTCTCCCCGCAAGTGGGGAGTGTGGGAGGTCTCTCCCTGTCCTTGGAGACCTCTGGAGAGTCCACAGCAAAGCTGGAGGTTAAAGATTTTCCTGCCTCTTGGGGGAAGAGCCATCTCTCTGGGACTCAGTAACTAAAAGTAGACTTTGTAAGTTCGACTCCCAATTCCCTCCAGCTAGCTTAGAGACCCAGGGCCAACCTCAGGATCCCAACTCCCTGTTCCAAGCACCTCCAAATGGGGCCGACCCCCAAAGGTGGGCTGCCGAGCCTCCTGCCTGTGGTTCCTTAGCTTGGGTCCCTGGCCCCGGGACCTCCCTTCCCCGGACCTGCAACCACAGGGCCCACGCTGGCGCCCATTTCACAGGTGATAAAACTGAACCCAAGGGGAAGTGGTGCCCAGCCCAAGGGCGCCCAGCGGGTCTCCGCGCCTCCAGCGCTCCCAGAGAACCTCTGGAGCCTCTGCGACGTTCCCAGGAGCGCGAGGGGACCTCGCTGGGCCGCTCCTCCCCTGCCCCGCGGACCCAGACCACACTCACCTCCGGGACGGCGCGGCGCCGGCGGCCGGGAGCGCAGCGCTTCCTGAATGCCGGCGGCCGGCTGGGCGCCCGCGAGCCCGCCTCGGCCCTCCTCCCCCGGCTCAGGTTCCAGGCCGCGCACCGCCCCTGGGCCTGCACCCCGCCCACCCCGCCGCCCGCCGGCCAGGGCAGCGCGGAAGGTGACCAGCGACCCCTGCGCCCACTCCTCCGCGGGGATCCGCCGCCTCTGCGGGGAACCTACCAAGAGCCTCAGTTTCCTTACCTGGAAAACGGGCATCATGATCCAAGAGCTGGCGCTTCTTGGAAAGAGCTCTGGTTGGAATCCTGAGATTTCGGGCTCCTGACTTGACCACCCTGGCTCTGCTTGCTCATCCGTTAATGTAGCCACGCATCTGCTCATTCATTCATTCATTCATTCATTCAGGGGGGAGTTGGGTTAGCTCCGCTGAGGCTGAGGGCTCACGCCTCATCCCCCTGACTGTGGAGAAGAGTAAGCAACGTGTTGTTTTCCTTTAATTTGAGAAGAGCCTGTCTGTAAAATGGGCCCCCGACTAGTTCGGCCCATTACTTCTGCTTCCCAAGCTGGCCCAGCCCCCAGCCCCAGCCAGGAATGCCTCCAGCAGACGGACTTTCCATCAGGGGTCAGGAAGGTGGAGGCATGAGGGTTCTTCAGTTTACATTCCTCACCACCAGCCAGTTAGCAGCCTGTTGGAGCTGTTTAAAATCCTGGAATCCCAGATGGAAAAGCTTCTCTTCCCCAGCCCCTCATGGAGGGAGCAGTTTTTGGAGAGGCCCCGTACTCTCCAGGCCTCAGTTTTCCATCTATAAAGTGGACACAGCAATCCCTACCTCACAGTCTGGGCAACTGAGGTCCCCGTGCGAGGAAGTGACTCATCTTGGGCCAGGAGGCTGGGCCTCGTCCTCCGTGCCCCATGTCTGGGTTCAAACTCCGCCTTGCCACTGGTTAGGTGGAAGCCTCTCCCTCTCAGCACCTCAGTCTTCTCATCGAAAAAATGGGCATCAGTTTCCATGAAGCAAGAATCACGTCTGTCTTGTTTGCTGCTACCAGACCAGCTCCTTCCTGGTGCTTAGTAGGTGCTTTAAAAATACCAGTTGATGGAGCTGGAGGGAGAGGGGAATAGACAGGTATTGTTTAACAGGTACAGAGTTTCAGTTTTACAAGATGAAAAGTTAGGGGGATGGATGGTGCCGATGCGTGCACAACAGTGTGAATGCACTTAATGCCACCGAACTGTCCACTTAAAAATGGTTTAAGATGGCAGATTTTGTTACGTGTGTTTTACCACAATAAAAAAAATTGGGGGAAAAAAAATTGGGGGAAAAAGTACTGATTGATCAAAAGCATGAAGGTGGACCTCGCATGGAAGGCGTGAGTAGGAAGAGAAAGTGAGATGCTCATGGCACCGAACAATCAGTGGCTGTTTTCACTAAGTATGAACAAGGGCCACTGCTAGGATGTGACTGCCATTAATTTTACTGTTTTCTGTCACTGGTGAAACTCTCCAGCCTCTGCCCTGGAAAGACAAGAGACTCTTGACAGAAAATTTTTCCTCTTAGAAAAGGAACAATTTTCAGCACAGGCTGAGAATCCTGTGGAGGCTGCAGGCAGCCCAGCCCTTCAGCCCATCTAGTGGAACCCTTTCTGCTAAGAGGATTCCTGGGCAGCACCTGAGGGCACAAAGTCCCAAAGAGCAGTTTCCAGGCTCTCGGCCTCATGTGGAAAGGTGCTGGCTCGGGTAGTACATGGTCATCAGCTGTGACTAGTTGACCATCAGCTGTTATCGGTTAGCCATTAGCCACTAATATAACTGCTGTGGCGGAGCTAGCAAGTGTGGATTGCGGATTGCAGAGAGGCATGGTTTGCAGCTAGCAAGTGAGGTTGTTTGGCAGAGAAGCAGTCGGCGGGTTGCAGATTGTGTGACTCCTGCTCCCTGTGTCTCCAACCCAGCCGCCAGCGAGAATATAGCAGTATGACTCCCCTGTCTGTGGCTCCGTGGGTGTTCCTTTTTGGCCTCACCATGTCCTGTGTTCTTATGCAGGGAGCGGGAGCTGAGACTCCGCATCACACCCTGCATGAAGCGCCTCAGGCCTGCATTTATCAAGCACCTACTGTATGCCAGACTGAGTGCCAG